>NW_005054465.1:772642-824524 GCF_000277835.1 Geospiza fortis
GGAATGCCTGTTGCATTTATTTAATTTATCAATCTCTTGATATCTTAAAACAATCAGTACTGTACACTGAGTCAAAGACTAGCAATCAGTTATGTAATCACAATGACCAGAAGGTATATTTGTGTTACTTGTCTCAGCTACCCATAACACTTACCTTTTTACATACACTGACTCCACAACATTTAACAGATTAAAAGGTATGGAAGATAAAGCAGTTAAACATTTAATAAGTGAAACAGGTATCCTAATGTGATTCCTAGCATTGTGCCTGTGGTGTTTGTACCCCTGCAGTGATCAGAGTGTGTTTCCAGATTTCAGAGTCCTGTTTTTATGCAATCAGGGTAAATGCTACTCTTCCCCTAATGCCGTTTTAGGAGAGTGTGGAGAGCCCTGCACAAAGCATCAGCTGAAGCATGGAGCCACTGCAGCTTTTCATCTGAGGCACTAAAATATTGGTTTATTCTCCTTTACCATATGTTATAATGTACTGGAGTGTCTCCTGAATTTTTAGAAATTTTATACTCTTCATGTTTACAGAACTAAAGCCTTGGCCTTATACTGAAGTCAAAAGAAATGTTCTTTGACTCCAATGAGTCCTTGTTTCATCCAGTGAGTCCAAGAGAAATATTTCAGCAGTGGGTCCCTTTTAGTCTGAGTAATTTTGAGGCATGAAAACTGCCAATATAGGTGTGAGAAGTCAGTGTCTGAAAACTGCTTGGATGGGATAATATACAAATGTGCTCGTGCTGACAGGAGGCTAATAAATATTGTTATGCATACATTTCTTAAGAGCATTGTATTCATATTACTTATACCTGAAAATATCTTCCTATACATTGTCCAGATTTCTGATGCAACTCAAAGCATCCTCATTGTTTTATCAAAACAATGATAGCAGCAGGTTTTTGGATTTTTTTAAACAGAAAATGCCAGGAAGCTTCTGTCATGAGTACTGATGAACAATTTAGGCTAAAAAAAGCTGCAAAAACCTCTCCTTGTACCAACCTAAATCGCACCTCCTTTCTTCAGAAAAGACCTTTGAAATGTGTTTCCTCTGGCTGTTTTGGTAGGCTTTCATCAGGTGACAATTTAACACTCTTGCTGAGATTCCTTGGCTGGATATTTGCAACAAAGTTTAAATATCTTTCAAAGTGGGAAATACTAGATAATTCTTAAACTCTAGAAATGCTGATTTTCAGGCAATGTATTTTGTCTCAATGCAAGTGAAGGGCTGAGAGCAGTGGCTACAACCAGGAAGACATGACAAACTCTGGGACTGAGACTTTGCTGCACTCCATCCACCCTGTGGATTGTACTGTGTGTTTTTCATCCTCTATTGGAGGAATATGAATTTGAGTAAATGCCATGTGACAGTGTGGCTGCTGTGGAATTTATTCATTTTTCTTGAGTAGGAGATCAATTAGTAATTACTTAAGGGCAGTCCTTATAGGCCATCTAGGTTGGCCCTTAATTAACCAACAAGACATGACAGGCAATGTATTTCTGGGCAATTTAGCACATCTCTGAGGGAGTTTTTAAGGCATGAGGCCGAAGGTCAAGTGACTTTAACCACCTGAGAAGTGCAGAAATCCCTTAGAAATACACTGTCTAGAGTGACTTATTGCTGTTATTAAATGGAATTTGTGAATAAAAATAAGAAAGACTGTCAGCCCCAGGCATGCATAGGGCATTATTAACATGGATATGACATTGTTGACAGCTAATCTAAAGCTCCATTTGTGTCCTGAGCTCTAGACCTATTTCTTTATACTGTATGTTAATACAAGGAAGATATGTTACATTCTTCATATATTTTTACTATAGCTGTCTGATGAGACCAAGGGACATAGGTGTTTTTTTTTTTTTAATTTGCATTGCACATTTCTTTCTTTCTTTTTTTTTGGTTTTTTTTTTGAGTGCTGAAATACAGCAATTAAACCTTGTATGCCTAACATCCCATGTTGGGGCTATATAATAGAAGTCTCTTGAAAGAACAAAATATCCTTCCTAGGATGTAAAATCGCTATTCCTGACATACTCTCCCCTGCCATCCTGAGGTCTGCCCTGAATTTGTCTCCTCCCTGGCTCAGCTGCTTCCCCTGTCCCCTGCTGCTGGGCTCAATGTGCCTGATTGTCTGTACATGTCAGTGTGTTCAGGTTGAGGAAGTGCACCAGAGCAACAGTCACATGTAGAGATGAATAAACAGAGTAAATTCTAGCACCTTCATCTTACCTATGTTTTTATCTTTATTTTCTTTTTTTCTTTCTCTTTTTAAATTCTTTTTCCCCACAACATGAATGTAAGCTTTTAAAGTGCATACATGCTTTCCTAATATCTTGGTTTAAATACGTGTGGTAACATTGCCAAAGCAGAGCCTGTCTCCTGAAATTTGGAGTTGCAGAAAATGGACAAGAAACTGAACATCTGTTGTAAATATTATCTTTCACCAGACTGCTTGTGTATAGATGTATGTATTTTGGCTTTGCTTGTTTCCATTGGCTTAAATTGTTCTTGGGTTTCTTGATGTGCCTGTTATGATCCTCACTCCGATACGTGTCCTGCCCTTTGTTGATTCTCCTTGTTGTTTTACAGCAACAGCCAATTCCAAAGGCCAACATCTTTTCTTGAGAGAAAAAGTGGCAGAGTCACATCCTAACCTTGCCCTGACCAGCACAGCTCCATCATTTCTGTGGGAATTGCTGGAAGGCTGCACACATGTGATCTTGCATTGACAGGAGCTCCAGCTGCCCAGGGCTTTTCCTGCTCTGCAGCCCAGCAGGGCAGGGCAGGGTGGTGGAGGAGATTTCCCTTTCCCAAGCCTGTGGCAGTGTCAGAGTGCTGGGGAGAGCAGGATCCCTGAGCCCTGCCACAGAGCTGCTCCCTTAAGCCTGATGGCTCCAGAAAGTGCTGGAGTGTGCTGCCAGGAGGTTCTGACATGCACAGTGTATCTCTGTTTTCCAGGAGGCAGAACAGCTACTTAGCATGTGGTGTCCAGTTCTTCTGCACATTCACAACTACGTCTGCAGTGTTGTGAAAGTAATGGATTTATTGTGCATACCTCAAATATTTTAAGGGTATGTGAATGCATATTTTTGTCTGGGAAATCCTGGGCAGAAATATGGAAGTACTGATGTGGATTCTTTGCTTAGGCTGACAGGAACTAAAGTAGGGCTCTCCGTGCATGCAGATAATTTGGGGGAATTTTTGTAGGGTTAAAATGCAGGAATATTGTGTATATTCCCTGAATCTATTCTAACTACAGGGGGATATATCAGTTTGTCTTGGCATTCTTAGTGCAAGGAAAGGTAAAGCAGGTTCAAGAAGTAAGAGGGCTTTAGAGGTATAGTTTGAAAATCATTGTTTTTAACAGCAGTGATCCATAAAACTGGATTAAATCAGCATTTTTTAACAGGCTGAGTGCACTGTAGTTTGTGAAAAGTTCCACGTACTGCAGTTTGAACCAAGTAACCTGAAATCTAAAAGTACTCTATACTAGCCTAGCATAAGTGCACTAAGAGAAAATTTCTTATCATTGCTAATAGCAAAAAATTGTGTTATTGTCTACCCTACCTTAATAGGGTAGCACATGGCTACCCTATTAAGTTTGAGCTGAAAAATCCTTTTTTTGGAGCAACTTTGAAAATAAATTTTCCTGAAAATCTGACTGTCCTGAAACTGGTGATTTACTGTAAAACAGCAAGAGACATTGCAGCCTTACAAAGCAGATAATTCTGTGTTCTTGAAAAACTGAAATAGCAAGCAACAAAAAATAAAAATGTGCACATGTTCTGGTATCAATGAAGAAGAAATTTTGCTTTTTGTGCACTTGATAAGTAATAAAACAATTAAAAAATTAAATAAAAGTCTTGATTCTAAAGAAACAAAGAAAAGATAATTTGTGGCTCATATTTCTGGGTTGGATCATGCTGAAGGTGATATTGTGCCACAAGGAATGACTAATGAATTGTGGTCCACAATCCAAGACTTCCTGGAAAAAAAAGTAAAAAAAATAGCCCTTATGGCAGCAAAACTACCCCCACAAATGTCTGTACCTAGAGCAACCCTTATCATCTCATATGTTCTAAGACATGCAGGAACTGCTGTCATTTATCTAGATTCAGCATTAACTGGCAATTCTGAACTATTTTAAAAATGATCAAAAGCATGCAAAAAAAAAAAAAGGGGGGTGAAGAGAAGAACATACACTTCAGAGCTCCTCACATTTTCCTGTGCGTTGCTTCCCTGCTGTGTGATTTCTCTGTTTTAGCTTCACTACTGCTGTGGCTGCTATCTGTCTTAATGGAGAGGTTCATAGGTTTGACTGATCCTGTATCCAAACCTGCCTCTGCCCATATTTGATCAACCACACCTGAGACTGAGATGTGTAAGAGCCCTGGACAGGCATAATTGCTGCTTAATCAAGCAGATGTATCCAAATAATTTTTATTTCCAAATGGTTCCTTTTACATCTAAATGTTTGCTTTAGAGGGGCTCACAGGTTCTGCTGAGTACTTGCCCTGCAATCTCAGCTGTTGGCTCCTCCTCTTGTGTCTTTTGGCACCTGGTGCAATCAGCACCCAGGCTCTGGTCTGGCAGCTTGGGGGCTGCCAACATGGGCAAGGCAGATGACTTTCTGCTATCTTTCACAACACAAAGGAGTGTTAACACAATACAGATGTCCTCATTATAGGGCATTACTCATAGGTGCTTATTTTTAAAAGTGTGTGATTGAAGGATTTTAGATCATTTGTAGTTAAGCTTAGTTCTTGTTTTTAATATGAAATTTAACACAAATTCTTTCCCTTCATTTGTACAATCATCCATTCTTTTAAAAAGTAAATTACAGAATCATAATGAAGAATAAAAGAAAGAAAAAAATAGAGGAACCCTTTACAATGAGGGACGATATCATGGTCATGGGTTAGAAGAGATAAATGAATGAAGAAAGGCCATGGAAAAGTGTCTAGAAAAACAGTGAGAGGAAGGGAATTATAGAGCAATGAAGAGCACATTAAAAAATGATAATTCAGACATATTTGAAGACATGAAAATATGGTGATTATTTTTACTGCATGACAAAAGGAAGTCTTCTCTCAATTTGGTCTTGCAAAATTAGACTATCAGTGAAGATATTCAGCATGAATTATCTGCGGTGCATTTCTGTATTGACACATCTTCTACATCTTATTTGCAGTCCATCCAGTCTAGAATCCAAATAATAGTAGAAGAGGCTTAACACACTTTCTTAATCCTGGTTTATGTTAATTTCCTTAGGAAAAACTTATTCTTGTCCTTTTCTGAGAACAAAACCAGAACAACTTGCAGTCTTAGAGGTAGGACCAGTTAAACAGGAAATAAACACCAACACCCTAGGGAGAAAAGGAGACAAACTCTTGTAGGTAGCTTAATGCAAAGGGTTAATACAGCACTCACACACATATACTCCTTTTATATAGTTTATATATATTACCCAAGGTAGTATTGTCATATCTACCATAGCATAGCATTTTTTTTCTGTGAAAATAATTCCATTTCAATATTTTTTCTGTGAAAACAATTGAATAAGTAACATTGTGTGTACTGGTGACTGTGTAAGTTCCAATTCCATTACATACCATAGCCAGTTCATTGGATACTGGATATACTTGCAGGAAGGCAAGTGTATGTGACAGGAGCATGTGTGTGAACACTGTCATGAAGGTTAGGGAGGTTGTACAGCTGAAATTAAAGACCAATTAATCTATTAATTTCCATATCCATTACTTATTTCAATTAATGTTATGGCCACATGGCTAAGTTTGTTTCCTTGCACTATATTAAGGTGTTAGAGAAAAATCTGCTCCTTACAGTGGGAAGAAAGAAAAAAAACCAACCCAACAATCAAAGACAGTTGTTGCAATGATTTTTTGCTAAATGATGTGAAAGACATAACTCTTTGAACTTGTATTTAGCTACAGAGGGTTTACACGGCTTTTAAAGTGGGTTTTTTAAAAATAAAACAGCTCATGCTTGCCCAGCTTCAGCACACACCAATTATTTGTACCAACTGTATTTCTCTTTTAAACATGATCTGTGCTCAGAAAAGATTTCCTGTGTCTAAAAATGGCTTGTTAAAAAACAATAGAAATTCACTGAAATTAATTATTTGATACTTCTTTTCTTGATATCTTGCAGAGTATAATACCCATATGTGCTCTTAACACATTTCTGAAACAATTTTTCATGAAATGATGTAGTGTTGTATATTAATAACTATGTATTTTGAAGAAACAATTGTTATCAGTAAGGGTGTACATTTTCTACAGAACATTTGGGTATCTTGGCCTTTATTTCATTTTGAATTTCCCAAGACTTTCCATTGAAGTAACATTTACTTTTGAGGTGTGTAACTGGGACTCAGCATGCTCTATGCTGTACCCTTTGATGTTCACCAGTGCTGTTAAAGAAATGAGTTAGAACTGGGAGTCTGGTATCTGCTAGGGCAATTCTTAAACCCACAGGATGACTGCCTATTCATTGCTTCTCTTTCTGTATGTATTTATAGCCCTTTTCTTTAGGCTTCCTGAACTGTCATGATACAAGAAGAGTCCCAATTAGCCAGATAAGCAAGTCAGGTTTTTCATGGGATTAAAAAAACATAATAAAGCCAGGCAACTAGTTGGTTAAATTCATACTCAGAGGAGCTGTGGTGTTTTTGGTTTGGGGGTTTGGGGTTGATTTTTGGCTTCCCTCCCCCCCAAATCCTTTTTGTCTTGTTGCTTAACTCAAAAAGATGTGTCTGATGAGATATCAATACCTCGGGGAATAATACCACATTATTTTTTTCTGCCTCTGGTATAATCATTTGTCTCTTTAAATTGACATCAGCTGAGGCCACTAAGACCCTCACACCAAAAAACCCTTGTGACCCCCTGCACTGCCTTCAAAGCTTATTTTATAATTTCTGGTCTGCTTGTTTTTGATCTGAGGCACAGTACATATTTTGGGGGCAATTTCACATATTATAGCAAACTAGTCATCTCTGTCCCTTCTACTGGCCTCGTTTGAAGTTCTAGAACAAGCCCTTTTGGACAATAAATTTGCTTAGACTAAGTGTTTCATTAGCATAGGAGAAGAAAGTGATGCAGTTGACAATGCTTTTCATTCAGGCTTCTTAACTGCTGCTTTCAGTCTGGAAGAGGTTTCTTAGACTGTTTTTCTGTATTGAGTTCTTCTGTTTTATCTCAACCCAAGACTGCCTACAATATAGCTTGAACTATTCTTCACCAAGGGAATTGTCTGGTTTTGTCTCACTGAGCTTCTATTCAGGACTACTGTGCATAAGTTATCCCATAAGATCTACATCCTTCCTCTGCAAAATACGTGCTTTTGCTTCTGCATCAAAATCACAGGTCTGGAGCCCCTGAGAGGTACATCTTTTCAGAATTCTCAGAAACTGCAGATGAAGATCACCTTGTCCACCTGTTTTACACAGATGTTCTCACAAGGAATGGAGGCCAAATACAACAGGAACACAGCGGTGGACTTGGCAAAAAGTGTCCATAGGAGATTCCTCAGGAAGCAGCTTATCTAGAGAGTGCTGTTCCCTAGAGTAAAGTTGCAATCACACATTAAATGGGAGATGGTAGTCATTGAGGTGGGGTTGTCATGCCTATGCCTGAGCAGGAAAAGAAAACACAGCTCGTCTAATCTTTTTTTCCCATGGTAACTCAGCTAATCTAATTAAGATAGTCTCTCCATCACCATAAACTGTTATTTCAGTTCATGGAGCAAGGATCCTTTATACCCTTATCCTTTGAAATGGCAATACTTAAACACTGGCACACATGAATTTTAACATTTAAATATGGCAGGTTTTGTGTTCATGAAACAAGATAGAAATTTTGGAATTCAGCAAAGGGACACAAAGTTTCCTAGGTAATATTCATAGCCCACTGGTCAGAGATATCCCCAGGAAAAACTTTATGGGAGACCTGCTTACACAAGGGAACAGATTCAAATTGGTGTATTCTGCTTGGCCTTTTCTGCACATCAACATGGTGTCTCTGAACTTGTCTTTGCACCCTTGTTCTATCCAGGCAGTGAACACACACCACTCCCACTGTTTCAATAAAGGGGGAGCACCTCACTCTTCCCTTGGTCATCACAAGGACTGTTTTTAATGGACAAAAGTATCCAAGAATCTCCCCATCATTTTCTGGAAATGGTTAGACAGAACTGGATCCTGACAGGTAGATCTGCTCTCCCTGGTCTATTATATTTTGTAATTTATTTTTAATTTTGGAAACATTTATAAATCCATTTATATAGTATTTATCATGATGTTCTGTATAACAGTTAATGTTGTATCAGTTTTGTTATACAAAACATTATATTATATAATATACACAAAATATTATATTATACATTTTTGCTATAACATTTGCCATGGTGCTGTACATTGTAGACAAAATATCTACTGGAGCGTACTGGCTGCAGTGTTTGGGGCAACCCCTCTGCAAGGAGTGTCCACTTATAAGAAGGGTTTTTTACATGACCATAACTTTCTAAAATGTTTTGCATTTTTGGTTGTAGGTCTGCTCTGCCCAGCTGGGGATATTTTTGAAAGTTGAACAAAACCAGCTTAGATGCTAGTAGGTGAAATATAAGTAAAAACATACTTCCTGCTTCTTTAAAAAATGAAGCTTTTGGTAAAAATAGAAATTCAGCTGATGTGACTTGGGTACGAAAGCTGTGTTTGGAAAGGAAATAGTCTTCACCAAGGGGTGTGAACAGTCTCATTCCAAAGGAAATGGTTTTGATTTCTCTGAGGTTTTTAAAAAATTGCTCAGGACCTGATCTGAAGCCCATTGACGTCAAAGGAAAGATTCACAGTGCCTTCAGTGGGCTTAGGATCAAGTGTGAGCTGAGCATGGAACACTGTTCGAGGCCTTTTCACCACCACATCATTTTAACATCTGATTCTTAGAATGTGTGTTGACCTGACCTCTGGCTTTGGGATACTGGGTATAATTGCATCTCCAAAAGTAACTGCAGGTATAAATCAGTGTTGAATTCTTTTTGTACCTAGATCTAAAGTTTGATCTCAAAACGAAGCCTTGGTGATGAATTCTGTTATGCAGACAGCAGAGAATGGGACTTAGGGGTGGTTTCAGGCTCATTTTGGTGCCCTGGGTGATTCCACATTCTTAATTTTCATAGCAACTGCTGGTCCATGGGCCATCTCAGATCTCATTTGGGCAAAAGCTTTGACAAGACAAGGGATGCTGAACTGGACTTTAAGTTGCTGCATTCTGTATTTGAAGAGTTTGTTTAGATAAGCTGAAGAGAGAACATCCTTACAGGATGAGTGAAGGGTGTTGCACTTCAGATGACTATTCATGAACGACATAGTTGCTGGAATAAATTGAGATGCTTTCTTCTGATACAGACAGACAGATATAAAGACATACTTTTGCTAGCTATTAATGATTATTTAATCTGTAGTCTAAAGTCATGTCAGTGTAAATTAATAAAATTACAGATGTGCTCTGCTGGCCAAATGTGAGTAGAAGAGACTGCAGAAATATCTGTAAATGTTTTTCAGGTGGAGAGTGAAAAAACACTGGAATCTCCACCTGGGATAAAGCTGTGTCTTCAGCTGCAGGAACTTCTGAAGAAAAGGGACTATATTAACTGACTGGGAGAGGACAGACAGACAGGGAAAAGACTTTTGACTGAGATCCAGGATGAATTTTTCCATGCTACAATGTGGTCTGGGGATGATAGCCAGCTGCCCTCACTTTGATCAGCCAGTTAGCTGCTCTACTTGACTTGTGAGGCTGGGTGCTGGAAGGAGAGTGAGGCAAGTCAAGAAACCAAGATTTTCTCCCCAACAGAAAAATGCATAACATAAGAAAGACATAGGAAATAAACCTTCCCAACATCCCATTGTGATTGCTACTTTTTTCTTTTCAATAGACCATCTAAACTATTTAGCTTCCTTTAAAACCTCTAGAGTGCATTGGCACAAACAATGACCACACTTAACTGGCTGCTGGAAAAAATGGGCTAAATTTCTCTTAAGCAAAATAAATATAATCTAACTGACCAGAAAGACAAATAGAAAATTTTCACTTATTTCCAATCAAGATTTGATGCAGTAAAAGAGCAGATAAAATTCTGAATGAATTACTGGTGATGTTGAAGCATAAAATTTATATAATTAAATAGTAATTCATTCTGAGACTAATAATTATTTAAATTATTTGGATTTATAGTACTGAAATATGGGACTGAACTGAGGATAAAAAATGCATCTGCTGAGTACTACAAATCCAAGCTATGAAAAGTTGCTAAGCATACATTTCTTATGTTGTTAGACTTGCCAATATCATTGTTCAAATAAATACTTATTGCAAAGCTTACTTTTATAACATTTTCTTAATCCTGCCTGCTTATTTTGTTTTACTTTATACAAATGTAAAATCTCTACAAAAGACCCTGGTTCTGCACTTTTTCCAGATCAAATATACATAACTAAATGTTATTTCTTCAATAGTAACAGCAAACAGCTTATGAAACAAACACCTGCTGGTAAGAAAAGAACCTTCAAAATTAATTTTAAAGAATATTCTTTCTCGTCTTTATTTTTCATCAGCTCTTAACAATAGCCCTGCTTTCTCTTGGAACTAATAATGACAAGGACTTACCAAAAATTTTCTCCATGATTTAAAAATTTTCCTTTTAGACATCCTTTGGTAACAGTTTCCTCTCAGTGGATGCAATCTACAGATCTGTGTTGAACTGTGGGCTCAGAGTGATACTGTTTTCACATTGCATTTGAGGATAGTCTAAAGCACTATGTGTAGTCACATTTTGCTGCAGAGATATGCAGATTTAGGTCACAAGTCCTGCTTAAACTACATCATATAATGTACAGTTGTTCCAGATCCAATAACCAATTTAAAATTGAAAGTTAATACATTACATTAATAATATCATACTGCCTATGGGATTATTTGTCAGTGTTACCATAAAAGACTGATGATTTGATAACTGAAGAGTATTTATTATAGGGAAAATTTGTACTATTAGACTATAAATAAGAATGTCTTGGCATTTCTATAATAAATCCTATTTTCTGTGGTCTATTACTTGGTTATAAAAAAATCACCCTGGGCTGAATTAGATCTATTGGATGTACAATAGCAATAATATATTACCAAAATGTACATTTAATCCAGTGAGTAATACGGCCTTGAAAAACCCTTAAATGTGTATTAAATTGATCACAGATATTATTTACATAGAGATTGGAATAAATCTTTTGGATACTGTCAATATTCTAAACAAAAGGTCTATAGGTAAGATGCTGACCTTATTTGCATCTCTAAAACTACACTAGTGTCAAGAGAGGTGCCCCAGGGAAAAATTATCCCTGATGAAAAATGTGAAGGAGAACAAAATCAGACATGGATATAGAATTATTCAAAATTAGCTATATAGGATGGGCTTAGATAAAATGTAAGAAGCTGTCAAACATCATACATGCTGTCAGACTTTTAAAAGACCTGACACAGTAAAAAGAGAAACTACATCCAGGGAATGACACTTGGCAATTTCTGTTTATCCTTGGCCAGGTTGTATCCTGCCTGAATATTTATCAGCAACATAAAGAATGTCAGCACCACCTTTCCCTTGGCATGCAGGAATTGGACACAGGTGCCAGGAGTGTCCCTTCCTGTTATTCCCTGGGTGGGAACCCCAGCCAGGTGGATGAGGGGGTGTGGGAAGGAGATGGGCCCACAGAGGTGCTGAGCAACATCAGCACGGGTGGTGCACAGCGTGAGCATTTGACTGACATGCTGTGCTGCACTGGAGGCATTGTGCCTCTCCAAGGTATAATCCCTTCCAGAGTTCTCCTCAGAGTTGTACCAAGCCACATCACCCTTTAATTAACACTGTGCCTAGGAGGCACAACTGAGCCTTCAGTATAGCCACAGGCTTTACATACACCTCAACTTGCAAATTGCAGATAAAAACACTTAAAGTATAAACTGCCTCTTCCATTTATTTTAAAGAAAGACCTTGATTTACATATGGAAGAGAAGAGAAGAAGGAAGAGAAAGTAATTACATTTAACAGATGTCACAGCTCTTAAAGGATATCTGATAATAATTAATCACTAAGAAAAAAACAGAAAGAAGAAAATTCAATTCATTTCAGAGCTGCAGTCAAAACCCCAACCTCTGAAAGGACTCTGTTCAGTTCTACTCAATTATATCCTATTCTATTCTTTCCCAGATTTTACATTACACATATTATTTTAACATTGAAGCATCTTTCCAGACTACTACATTCAACAATATGATTGCATTCTGTTCCATCAACTATATTCCATGAAGTCAATCAGAGCTGTGACATCTCAGTGTCATGCAGGACTGTCAGGCATCTTTCACAATTCTCTAGCCACTGGATATATTTTTTAACTTCATCTGAGTTCATCAGAGTTTATTCTCATCATAGCATTGAGAAAGTAAATGCTAAGTGAATCTAATCCTGATCTGCCTCTACCCCTCCCACCACCATCAGCATGTCAGAGCACTGGGTTTGTGTGTTTATAAATGGCATTTGCCTCCTATCTATCCATTTTGCTTAAGTACTCTCTCAGCAGAGTGCAGAGAAGCAGAATCAGGATGCTCACAAGACCTTTGCTTGAATATCCAGCTCATGATCGTAGACAGACACCAGGGGATAAGTGACAATTTTATGCTCTGTCAGTACAATATCACGTGTGCCTACACCAAACTGTATGATATTTCCATGAGTTTGAAGAGATTTGTCCAGCATTTTTATTCTTCTATATTTTCTTCTCTTTTAACTAACAGCTATTAGCAGCTTCTAGTTTAAATGTGATTGTGGCCTGAAACACAAAATATTTTACTCGGCTATTCAATGCTTTGCATCTTTTTCAACACATAAATCTAAAGAAGAAAATGGTTTATTTTGGAGTCCACATCAAAAGAATGTTAGAAGTCATCAAAGAAAGTGGAGAGTAGATCATATGCTGTTTTAAGGATAGCTTCAATCCTCTAAAAGTTAGAAGCCAGATTCTGCTCTCACTGGTAACAGTTGGAAAATTTCCACTGACTCCAGAATATGAATAATCAGATCCTGTAATATTAAAACACAGACAGATATTGCTAAGGGAAAATGTACGGGAATTTTTTACTAAATATCAAAATATAAATGCATACAACATAAGCCTAAAGGACAAGTTTTACTGGTTTTACTGCGAAGAGAATAATGAATGAACCAGAATTTGCAGGGATCATACCATTACCTCTTTAACCTTTCTGAGCATCAGGGTGTATTTTGCTTGTTTGCTTTCATCACAGAAAGGTTTCTATTGTAAAGTTATTGCTACAGATGCTCAAGTTACCTGGAATTTCTTAACTCCATTCATTTATGGAGTTTTGCCAAGCGCTGGCTGGTTTTGCTGTTGATTATAGCTTGTTTATTATAAACAACTATATAATAGAAGAGATGTTTCAGTCAAAAGTAGTGAAGAGGTGCTGGGATGCTAACTCAGAGCTTTCTTGCTCAAGTCATGGTGTTGGCAAAGCAAATGAGCAGCCATTCCTCTTCCTCAGAAGGACCAGGCAATGAGCCTTGTTTGTCTCTGAAGTTAGCACAAGTTCACCGTCACTCTTCAATGTGCACGGAATCCTCTGTAAGCACAACTTGAGTCAGTACAGGCATCCCAAGCTGGGACAGAGATGGCAGTGATGCAGTCAGGCTGTTGATTTGTTTCTCTGTACAACACATAGTTCCTGATTTCTTTTCCACAGCAGCAACAGGCCAACCTGTTAGTTCAGAACATAGTTCCTTCCAGTCTACCTTCCACATAATTTACTCCAATTTGGGTTCTAATGCAGAAAGTAATCTAGCTTTAAAGCTCCTTGGAGCAGGTAGAGTTAGCATTGGATAGTCAAACCAGGTTTTCCTTCCTATCACAGCCTACCCAGAAGACCAGTCATGGTATCAGTCCCAACAGTCACCAGCATCCAGGAAAACCTTGCCCTCTGCCCCTCAGGAAGCATCCTCTCTCAGGATGTATCAGAATCAGCAGTCATGCTCTTCCTGCAAGTACCTGTGATGGTCTAAAGTACAGGTTTAGGTACAGGGAAGCCCAAGGTGAACTTGTATCTAATAGGGCTGTAAGTTAATTCACCATTGCCTGAGGGTAGCCCATGGAGTTGAATTGGTCATTAATAGCTTAGAAACCACAACTAAGCAAACAAAGACTAAATGAGCATAAGAACAAAGAACAGAAAAATGAGCTATTGAAAGCAGGACTTTCTGAAGTTCATGGGCCACTGATTTGACACATTTTCCATCTCTGGTTCCAAATGATTGGGTAAGATTGTTCAGAACATGACAGTCACATATTCATTCAAAACTGGGTGGAAAAATGAAATCAGATTATTTCACTGATGCCCCTGACTAGGGAGACTCCATGTATTTGTTAGGGGAATGTTTTAACCTTCCATCCAAAACCAAAATGACCTCTCATGGCATGCCTGATAATTTAGGGTCTTCTCAGGTTTTTGAATTGTGCTACTGTATGTAGCTGAAAATTGTTTGATAAACATCAGTAAGTGGCCTGGCTTTAAACCAAGCCTGTCATCTAGTGGAGTGCTATGCTATTCCAACTTTAATCTAGATAACTGGCACACATAAAATAAGGAAACACAAATGTGACACAGCTGCAGCTAGTCTGCTGGAGCTAAAATGCTTATCAGTGTTTTATGCCTGTAATATGAGACTGCTTGGGAGAATCCTATGTGCAAAAGAGTAGCAATCAGATTGCTTTGATATAATTGGTTCTAAAAATCTTGGAGATTTAGAATTTATGGTGCCTTCAGTTTACAGTAAAATGCTTCTTGTGTTATGACTTCAGTAGACATTAGAAATGCTGCAGAACTATGGCCAAACTTCACAAGTTACCACCCAAAATGTGCAGCAAGCAAGGATTTTAGTAAACAACAGGTTAATGATCAACAGCCTAAAAACAAGGCCCTTGACGTAACTTAAGAGTGGTTTGCTAAGTCCTTTCTGAATAATGTATCTGAATGTGCCAGGAGAACACAATGTATGAATTAAATGTACTAAATTAGAGTCGGTGTAGTAAATTAAATAAATAGTGTGTGATCCAAGTGCTTTTGTCAATAGTGCGTTGATTATAATGCCATATACTGTACTAAAAATCTAATAAATACAGAAAGTCAGCTGGATAACTAGAGAATAAGTATACCAAGTTCTGGCATTTGATATTGTTCTGCAGATATAAGCAACCTTATTTGTGTTCTAGAAGTAAAAATACACTATCAATTACCCTTTATTTCAAAACAGGAAACAGGTGTTCAGAAAAGAAATCGATCTGCTCCTTTAATTTTGGACTTAGAGACAATATGGGGGAAAATCAATTCTGGTAGTAGAAGAGGCAGAGGAAAAGAAATGTAAACCAGAAATTCTTTACTCAACCAAGTTGTACGGTACAGCTGTACTGAACCTGTTATTAGGTCCATACCATATACTTTGTTTCTCAAGAAGTATCTCCACAAAAGTGGAACATGCAGCTGTGATTACAATATTGGTTGAAAAAATCTGAAATAGCTGCCAGATTTACCAGTATGTCACTGGGATGCTGAAAAATGATGGCTTTGGCTCCTTGCTTTGCACCAAATTAAGAATATTGTACAGAGTTGAGTAAACACCTATGCACAGGCTTGCTCTCCTGGGACAGTAGCATCCTGTCATCCATTAAATGCTTGCAGAGGTTTTCTGAGACTAATGATCCAACCTGGAGGCTGATGTAACCTCTACAGCTCACACCAGACTGCACAGAACTGCTCAGGCTGGGCAGGCCTGGTACCACCAGCAGATGCCTATGCAAATCAAAGTTGCATAATTTACTCAAAATACTAATAGCTGTCACAAAGCTGTGAGCTAGCAAAGACAAAACAAGGCAAAAATACTGAGGGTGGCTGCTGGCAATGACAGCAGATTCCAGATCTGAAAGCCATCTAACTGGCTTGTTTTTGATAAGATTGTAGCTTTACATAGCAATTCTCCCTGATTCCTCTTGGCTGTTAGGCACTGTCACCAGATATATTCAAAGCTGCCATGTTTGGTTTCTTTTTATTGGGTCTCCAAGATAACCTTCAGAAAAACTTGTATGTTTTCAAGTTACATCAGGATTTTAGGGCTCAGTTGATAAGCATTTGTGACTAATCTGATTTAGGGGGGATGACATGCAATTAGGCTGATGATCAGCTTGCAGTTTGTGACTGCTAAGACCCTATAAAGATGGCATTCTCATTTTTATGACCTGATCACACCCCTTCCCAAAAAATAGTCCAAGAAGCTTCAGGCACAATTATTCACAAGAGTCTGATCCAGAAAAGTAAACATTTGAGATAGTGTGAAATTTTAAGCATTTGGGTGGTTCTACCAGCTTCAACCTACTTACGTTATGCTGGATCAGTCTCAGACTAGAGCAAGATATCTGTGAGAATGTAACTACACAGTGTTCTGCATATACCCCTCCATTTGGGTTGTGCAATGGTTTCTTTTGCACTGGAATGTAGTGAGTCAAGCATTTGTTTGGAAGCTTGGATGCTAGTGTAGAAGAGTGGCATTTTCCCTCAATTAGATTTATGTAGTAAAGAGATGTTGGCTGTTCCTACAGTTAAAGCATTATTCCTCTACAGTATGTATGTTTGCCCAGAAAAGATGCATTCCCTCTCTCTGTAATGAGAGGCAGGACACAGAGTTTGGTGAGTGTCTCTTTGCACACACAGACATGAATGCATTTTATGTTTAAACTAAGTACATGTTGTAAAGCAAGGATGGGTAACAGTATGTGGCTAAAGTTTAGGCAAGCACATAATTGTGTAATGAAATCACTTAGATGAATTGGAAAATTCATTTTCCTTTCACCCTTGGAAAACCTGATCCGTATGGGAAGAACTGGAATTTTTATGCTGAGGTTTTAACTTCTGTTCCCTCAGCCTTCTCGCATACCCTCTCGCCCTTTCTGCTGGGCCTACAGCTTTTACATGTCTCTCCATGACTCTCTTCCTTTTGTCTGCCTCCTCAATGGCTCCAGAGTCCTAAAGAAATGTTCAGCTTTGAAGACTGGCCTAAAAAAATGGTAATTTTCCAGACAAAGGCCAGGTGTTACTTCCAATTCATTCAGTATGCATCCCTATTATCCTGCGGGTCAGCTCCTGCTGGGCGCGCTCCATGGGTGTTCCGACTGCGTAAGGCCTGAGAGATTTGCCCCGTGTGACTGAACTGCAGATGGAACTTTCATAGCTCTTATTTTAGCAGCAGTCAATTTGCCAAACTTTCTTAATAGCAAGCTAGAAGGTGATTTCTGTGCCACAGCCTCAGAGCTTTCTCACGCCAACCGGAGGAGATGAGGCGTCCATCGTCAGAAGAGGGCCGGACACGAGAGCTCCGGCCTGCGGGCAGGGCGGCCATCAGCGAGCTCCCCCTGCGCCTGTGCCACCACAGGGGGCACGGATTTTGGCTCATGGGATTTTGGCTCATGGCATTTTGGCTCGTGGGATTTTGGCTCATCAGAATTTGGCTCATCGTGCCTCTTCCTGCTCCCCCTGGAGAGGCAATATCAGCTCCCCTCAGAGGCAGTTCAGAAGGAGGAGATGCCGGCCAGGCTGTGCAGAGCGGACTTGCCCAGGCACCCCAGGGCTGCACATCTTCTGGGTCAGGGCTGATCGGAGCCTTGGCAGAGCTCGCACAGGCGTCCAGTGCCTTGCCAGGATTCCATCACTCCTTCTGGAGGCACCATCCTCTCTGCAGATACCTCTTCACAGCAAGGTCAGCCATTTCAAGCAAACAAAGAGTTTGGATCATTGTTTACGCTCAGGACAGATTATTTTTTCTCTATCTCTGCAACCAGGGTTAGATGAAAAAAAGAAACAACCCACCCTTTGTCAATATACTGTATCCAAATCAAACTAACACATTTGGTTTCTGCTAGAAAACAAAGTCAAGTTTCATTTTCTAAATAAACAATTTATGGAGTCATCACTCTGGAATTTTGCTTTTCCTGTGTCTCCTTTCAGATAAAGAGAAGAATCATCTTAGATAAGTAATGCTATCTGCAGCTGCTTATATCCAGTTAAATCCAAATTTCTTTTAAAGAAATGCTAAATGCCGTTGAAAATTCCAGAAGTTAGAAGCTGAGATGTCATTCAAAACCTTCCTTTTGAATTCTTATTGCCTCAGATTCAGGCATTCATGATGATTCCCCTTACATTTTACCACCGGAAAACCTTGCATCATATTCAGTGATGACTAGATCAGGCTCAGGATATTTTACTGCATTTTCTTAGTCAAATCAAATTTCTTGTTACACAGTGGAATAAATTAAATCACCATGTCACTATGGGACCACTAGAATACTTGACTTTACTAGTTTCATACTTAACAGAAATTTTTAGAATACGCTTAAAATTGTGCATTAATAATTTCTTATTTTTGAGTGAGTTATCACCTTCCTTATGTATTTTTATTATGCATTTTTGTTGCTCAGACAGAGTGAGACGTACCATACCGTCTAAATTATGAGTACAAAAAGAAGAGAAAAAAAGATATTTAAATGAGATTGGGACATCATAAATAAATGGCTTATTGCATTAGAAAGGAAAAAAAGAGAAAATAAATTTTTCTGCAAGGTACCCTAAACCAGCCATGATATGGGGAGGATTTAGGCAAAGGCAACAAAGGTGATGGAGAAGTTTAATGAGTGGCAGTGAGGATTCTGTGCTTACACAGACTCTGTGAGAGCAACTGGGAGTGGGCTCAGCAATAAAACAGAAGCAAAGTGTTGTGATTAAGCACAAACCCAAAACCCCCATGTTTAGACTGGGAGACAGATGACTTGAATGCAGCTACTCATGGTTTTTGCTGAAGAGGGTGAGGGGAGATGATCAGCCAAGGCCAGGATGACAAACCACCAACCTCACCTCAATGTTGGTGAAAGACACCATGGAATGTGGATCTTTAGGTGTGTGTTCAGATTTCATTACAGCCATGGCAGCTGGCAGGGGCCTTTGTATGAAAGTGTTTAGCAGAAGAGAAATGGACTTAATCACGGGCTTGGATGCTCTTCTGTGTTTCAAGTAGACAGTGCTGAAAATGAAGGTGATGTGAGGCCTGTAGTTACAGGGATTTGAGTATTCACAACTTCTTTTTTCCCTGTCCAGGGTGAGTTTTTATAGTTTAGCCTTTAATCTTGTGAAGCAGAAATTTAACGTGTCAGTGTTGACAGACTGTTAACTATAGCAGCAATGATGAAGCTTCTATAATATTAACCTTTCAAAAAATAAAACTGCAATAATGATGTTGTTTCCATTAGACCTTTCAGATCACTTACAAATTATCTGGAACTCCTACTGTTTATTTGTTTTTACTTTAGATTGTTGCCCCAAGCACTTAAATAATTGTAATAAAATAATAATAGAATTAAGATTAGATAAATTAAGTGGAAATGAAACGGAATACATTTTCCATGACAGCTGGCAAGTCCCATTCTGTGACTGCTCAGAAACAGAACTGGAATTTTTATGACAGTAGACAATAAGGCGATCGTGTACAGGATGTAACCCAATGCTCAAGAGGAGCAGTGTGCAAGTGACACATCAACAAAAACAAACTTGTTTCATTTATGTACTATTAATTACCATAACTTACATAATCATGGACATCTGTTCTCCCTTTCTCATACATGTACCTATGTACAGATAATTACCACTATCTACTGGTCAGAAGAGCAAGTAGCATAATAGAAAGATAAATAGATTATAGGATATAATAGTATATTACTATACATATATACATATACATACATATATATATATACATACCTATAAATACCATAAATACAGATAAGACCAGCTCTGTCTTATTTATTAATGCATCACTTTGCAAGCAATTTTTTTAGTCCCTAAATTTCACATTGAAACTTCCAATAACTTGTAATAACTTGTTTGAATTTGCATACTTGGAAGAGCATTATAGAGAAAGAAAGAGCAAATAATTTTTAACTAATCAAAAAATAAATATGACAATATCAGTTTAATAAATTTGTATTTTTCCAAAAGAAATAGCCACTGTTTTATTGCAGTATTCAGATAAAAGAGAAAAGCAACTGGTGTACAAATTACAATCCTTAGGAAATAGTGGTTTTTTTTCCATGTTGTCTCGAGTACTTAAGGGTGATATTTTTTCCATGAAATATTTTATGACTGTCCCTATCCAATAACTTTTGGAGCCCAGAAGGCTGTTTTGCTTGAATCACAGAATGATAGAATTGTTTACATTGGGAGGGACCTTAAAGCTCACCTAGTTCCAACCCCCCATCATGGAGAGGGGCTGTTTGTTTTTGTGCCTAAAGTCTTACATCCAATCTTCTATATACAAATTAAGGGTTGGTCAAGAGCACAGCTGTGTTAAAAGTGACATTTTTATAACAAAGAAGTGGAAATACCCACATACATAAGTTTAATAAATGTACTTTATATTGATTTATATGTACTGCTGTGAGATAGGTAAAAGCAGAAACTTGCTTTAACATACATTTTTAAAAACTATGAGATCTTCAAAGGCTGCTGATATTTAATGGGCTTTATTAACTTTTATATATAAAATTTTGAAATTTATATGTAATTGTACATATTAATTTAATTTTAAATTTCATCTTACCTAGTCAGTGGGCCTGACTTTCCTTGCATTTCAGTAAACTGCTCTTGGATGACAAGTCAAAAAATGGTTATGACATTTTTCTGCAAGTGTCCTGGAAAACACATCCTGAGTTAAGTAACCCTAAGCAGCAGGTGCTGAATTAGTGCTCCCAGTTTCGAGGAAGATAACTAATCAAATCAGTCTACATGGGCCCCTGGTTAGAGGAATTCCTGCATGTGACAGAGAATTGCTGCTCCATGTTTAGTTATTTCTGAAAACACTTTTAACTGTAGATTTGGATATTAAACTTATTTACTGTCTTTTTTGAGCCTCCACCCTTTTGGTCAGTGCACGGGGATTGTCCCAGCAGCTGGAGGAACTGGGGACACCAAGATGGTGAGGAAAGCTTGCCTTACTGAAAGTAAAAGGAACTGTTTAAGTACTGCCAAATACTCATTGGGAAAAAGAGCAAGACACAGACCATAAAATTCTTGCATCTGTTGACCATTTAATCTTTTGTTCTGTAAACAACATAATGTAGCACTGTATATTGCAAAAGAAAAAAGAAATAAACCATGCAGCTGTATGAGAATCCACTGGACATTTCTTCCTTATTAGCCAGTAGGGCAGGTTAGTCTGCATCCTGAGTCCTGAGGATTTAGATAACTTCCACTCTTGTTTTTCCTTTATTTTTTTTTCCCACTATATGTCTGTTTTCAGTCTTTAGTGTAGTAATTCAATAATGTATTCATTTCAGTCCTGTGTAACTATTTACATACTGTGCTTCTGTTGTATTTCTTTGGAGAGAAAAAACTCAAAAGACCACCAGGCAGAAAGTCAAGTCATCAGTCCATGGTCCCACTGGGCTTGTGGAATTAAGGGATGAAATGTCTGCTGTTGGCCCATGAGGAGGCTGATGACAACAGGGAAGGAGAGAAAGATAGGGAAATATTTATTTATTTTATCAGATTTATTTATCAGTTTAAAATTGCTCTGCTGTTTTAAACCAGTAATGTTTTCCTCTGCCTTCACACCTTCACATCAAGAGTCTGATATACACTGGAAACAGATGGAAGACGGGATTTGAGGTGATCCTGTGGTTTCTAGAAGTTAACGGGGATAAACAGACATTGATATATAGATATAGCTCTAGATATGGATAAGTCAAGCAAAGGAGACTAAACTTGGTTTGTACTAATCCACGTCCCCATGTTAGGGGGTTGGGGGTGGAGCAGAGGGTTTTATTTTTATGCCTGAATTGTCTTGCCCAGTACTGCCAAGAAAAAAAAATCTGAAGTTAATTTACTGAGCCATGAAGCTTCTCTCCTCCTTCTCTTCCTCCTCCTAACTGTAAATGTGCTAAAATAAGTTCTGGTAGAACAAGGAAGAAGCTGTGACTAGGTATGACAGACCTCTTTGACCTGGTTAAAACTTATGTTCTGATATATCCTGTGTACTGCCCACTTTACACCCATTAAAATCCGGAGTAGATTTCCAGGGAACTCTATGTCATTTTAAGACGACTGAAAAAGATTTTTTTTTTCCTAATAAAACTTGTGCCAAGTAACACAAGTTTTAATGGTGTAATCTCATTTCTTTGAAAAATGTAGTGCCTCCTCTGAACATTTTTTTCTGAATAAAAATGTTTTATCTTTTCCTTAAAAATGGCTGTATTTTAAAGAACATTTTTACCCCCAGCACCTGCTTAATCTTTTGTTCCACAGATAATTTCTCATTACCCAGGTGTCCTCTTATGGACCCACAGAAAGATTGGGCCTAGTTTAAGTGTGAAATAATCCTGTTGCTTCTATCTGAGAATGAATGAGCCCAGGATTAGATCAGATAAAACACACTTGAGATAAAGTGCACAAGGTGGATTATATGAGAAAAGAGGATTTAGTGAAGAACATATCCACAACTTTTTGTTAACATAGAGAATGGTAGCTTTTGTAAGCAACATTTATGGAAACTCAACTGGAGGTTTAAAAGCTATGTCTTTTGTTGTACATTTCTCTGCATACATTTGCTTTGTAGCTGGTAGCTTTAACTTTGGAAGCCATGCTGGGCCTTGACTCATGCTCATTTTGCTTAATGAAAAGCTAAGGATGTACTTTTACTCATAGATTCTTGTTTTGTTTTCTTTGAAGTTTTATTAAGCTATCCAGAAAGATGGGAGGTTCATTAGGTTGTTATTATCACGGCCGCAAATTAAGCATCTGTTCCCTGGGGAGTTGTAACGTTCAAGTGGATATCAGAGCCATACTTATTACAATATTTACTTAATTACCAAGTTAGTGCTCTTGTCATATAAAATACAAACATGGACTATGTTGTCCATGTTAGCCATATACTCTCCACCTGCAAAATTTTCAAGATACACTCATTTCATTGAAGTACTCTTTTAAAATATGTACCAATTTTTTGGTAAAAAATTATTGAAAAAGTTAAACCAAGAATGATGAAGCACAGTTATGAATTTAAGGTATCAGGAATATTAAAAAATGCTAAGTTATCTGACATTACAAATGACTTTGCTTCCCCATCTAGAGACAAATGTAGTTTCCAGTACCAACAAATGCACCAAAACATTAGCAAATCATGATTTGCCAAAGCATCTCAAAAGTCAGCATCAAGATATGTTTTGTCAAGTAGCTGGTTGGACATCATTGGACTTGATAGTACCACTCAGGCAAATACAAGGCTGGAGCACAAACAATTGATGAAAAGTCCGTGAATTTCACCTAAGAGGCAAATTGCCACCACAATAATCTGAAAGTCATTCTTCATCATAAGTTTGTGGCTTTTTTTCCTCATCCTCAGTGCTTCAATTAACTAATGTTACAAATTACAGAATTACCAGGTCACCCCTTTTTAGTCTTCTGACAGTGTCAAGCTATATAAGCTCAAAAATATTATTCCCTCTTCTCAGACATGACTTCTGTGGACAGATAGGACTCTTGGGACAATGTCAGCACCACAAGACAATGTCTCTATGTTTTGAAAATTCATGTCCATTTTTACTTCAGAAATCGCATTTGGACTTTACAGGATTGCTTTGTTTTTACTCTGACAAACTCATCATTGTCTTGCCATCCACTACATAATACTAAATATTCACATTATTAATATTTTTCACAAATAACTACTGGTCTGCTAGTAATGCACTGTTTGACACGGTGCATTCTTGCAGCCCTTTTCACTGTAAAGAAACCCTGTAATTATTTAACTTTGATGACCCTTTTCCTGGAGATGTTTGTATCTACCTCAGCTATAGAGGGAATGTAGACTTCTAAATCCAGGTCCCTTCAAATCACACAGCATGGGAACAACTTCCACTGTTTCTATAAACTCTAGTTAATATAAGTACCTTCCTTAAATGAAGGTTTATAAAATCCCCAGTTTTAAAGAACTAATGGTTACATCCAAGTCTGGAGTTTTCTTGGTTCTCCCATAAGAAAGAAAGAAAGAAAGGCCAACTTAACTGAGTAGTCACCTATCAATGAACATGAATTCTGAAATACAAATCATTCCTGGCTTCCTTTGAATTTTTCAACAAACATGTTAAACCTTTCAGCTCAATAAAAAAGGGATTTTCCAGCCTAAGTACTTCAAGAAAACTTTCAATTGTTTGTTAGTAGTTCCTTATAAACCATTTTGAAGTGAAATACTGAGATCCAGACGTCCAGTGTAAGTGATGAAAAAGTTCTACTGTCTCTCTTTAGTAGAAAATATCATAGAAATAAATCTTTTCCTATGAAACTCTGCATACTAAATACAAAATCAAGTGCTTAAATTCTTGCTGTGCATTTTTTGGTAATTTTATACTAATTAACAAAGAATCTTGAAAGCTTTTCCTAAGAAAAATAAAAAGAAATATCAGTGCCTGAAAATATGATGATATCAACATTTTGGTGTCCACTGAATCTCAGTTACTATGGATGAGTGTAAAATTCAAGCTATTATCCAACAAAATCCTAACCCAGCCTCTACATATCTTAATTTTGGTCTTATTTTTGAACTTGACTTAAAAATTCATAGCTCATACTCTTTGCAAAGATGGACTTGTTTTTCATTTAGTTCTGTTGAAAAAGATCACAAAACATTAAAAAAAGCCAACTTTGCAAAAGCATTAAAATTTACTAATAATTTGAGTCTTTTTTGGAAGGATTAAATAATTTGAAAATTTTATTTAAACAGATTAGTTTCCATCTTGTCATCTAACAATAATTAAAATGAGAAAACCCAACAATATCAGTTATAACTTCATCCATAAGGGACTCCTTTACAATTTTGCAGAGGGCAGACCTCACTAAAGTTATTTATAGTTATATAAATGTCAACAGAATATGACTCTTACTCTGAAGTGTCTGGAGTTTCTCAAATGTACTAAAATACTGGAAAAAGAGAACAACATTTTACATAATGTGTAATAATTATGGAAAAATAATAATGAGAATATTCTCTGGTGAATTTAGTTCTTCTACATTTTTAAAAAAATAGATTTGTGATTAAAAATAATTCTCTGTAGTTTTTATCCACAGAGCAGTTTAAGCTTTTTTATTGCTGTTAATGAAAATATGGTTCTACCTTCTATGAAAAGTATATTTCTCAATATGATGTGCTGTAAACAACATGTCTCTAGGCTATTTTTGACCTTTAACCAATGGGAAAGGTCTGTCTAGTTGATCTCATCTAACTACACAGCAGGTATAAGGAATTAAAACAATTTAGGTTAAGTCCTGGTACAATATCAAGTATCAGACAATGTTTTCCAAAAGGAAATACTTAACAAGTTTGTAATTCACTATGATATTTATCTTATGAAAGAGGTAAAAGAGAAAAAAAATTTGACCATGCTCAACAGTGTGGAATCCCAAGTAAAAATCAATGATATCATTGTTTGTAAAAGTTGGCAAAGAAGATTGTTATAAGTAAATTAAAAGTAAACAATCTACTCTGGATCAACACTGTGTCAGACTTCTTGTAAGGTCATACAAAAAAAGCAAACATTAAATATGGGGCTCCAAAAGCCCTAAGATATTTGCCAGGCTTTCAAACAGAACTGTGTTTTTCAGTGGGAGAGCACAGTACATAAGAGCTTAACAGTAAAGATTTTTTTTAATTGAGTTTTTTTACACTAATTAAGTCCTTAACACCACATGCATAATCTAAGGGGAGATCATTGCTTTTGGTAACTTTACAGGCCACAGTTTCATAATTCTGGCTCTACTTCTTTGCTGAGATGGCTCCTGACCCCTCTCCAAGGACTGGGAACTCAGGATAAACACATTATTTTGTTAGCAAGCTGGAAAACCAGCAAAAGTGTTCAGGAAGTTATGGTGCCATCATGTGAGGAATGGGTGTTCCAGAGGTTTTGTGAGAATAAGCCAGTTATTTGCTCTGAATTCTTGCAAATCCTATTCTAGAAATTGTCAGAAACAAGAGGACAGTCCAGAAGGAATGGGATCCAGAGGAATCATCAACTTCCAATGACCAAATCTAATCTACATACATATTCAGCTGCTATTCATTAAAAAGGTACAAGGCCAAATCCTTTAAAATGTGCAATTAGGATGAAAGTTTTCAGGCACCTTAGATCCTTCTTCTGGTGTGATGTGGAGGAACCATGATCCCCATGCATACACAGGTTTCATCAAATGACCAAAACTGAAATAGAGCTTAAATTTTGTATAGTTTTGAACATTTCTGCTCATCAAAAATAACTTCTGGAATTTTTTCTTGTTGCCTCTAACCATTTTCTTCTTCTGATGTTTTTTCTTGGATAAGAATCACCTTAGGCAGCCTAAATATTTATTTGAAACTTTTTTTAAAGGAGATACCTTGTAGTGTCATTATTTATCAGTGTATATCCTTAGAGAATATTCAAATGCTTAAAACTGGAAATGGAGCATAATGCAAGTCACTATAGAGCAGATGCTAAGCTTGAAGTGCTTTTAGGAATACATATACCACATTTTAATTTCAACTCCTATTATTATACTAACTAGTCACAAAATGGCTTCCTATTTATGCAATGTGTTATCTGTAATGTCACTTAAATTGAATAGATGAGTGCCTTCTAATAATGTATGTTTACTTCATGAACTTGTGGGCAATTACATTGTAATTATGTCTTTTGTAGGTCCTTTTTTGCTGACACATAGTGCACCAGTGCATTTTAAGTGTAATTGCAGTTCTCCCTACCATTTAGGAAAGCTGAACATTGTTAAAGGTTTGTAAATTACCTACACTTAGACCATAGCAAGCAGGCAAATTAAATGGCAGTGTCAGTAATATTACAATGTAAATTGGTGCCAAGTGTAATCCAAGGTAGAAGCATTTTTACAGAATAATGTTTACGTAGCACCTCAAATGCAACAGAAAACACAGATAGTCCCAAACTTGTAAAAGTACATAATTTTTGTACCTGAGAAAAGACATAGAGGATACAATTTACATAGCTATCAACTATCCAAAGAATCAAATACATATTTACACAAATTTTGTTCTACTGGGCTACACAGTCGTCCTACAGAAGAGAAAGGTATGCCCAAATGCCAGTATGTCAGAATCCCATTCTTCCTCCCATTGGGAATAATGCTTCACCAGAGAAGCAAGAAAATATATCCCCAGCAGCCTGAAAAGCTCTGGAAAGAAGCATGGAAGGAGGGAAGAAGAGAGGGAGACCCTCCTTGCAGTGAAAAGTGGATCCTTCCTACTCCTTTTTCACAAGACCTTGAACTCACCAGAAGAAGCCAACCTCATTGACCACGCTCGCTCCTCTTTTTTTTCCTTAGGGTAAAGGTAAATGCAGGAGCATGGGGCAGTGTGTCCTCATCATGCTTCCAGCTTCTCAGGAAACCCATGGAGTAGATCCCCAGGTGAACTCAAGTTTGGAACCCCACAGTTGATCATGATCCTCGCAGAAGGAGGGAACATTAAAGCCAAGCAAAGACAGGAATCCTTTATCCCTGTCCTTATTCCTGCTAAGCAGTGAGCTGAATCTCCCAGGCAACTAGAAGAGCAAAGGTTGGAAAAAACCTATCCCTTGTCAATGGCATGAGGCCTTTCTTCCACAGCTGGGACTCCAGGACTGTTTGATTGGTGCTTGGAATTACAAAATCAGGTTAATAAATTTTCAGCCTGATGCTTTAAACCTTGCCATATTATTATTCACCTCAACATCTGGATCACAAGATGGCATTTCACTTTAATTTTTAAACCACTTGGAGGGTAATTTCAAAGCAGAGAATATTTTTATTTGCCCGAATTTTTCAATTTTCAAAAGTACAACTTTTTTTACTACAGACTTAATATATTGGTGTTTTTTTCAAGAACTGAAACTTGGAAGGTTGATGCTGTTTTTGCTATAGGAATTTAAACTATCATTTGCATGGACATGTCACTACAGAATTTTTTTTAAGTAGATTTATGTCACCCTATGGGGCTTAAGGGGATAGTGATTATTATACACTGAGAAATGTGCATTTAGCTTACAAAACCAATGTCCCACAGAGGTGACCACTCTAGAAAGACCAGCAACATCACTTAAGTAAATTAAATTTGAAGTACTGTCCTGTCACTTCATGCCTCTAGGCCAATCACTCACTGGTGGAAACATCCTAGTTTTGGATTAAACCAGCTCAACCATGCAAACTGTAGCCACTGCATGGGAAAGAGCATCTGGGATTGACAGATCACAGATCATGGCAATAGAGGCCACAAGTCCAATGACATAATTTTTATTTAGAGCAAAATCCTAGTGGCATTTTGGTAGAATTTAATCTTCAGTAAATATTTATCAGAATAAACCCAGGGGGATGTATGCTGATCTCATTTGCCTTCCTTGCAACTTGGAAGTAGCAATGGAATTCTACTCATGAAAATCAGAGTAATTTCCTATGGCTGAATGAAAAAATTGGTATGATAAAATGAAAACAATCACATTGCCAGGCCCAGCACAAGTAGGCATAGTAAACTCTCAAATTTTGTGTATTCAGAGCTCTTGGGGATTTAGAATTCCTCTTTCTACTGGTGTTTCTAACTAAAAGTGAGAAATTAAGCAAACCCATTAAGTAGCTGGTGGTCTTTTCTCCATGACTGGTGAGAAGGAGAGAGGTTTGCAGAACACTGGCACAACATGGACACAGAGATGTTAATTGTGCCTGGCCTTCCAAGGCTGAGCATGGAAAAGGCACAACACTCAGAGTATGAGTGACTCTGTTCTCTTCTTTTTGGTTTCCTAAAAGCACGAAAATGAGCAGGACACAGTGCTTAAATTGAAGGCTTCTTACTATAGCCTTACTGGGAGCTTTTTTGTGACCAGCTGAGATGGTCACAAAAAAAACCAACACTAGCCCCATCTTTAGTAACTTCTGTTTGATTGGAATCTACCAATACATTCTGTAATTTAAAGAAGTCAGTTAGTAGTAGTTTGAAGTCTGACAGTTTGCACAGCCACAATTGTAATCTCATGTTCACAGGCCTCCCTGTACTTCTATGCCAGTTTTGTTTTCACCTTTTTACACTAAACAGAAAAAGATTTTCAGTAAACATCAGTGGTAAATGCTATTCAATTTAAATGCACATAAATTATTCAACTATCACAATTATTGCAAAAATTTAACTTTTAATTTGGGGAGAAAAAAAACCCTTAATTGCTATATTCAGTAACTATTCTTCCATATTCACAATGGACTTAGAAGAGAACAGCAAAGAACTGAAGAATCCTGTTGCCAAACACAGCCCTTAAATTACCAGCTTGTCTATGGAGCTTTTTACTTTAATGCACTTAGGGGGAATAGCTCATCACTAATGATTTGGAAACACAGATCACACAAATCCTCAACTCAAAGTTGAACAGTAACCCAAGTCTTAATACACAAGTTATGTCTCCTTCCCCTAATACATATACAGATTAAAAAAAAATAATATTAATAACACCAAAATACCATGTCAAGTGCAATGGTTTCCCCACCAACTCTATCACCTGTTTATCTCTCACCCTCAGTACTAACGCTAAATTGGGCCTCATGAATTATTCATGAGGGGCCGTTTAATGGGATCATTTTTCCTGGCTAGCACTGACACTAATGCTAAGAAAAATCTCTTGACATTAATCTTGGGTTGAAGAAAGCCCCAAATACCTAGTTTTCTTCTGAATGTTCCCTGTCCTCCTATTTAACACATTGCAGAAACCAGTCATTCTACATGTCTGTTATGCAGGAGTGTGGGCATGGGAGGGTAGAAGGGACGATACAAGGTCGGAGTGGGAATTTGTTACATTATGATTTTCACATTGAGAGCTCTGAGGTCTGGTCCAGCTCACATTAAATTTAAATGAAAGTTTGCCTCTTTTTAAATTTTTTTTTGTAGATGCATATTGTCTCTGAAGGAAATGAGAATATCTGTTGAAAAAGACAAGCAAACCATGGATCTCTAACTGCATTATTTATCTAAACTGCCCAGAATTGATTAAAGCCCTTTTTTTCTGCATTAGTTTATAGCCATTCTGATGATGAAGTGATTTAGGGTGTTTTTCAGGGCTGATTACAAGAGTAAAGGGCTCTGGTCTTGCAATTGCAAATATGACTGTTTTCAAAGCCATAAAAAGTCAGAAGCGTGTTTTGGCACATCCTAAAGACAGAGTTCTTTTTAGTTTATGCACTAAATAGACTCCTGCAAAGTATTATCCAAATTACAATCCCTCCCCTGAAGAAAAATCTCTTTAAATGTCCTAGAGAATAGTGAATTACAGTCTAAAACAAAGCTTGGTGGCAAGTACTGTATAATAGGAATCCCTCCACACACACTCTTTGGTCATATCATAAAACTACTGACTTGCCTCATTTTTCTAAACCAAAATACCTAAAAAGCAATACATTTATTTTTTTTCAGTTGTAGCTTTCTGACATCTATAATGGTTTTGTGTCTAAATCTGACAACATTTGTAACAAACTGAAGCGACTGTTACTGCTGGAATGTCCTGGAGGCTTTTTCTGTCGGAGGAGATGACAGTAACTTTTCCCATGCAGATTAAGCTGGTGTTTACAGATTTGCCCTGGGTGTGCATTTTTATCCAGCTGTGATCAAGTAACACTGCCTGATGAGTGCCAGACAGATCTCCTGATACGAAGGGCTTACATGCCCATCACTTCTGTGTAGAGCATGGCTCTAATCTGGACACCACAGCAAAGTTCAGTTATTGTTTGATTTTTATTTTCCCTTCATTTGTACACTAAGGCAGAATACTCAAATGAGAATGCAAAAAGCTTTGCCATTTGAAAATCTCCTTGCCATTTGACAGAAACTAGCATTATGTGGATTGAAAGTTATTTTTGTTCAGCCTTTCAGTTCCCCACACTGAGCTCTAACAGGATTTAAAAACAATTAGAAGTGGAGTGGGTGGTTTAACAATTGAGAATTTAGGATTTCATTAATTCTTTTTTCTTTTTTTCCCTCAATGGATATGTTTCTTTTGTATGTTGTAATAATCTGAATATGGCAAAATATAGGCTCAATAACTTTTTCCCATCAATGAAACTGTGAGGTCAAGAGGTTGCTTGCCTTTGTGGGACCTGAAGCTATACACACATTATGGTGTGGTACTTTGAAGGTAGCAGCGGTTGCACATTGCTTTCTCAGAATTCCTTGCTACTGAAGATGGAAGAAGTTCTGTTTCCCAGTATCTGATTCCCTATTTGGAACCTCTAATACATGAAAGGATAAGAGAAAAGCCTTTGCCATCCTTTGAATTTGAACTTTAAACATATTTCTAAACATTAGCAATATTAACATTGCCTAAAGTACTAGCAACTTATTTCACATCTGTTGCGTGGTTTAAAGCTGTAAAAGGAGTACTTAAACTTGTGGGGCAAATTCAGCTTTTTTAAAGCAGAATTTCCACTGCTTTCCAAGCCCAATTGATCCATATTCATATCGGTGTATGTGAACAACATTTGCCATTCAGTTTCCTGTTTACTTCAAAAAGCCACATATTTTGCACATCTTTCCTGCTCTAATATTAATTTCAGTGCAGGAAAGTACTAAGATCCCTCATCCGACCCATAGCCAGTTCTGTATAAATTTATTATCTTCATAAATTGCAAGGCAGCTTTTTCCAGAAGCCAGTATGAGGAAGTACACTTAAAAAAAAATCCAAAAAATCAATGGTTTCTACCAAGAGCTGGTGTAGAACATCTTTGTATTTGTTATACAACTTACATTTGTGCTGAGGGCATCAAAGGTGCAGCAAACACAGTTGAAAAAGTGATTCCAGAATGCGGTGCATAAAATCAGTACAGTCTGAGGAGTGCATTTCTTTTCTGACTGTGAAATGGTCAGGTACTGGTAGGGCCAAGGGAAGGCTGAGTTGGAAAACCTTTCACCTTTGGGATACAAGTTCAAATCTGGACAGGTCCTTGGTGACATCACATTACCATGTGATGGTTTCCTGGTGACTTACACAGAACATATTGGTGGGCTGCTCCAGAGCCAGTGGGCAGATGTCCTCATCACAACAGACCCCACTTCAGGTTACTCTCTTGGCAGCTGTGTCAGAGGAACCAAGGAATAAATGGGCATAACCTTCCTCTCTCCCAGCCCTTACTTTCATTAAACTGGCAGGCTATTACAGGAACCTGCACTTAGAAACTGCAAGAATAGAGAATACACAACAATTTTACTCACCACTGAGTTAATAAATTACAGTATAAGCAGTTTGCCATGCCAGTTTCAAGTTGCTCTTTTGAAGGCACAGTTTGAAGCCAGGCCATCCCAGGGGGGTGAGAAGAGGCGTGCAGCCCCCCAGATGACTTCCCTGTGCAGAGGAAAAGTGCTCTCAGTAGTGCTGTAAATGCAAGCAGCCAGCTCTGAGGCCACCAGCTAAGAATGGAGCCCATGGCTCTTCTCCCATCACTGACTCAACCCTGGGGTCCCTCCTCTGCTTTGCAGAGTGCAGAACAAGCAGGGCACGGGGATGGAGAGGTTCAGCGCAGTGCATCTGACATGTAACAGGATGGGATAACAGGTACAGCCCCAGAAACCTCTTGGGGCCTTTCTCCATAACCAGATAAACTCAGCCTGTATGAATGTATCACACATGCTCATATACATGTGTTTACATGGAGATATGTGGTATCTCATTGGCTGACAACAATTTGGCTATTTTATAAAACTTGAAACTAAGTTCTTGTATTTTTAAAAGTTTATTAATTTTAATGTATCAGCCAACCATTAGCTCATGGAAAGCCTATAGATTTTTGATACTCAGCTTTAACTTGCCAAGTTCTAATAATCATTAAATTTCAAGGAAAAAAAATAATTGTAACCAGATTTTGAAAGACACTAAGCTGTTCTTAGGCTACAGTTAGAGAATACAAAAAGCTGGAAGACTGCTTTCCTGGGGCTTGTTTTTTGGGGTGTACTGAAATTAAGTATCAGGCAACCACAGTTGTAGTTCTTGAAACAGAAAATAACACTTAGAGGCCAGATTTTAAATGACCTGTGGCCAGTTACCTAAATACATAAAAATCTGGCTTTAAATCGCATTAGTATCAAATCTTATTCTACCTGACAGTAACAAATTCAAGAAAGTTGCTCAAGCAGACTTAAATTTATTACACAACTTTTTTTTTCTACTGCAATGTTAGCAATTCGGATCCCAATTCATATTAAAATGTAGATGAACATTTTTGTGCTACTTTCTCAGCTGATGTAATATACAAAGCTCAAATAATGGCAGATTTAGCTCTGAAAAATTGTTATATAGTTATATATTGCTATCTGATTTACACAAAATCTGGCTATTGGAGCTAATCAGATGTATCATTCAGCTAAGGATCTGCTTCAGAATCATTATTTTTTTTTAAAGTGTCAGGAGCATGACAGAAGAGTATATATTTAATTCATTTATTTCTTCATCCATTTCAATGAACATTGGATTTTATCCTTTTGTGCACAAAAATAAATCTCCACAGAGATTTTTATAGCACTTATTGATTTAGAAGGATTTGCTATACAATCTAATTTTGATTTGCTGGGGAAGATGTGTTTTTTAGCAATAACCTGTCTATTATTCACTTAGCTAGGTGCCTGTATGAGCTTTGCACTTTTAAAAATCCCTTTCTGGAGACTTAATTTTCACCTGCACATGCACTAGTTGACAGCTCCCTGTTCTTCTTCACTGTCCTGACAATAAACCAAGAATCCTGGTACTCATTTCATTATAAACATTTTGTAAGCATCCCATAAAGATTACTTCTGAACACCACAGTCAGGGCTAGATATGAGCTTCTTTTCCCTGCAATGAAAGGCTGGTGTCCGATCAAATGAGCCATCCAGGCCCTAAAAAGGCTTTTAAAAAAATAGTTTTAATCTCTTCATTGTCTGACTTCACGGCATGGTAGTGCTGCCCTTAAATAAAACTTACATAAAAATGGTTAGTACAGCTGGTCAGAAAATGTGCTTGAAGTTTAGAACCACATATCATTGTTTATACAGATGACTATTTGGGATAGACTTCAATAGAATCTGACTTTACTAGCAAAGGAGAAGGCTTTGCCAACAGCATAGGGTGATCAGCAACAGCAACTCATATTTTCCAACTGAGATCAATGTGGACTTTGATCCATTAATGCAGACCTAAATATCACCAGACAGATATGAATAGATGACAGTGAAAATATGAGAAAGAAAAGTCTGGAGTAGTCAGATTTAAGAGAGTTGTTTCATATTCGAATTCATTTTAGTACTCTACAGGAAAGCAGCCTGTTTCTAGATTTTCAATTAACATACCCTAGATATGAATTGAAAACACTTCTATTCTACTAACACAGATGCTTTTTTGTTCACCCATTTTGAGCCCTTGCTCACAGAATTGGGTTTTTACAAAATCCTTGGAAATATGTTAGCAATACATTTTTTGAAATGTCAAGGAATGACTTTGTTTGGAATGGAAAGCTGCCGACAAACACGCCAAGTCACTCAGATGCCAATTTAGATATTTAGATACTCATGGCAGGCTGGGGAGAGAGGAGAGGAAAACCCCAAAACAACAAAAAACACCACCCAAATTGAAAAAGCTCGCAGCTCTGTGCTATTAAATTAAACTAAAAATAAAGATGATGGCAGTATCTGCAAGCAATTTGGGTGGTCAAAAAACAATGGTGCCCTCTGGTTTGAAAACAGTGTCTAGTGTTTGCACTGTTCTTACTTGTCACAATAAATTTGGACAGGGTTCCTATTTCCTGAATTGACTGAAGCTTTTCATTCTTTAAATTTCTAATGTGTTATGTCACATCTTATTGTATTACATGGTGTCACTTTGCATTATTTTGCATCGTCTCCAAAGCTGATGAAACACAACACAACAGCACATGACAAAATGAAATAAGCTGTTGGTTATACAGACTAAGTGTTATAATTCAATATTTGTCAGATGCAGCAGTCATTACAAATAATCTCAAACTTTCAATAGCTGTAACTCCTTAGTCAGTGATAAACTTGTTTAATTTACTAGTTTATCATAAAGGAAGGATCCTTTCCTGGGAATCACAGGATTGTTGGTATTTACCCAGTATCAGAATGTGCTGCTGCTGCTTCTCAACCCCTGCATTGCTAATTTATAACACCAGAATGAGATTTGAGACATACTAGGGAGAGAATTTCTCAGGATGAAATAAGAGATCCATTTGAGATGGCATTAATGGTGCAATATGACTGTTTTGATTTTATACCACAAGTACAGTACAGAACCTTGGGACAATTTCCACGTGTTATGACTAAGTCACATCACTCAACAGAGAGAGAACTGAGGGCTCCCTCCTCCCCTAGTTATTCTCGTTGATAGCAATGATATCAAACTGAGGAATTATAACCTCACAATTGTGGCCTGGTTGAGATAAGAAAATATGTATATTCTAAGAAATGAACCAACTTATTGTTATGAAATATTAGAGTCTGTAATCCTCACAAGATTCCTATCAATATTGCAAGTAAAATTCTTCTCTGAGAAGGAACTACATGAATATAAGAACTTAGTAACCATAATATTAAGTCATGTTAAAAATGGTTTGATCCATGTATTTAGTTTTAAATTTGAAACATACTTGAGGAACTTACAAAAATGTGTGCAAATACACTGAATGGGAACAAAAAGGCAAAAATTAGAGACTGTCTTTCAGTGAAGTTCTTAATTCTAAATGTGTTTTTCTGAGTGGATGGGAATCAAGAGCTTACTTTCTTTACTGCTATATTTTTATTTTAGATTTTTTGCTTCAATACAACAAATTTTTTGCAGAGAAACAGCCATTTTTTCTGCTTCATTCCATTGTTCTGGTCATTGCAAAACATGGGCTGTTATTGCTGTTTGCCTCTCAAGAAAGAAGAGAATGGATAGCTAAAGATACCATCTAATATTCGTGTTATATCAAGGGGGTTATGCTATAAAATATATTCCCACAAGTACAACCGAGAATGTCACAGAAAATATAGCCAGCCAAGGAAAGGACTGTGAGCAAGGCTGCCTGACAAATAGGGCACAGGGCTGACCAGGAGTCATCAGGTTCAAGCCTGTGCCGGGACATGAATCACATCACATAAGCCCAGCAAATAAATCTGTCTCGCTCTGTGTTTACTCCCACACTCCTTTCCTCCATTTCTTGTCCAAATGCATTCACAGCCACTTTAAGGCCATTTGTTCTCATGTCAAAATTATTGTGTGAATTCAAGAGCTTTTTCTTCTCCCTGGTGTTTACCTCTTTGTATACTTAGAAATAGCAATTTTTACCTCTCCAACTCCATTTTGCTGGGCACAGCTTCTTTTCAGACAGGTCATCCTTTCCTCTGATCATCATACTAGTCAGCATACCTTTGCAGCTGTTAAAAAACCCAGAACATTTGCACCTTAACCATAGGGATTTTGAATTTAAGGCGATGTCTAACAAGCACCTTGGTCACTGACATAAATACTCTCCTTGCTTCATTAAAAATATTTTACTCAATATATCTCCAAATTGTGTTTTCCTTTGCTGTGCACTGGTAGTTCATAGTAATTCTGTGATTGACTGTTACAACTAGGTGGTTTTTCTTTCTGTCACTTCCCACTGATGAGCCTACAGCTCATAGCTGGTTCTTTTCATTAGTCCTTAAGTGCATGACCTGGGAGCGCACGACCTTAAATTCCGTCCCATTTCTACTACCCCAGTCTTCAAGGTCATTTAATTCTTCCTGTATAATATTCCAATCCTCCTCTGTATTCATGACATCTCCCAGTTTTGTATCATCAGCAAATTAATTAGTACACTCCTACTTTTTCTGCCTAGGCCATTAAGGAAAATATTAAATAAAATTAATCCCCAGACCAATCCTAAAGGAACTCTACAAGCAACTTTCCTCCAGGGAGAGAGAGAAATCCTTTCAACATAACTCACTCTCGTCTCTTGTTCAGTCACTTTTTTACTTATCTTACAGTCCTGACACTTGCTCTTATCTTTTTCAATTTAACTAATAATTCCCCATGTAGTAATGTATCAAATGCTTTACTGAAGAGCAGAAAGGTTGAATCTATTGCATTTGCTTTATCTCAACAATCGAGTTGTCATCAAAATAAAAGGTGTGAGATAACAAGTTTATCTGAATGACTTCTAAAAAATTAATTCATGTTTTACTTAATCTCATTTTCCCATTTTGATAATTTTTTTGTTATTGAAATCTTAATTTTGATTTTGGGTCACACCTAGATTACATTTAATTTCTATTCAGTCCTCAGTGCACAGGGATTCTCTTGGTTATTTTCTCCTCATATGACTGAGAAAGCTTTTGCCATCTGTTTAATTTGATTTGCAAGGTCTGATTCTGCTAAGAAGAACCTTTCTTTGCTAAACTGTTCTTACCCTGACTTCATTTTTCATCAGGTTTCTCTTATTTCTCATACAATGCCTGAAGTTGTAATTTACCTGCTAAGGCATATGGTCAGTCTCATGTGTTAGTCTTCCTGGTTTGAGGCACATTCCTCTTTTCTTATCCAGATTCCAGAAATGAATGTCCAAGAACACTGCCATATCAAATATTAGGAGCCTGCTTTATCCCATTACTTGTCTGTGGCTCACATTAGGATTTTGGCTGTGACCACTATATTACCTTAAGCTGTTACAGTTCCTAGGTTGAACACTCCTCATCTGTATTCTGTGAATAAAGACCTTTTTTCTAAAGGCTGTCAGTTGATGTCACTTGTCCTTGCAAAGAGAAACACATCTACCTGGACAGGCAAAAGCTCAGAACAATCCCAGATGGCAGGAAACATCTAGCAGGCATGTCAGGGAAAGATGACGTCTCATAAAGCCCTCCTAGTGGCATTTGATTTGACATAAACCCTGTAGAGCTCACTCAGCAAGCCACATTGCAAAGATGCTTCCTTCAGCACATCCTGGAATGTACCAGAATTGGGCATTACTGGTTTATACAAGTATGAATAAGCTCTAGGTGCCTTTTCTTGGGTGGGAAAGGCTGTGAGGGATCTATAAGAGGGGGAAGCCAAGTATTTCAGGGTAGTGTGGAAATGTGTTTGCATGGGGATTGCCAACCAGAAATAGGAGTACTAGAATCAACCACTAGTAGCTCTGGTCATTAAAATCCATGAAGATTTTGACCTTTGCAGTTTTTTGTTCCGTATTTCTGTTTCTCCCCATAGTGGTATTATCCCTACTCTCTTAACTAACTCATACAAGTCTGAATTCAGCATGTGCACCGACCATTATCCAGAATTTCCCTTACACAGCTGCTACCCTGACTGGTTATGTAAAGTTTCTGTGACTGCTCAAAGACTGTTCTCTTCCAGCAGTTTCTCTAACTCGGTGATGATTTCAGGCTGTTTCTGTTGTTAGAACTGTCAGCATAAGGAGTATTATGAATATTCTATGATTCAGAGTTAATACAGCCAAATATGAGACAATGAAATTTTTTTGAAAGAATCTCCTGAAGGGTTCTTTTGTTTCTCTTAGCATATTATGATTAAAAAAAAAATTATTCTTGGCTTTCAATGGTATACATGTTGAAGAAGAGACCCTGCCTATTTACTCCACTTATGCTACAGAAAAGCCAGTGCACTACAGGTCAAAGGGAGGGATCTCATAATAAAAATGCAGAATCAGTCTGATTTTGCTGGTTAGACCAAATTTTCCATAGTTGCTCCTTGGCACCAGCATTGATCATTGTATAGAAAGAAGCAGAGACAGTGTTATACATAAAGCCATTTTTCCTCCTGCATTCTAGAAAAGCAGGACTTATAAAGTTACTCAGCTTAGTGTTGCCTCCAGGTCATCTTTAAGAACCACTGATGGACCAAAACTACACTACTTTCCCTTATTGTTTTTTTCAGTCCATCTATACTTTCAACCTCTATAGTTTTCTATAGAAATGAAGCCCACAACTGGCAGCATTTTCTCCATTTTAAACCATAAAAGCTCATTTGCTCTGGGAGCCTTGCATCTCATACTGTGAGAAATAGTGAATGATGATTCCCTGTTCACATTCTGACATAATTCATGTTTTTTCATAGTTTTCTGTCATATCTCTTTTCAGACATGGCTTTGGCAAGATGAAGACTCCTAATGTACTTGAGCTTATATGAAAGCAGTTACATTCTTCCCATCTCCCTTGTAATCCTTTCCCAGCTCTCTTATATCTTTCTAGAAGTTCAAAGATCAGTCTTGAACACAGTTTTATGCAGGAGCATACCCATTTTTATTTTTTTTTCCTAATAATGCTCAACAATTTTCAATTTTGACTGTTACTGATGTTTTCAGAGAACCATACACATTGATTTCAAAACCTCTTACCTGAATATTTTGCAAGCCACTTTTACATATGCCTAAGACTATTTTTCTCCATAAATCAGAATATATCAGTTTCCCAAACATAGACATGTAATTTCACATCCAGGCACTGGCCATGTGCGTGGCTTCTGCCATCATCTTGTGGACATGTCCCCCTTCAGATGACTCTAGATGCTTATTTTCTAGCAACTGGAACACATGCTGAATGTTCTATACTATTTTGTTCCCCATTTGGCTAGAAAATACTATTCTAAACCTTCACAGTCAGCTGTAGATCTGTCAACCCTGAATAATTTGGTATAATCTGTAAACAGTGGGAGCTACTGAATCATCCCCCTCCCTCAATAAATGTTATTTATGAATATAAGGAGTGCACAAATCCTCTGTGCATTATGAGCAACCACTCATTGTTGTGAAAAAAATTATTTTATTTCTACCTGTTGTCTCCTATTTTTTTTATTTGGTTATTAATCCAAGCTAGTTTCTCTTATTTCTTAAAAAGTTAGATCTTTTGGGTTAGGGATCCTTTATAAGGCCTTTAGAAAAGCCAGAGGTAGTATCTTTATCACACAATCTTACCTCACATTGTTCATTGAGCTCCTACAAAATGATATCTGTTCTTACAGTAACTGCATTCATCTTAACTATCTTACCTGGTATCAAAGTTAAAATTCAGCAATTTCCCTGCTGAATTCTGTCTGGAGACACACAATCTGATACTTATAATTAGATCCTGTTTATTTTCCCTAATTTGTTGCAAAATCTCTTCCATTGACTCTTCAATCCAAAATAGTGTTTTATATTCATGTCCTGTGAGGGTAAACCTGGAGGAGCCTCCCGATAGCCTAGTGCTGAAGGCTGCTTCTAAAGTTTAATTTTTATTTCCTGCTGTGACCTGACATTACTTAAGTGCTCCATTTATACTTTCAACACTGAGCTCCAGGAACTCCTTTCAGGACTTTCAGCAGACTCTGCTGCACCCATTGTATTGATTCTGAAGATGAACAGATAAAAAAACAGATTTAATGCATCTACCCAAAAACACAGTCAGGTCACAACCAATCAGAGCTTTCTTCTTTGCAAACCACTCCCAGCACACACATACTATTGGTACTAAATTTGTTTCAAGAATATGATAACAAGAGAACATATTTTAATGGATAGAGAAGCCTACTCAGTCTTAATATGAAACATAATCTCGAGTATATCACCAACTTTATTGTCTTTGCTCTAACTCTGTAAAAGATCTTTTTTCTTACATATGTAGCACTGTGATTTTGATAGATATTCACTCCCTGTATCACAAATTAAAAAACCCCAAAAGACTACTGTACATATGCTCTTCAGAAGGATGCAAAATGCCTATTAATTATATATCAACCATGCATATGCAACCACAGACATGGAGTTAGAAAGCACTTTTATGACAGAGATATCACTTACTGAACTGAATGGATATTTAAATCCCAGTTGTCTGAAGAAGGGGGAATTGAATGTCTAGTCTATGTCTGTAATATCTTATTGAAATGAACAATACCATGCACTTACAGAAGGAAAAAGAAAATTGCTTGGACAGGTAATACAAATTCCAGACATGTCAGAGATTGCTTTGCTTTGCCATTCCTGAAGTGTCAAGTTTTCAAATCAGTATTATTCACCTCTAATTAATATCAATACCCTGGATCCAAATCTTTCTGTAATTGCTTTTTCATGTGTATTTTCCATATGTTCTCACCCTAAGACAGTATGTAGGCTTGAGAGGCCTAAACCATTTATAGATCAGCAAAGACCTTAAGCTGTGCTTTTCAAGTTTTATTAACAACAAGTTCCAGTTCCATACTGATTTTCCTGCTGTGCATACAAAAATGCCACGAGCATTTTTGGTGGATATTAAGAAATGTCAACAGTACAAAACCAATCCTACATTTTGCAGATAATTAGACCATCTGAAATAATTTTGAAAAGGTGGTTTAATTTGTGATCTGTGAGTAATTCACTTTCATGGACACATATTCTTTCTTAGAACTGGCTAGGGTAATTTACACATTACAAGGCTTCTAGACATAGTTGGCCACTTAACCAGTACTAATAAATTGAAAATGTGTGTGCATGATTTAACAAAAAAAGGAAGATGTGAATGTAATGCAGGTAATTGCTGAACTACAGTTCTACTTCTGACAGCTAAAGAATACATGAATAGACCTGTCTAGAGAACACAGTTTGCTTTGCATCATCTTTCAAAATGTTGATTTTTCTTCTAAATATTTGAAAACAATTATATTACTATTTTTGAGAAAATTCTTAGTGTCAAAACGCTGGATTTCAGGCAAAGTGATCCTAGAGGTTAAAATGTGAGTTTGCATGTGGGGAGGGATTGCAGGACCACATTCTTCTTCCTTCAGCATCCAAACTGGACATCAGAGGAAAAGCAAGCTTCCTGTTAAAACAAACAAAAAACCAACAAATCCCAGACCAACAAACAAACAAACAAACAAACAAACAAACAAAACCCCAAAACATTTATCTTTCAACAAAATACTGATTTATTTTTAAATAATTTCTGCTATAGCTCATTTCTGCCAGACTTTGCACGTCACCTGCCACTGGCTATATTGGTGTATCCCTTCCAGGGTCTGATGACCAAATTAACCTTCCATATTTGGGTTCTGGTCACTGGGAATGGACCTCTGCATATCCAAAAAGATCTTCAGTTTTGAAGAGCTCTCTACTTCCAAGGATAACCCTTTTCTTTATCTAGGTCTTTTTCCTGCCTCTGCCAGCTCCAGGCATTTTGCAAAGTTTGTTACAAAGTCTGGGGGGAATACAAGAAGCCTGAGAGCTCTTAAAACTGGTAGAATTTTGTGAGGCAAAAAATATGGTTGAATATAGGAGTGCTGTGTACCCTGGCATATTGATGGTGCAGCAAAGGTTCCTCTTTTTTCATACGCATTTTTTCTTTGCTCCTGAAACTCCTCTGTTTGGTTTTTTTGTTTCTGTTTTTGTACTTTTTTTTGGTTGGTTTTGGGGTTCTTTTTAACTTTTTGATGTTGGATTTTTCCCATCCCAATGAGATTTTGAACAGACATGTATGAAAAATAAAAACCTAGACTTAAAATTTTCAAGCAGGAAACAGAAAGAAATTGAGCTGTGAAGGGCAAATGTGACAATTAAAGTAGCAGAATCTGTAGCAGTGAAATCCACTTGCAATTGTGCCACAGCACAGAAATTAAGTTGTAATTACTGAAAGGCTCAGCAAATACAAGCATTGCAGCTCTTATTAAAACAAGCAATGTTAGCCACAGTAAAGAGAAATAGGCAAAAAAAAAATAGCAACAGTGCATAGACATTCTTATCTCTACAGGGTTTTTTAGATATGATACGTCTTTTAGTATGAGCTCAGGATTCAGTGTCTTCTCAAATTATGGACATCAGGAGAAACATCCATGAGGCTGGGTCATGTTACAAAGGCATGAAACAGCTGTAAAGAGAGTTAACTCAGTAGATTATACATCCCCATTGAAAGGAAAATATTTATCAGAAGGAACACTTTTTATGGTTTTGTTTGCTGGCTAAACCCACTCTTGCTAAGAGTTGTAAAACTAAAATTTTGCTTTAGTAGTTCATTTTCATTTTTGAGGTACTAGTATCTACACTATCTACAATTACTTGTAACTGAGCTGACAAAGTATTGCAAACGTAGCTCAGCCTCTCCTGCCTTCCTCCTTAATTCAGATATTCTGGAAATGGTGTCACTCTTACCACTCCTCCTATTATTTTTGCTCCACATCTCTGGTGGCTTCAGATCTTCCTGCCACCCATCCAACATGATCTTTTAATATCCCTCAACGACTCACACCAGCCACTGGCATCAGAATCAGCCCTCAGCAGCCCAGCACTACCTTGCAAAGAGAATGTCATAATTGCCATTGATCGCCAGTGGAGCAGGGGATCTGTGTCAGCTGAAAAAGCGCTCAACTCTTCAGTATTGCCTCAGTTCACGGCGGTTCCTTTTCTGTCTCCTGATATTTTATTACAGCAGAATCATTTTAATTGGCACATGCTGGTGGAAACAAAACTGCATCTGTTGAGGGCCAGATTCTAGCACTCCTGCTCAGGTGGTACAAGTCCCTTGTTCTGGAGTGTGTCCATTGAAATCGAGAAACCTGCCCAATTGTTAGAGGTTCAGAGGAACACATTGTTCTCATAGGTATTCACTTTTATTCCATAATATGCTTTAAAAATACACACTGTACAAACCATTAAAAAAAAACTCCTATTAAAGTAAGTTTTGCCATAATAGAGCAGAGAAGCAGCAGGAGGGGAACAAAGGGCTACCCAGCACGACACTTATGCTAGCAAACACCATTTCACACCTGTTAACTACTGTGAATAAAATCTTCGGAATCAGTTCCTCAAAAAAGTCAAAGAAAGAAAGAAAGAAAAACTGTTCACCATGAAAGAAAACGGGAACCTCAGGTGTGCTGCTGAAAGCTTACATAGTCAGATCAGCATTTATAATCAGTGACTTCTGAGACTACCTGAAGGAATGGAAGGCGAGGACTTGGCAGGTACACAAAGTATACACAAGCACAGAAGAATCCATCCTCATAATTTTGAAGTGAAATGGATGATAACCCCACGAGGTCCCAGGAAAGACACAATGTTCTGAACTAAAAGTTCAGCCAGAGCTTTGGTCCTGAGAGATAATTATAAGGCTGCCTGACCTAACTGACCCAACCTAATGAAACGAGTATGTCTGAACTGAGGAGAAAAGAAAAATATGCAGTGAGCATCAAAATGGGGTTCCTGATCTGTCACTGCTATTCAGATTCTCACAAAAAGAGATGTGTTATTGTCAAAGGCTTTTCCATTAATAGATGTCAGCCTTGGTGGCTACACACACAACCAAGCAGAGTACAGGAATTCTGATTTCATTCCTATCTCCTCAAATATGGTGATGGCTACCTGAAAACTGTTGCTAAAGACTGAAGTGATTAAATTCAGGAAATTTGCTTAAGATTGGGCATTTAATCATTAGTGTTACTTGTCAATCTAAAATCCAATTACACATCCTTACCTTTGTGAGGACTTGGGCAATAGTGCATCAACATGAACAAACAGGAAAAATCTGTCTTCTCATTATTAGTAATAATATCTCATATGGAATAGAATGCTCTTGCAGAGAGACCTAAGATTACTGAAGAACCTATAGGCTTACATCTTACATATTTTAAATCAGTTTTACATTAGTCCTGGTTCCAAAGTAAGTTTAAACTAGAAAAATCCAGCTGTGGAAGTCTGACTTGGTGAATTTTCTTTTGGTATGGTTGTCTTCCACTGCATACCACTGAGAATGGATGACAGGGCTTCTGTATCCACAACCTAGCAATTCTTGGCTCACCACGCAACCCAAACAGCCTCTTCATAGATGACACAGCATAAATCCTGAGGCTGTATCCCATTTTCCTTTATTTACACACACATGTAGTCTTAAGGGATGCTTCAGCAGAACTCCAACTAAAGCATGTCAGCCTCAAGGGCTTTTCTCTCAAACAGTGAGCCTAAGTTCGCCACAGAAGGAAACTTGCTGAACTACATTTTTCTGAACTTTAAAGAAAAAAAGTCCTGATTCTAAACTGAATGAGGGAGTAAATGAATGAGCAACTTCACTGAAAGCAGGAGTGGCCCTGCTCTATTCTAGGAGAGCTATAGAGAATCCAGGTAACGAAGCCATGACAAGAAAATGTTCCCACTTTTTTTTAACTCTTTTGTTGTAAGAACATTATCCATCTCAGTAGCTTTATTCTCAGCAGCAAACCTTAGACTGGTCTTTGAGGACTCTTAAATAACCTCCAGTATGGATGTAAAAAGGAAGCAAACCAGAACAATCAAACCTAAGGTTTACTTTTTACCATATTTCTAAGATACCTTTTTGATTCTCAGGCTCCTGCCCTCAGCCTTTCCCAAGTCAGTTCCATTCCCATCTTTTTCTCCCTGGATGATTCCCTCACAGCAGGCAGAGAGGCACCACTTCCAGGCAACCCCTGCTGTGCATCAGTTGTTCCACTGTAGTCTTTTTCTTGAGGCTCCTCTACAGGGATCAGTCTCCCCAGCGACTTTGGCCTCAATTTCCACGCTTCTGTGTCATTTAGTGGTTGGCTACAAGTGAAATCTTATTTGGTTGGAAGCTGACCTGCTGCCTATTCCGAATAATTTTAGATTTAGTCCTGGGATATGACTGGGATTTGTGTTTTAAGAGTTGCTCCTTTCTTTCCTGGGGTTTAATGAACCTTTTCAAACCTTCTTATTTGGTATAACATCACAAAGCACCTTTGTTTCACCAAAAAATATCCAAAATAATTAGTATTTAGCTCTTAAATATCTCCTGTTTCCCTTGTTCTTTGAAACTATGACCACCTGGAAAATTATGATGTTCCCATTCCGGCATAGCAGAACTGTGATGGACGGACTCATGTAACCTTACAGACTTTGGTCCAGACTTACCTTCAAATTGGAAATAAGTAAAAAATTCTGTAGAAAACTCCTGGTCTTTTTAGAACTTCTCTGTCACTACACATATCTGTAAATGACTTGGAGATCTGCAAATGAGTAAGGAAATGACGTTCAGAGGAGAGTTTCTGGGCTCAAGGTTGTTTTTTACTGGATATTCTAGACTAGAAAATTAGTCATGGATTCATTCTAAGTCTTTAAGACTACATAACTTTTAATCTCTGCCTCATTCTACTCCTCATCCCCCCTGGCTACATCCACATGCTTTTCACTTGTTCAGACTTTTGCTGGGGGAGAAGTCTGAAGGTTTGTGCAAGAAAATCTGGGATAATGTGAGACAGCATAGGAGTAGAAGTCTCAATCTGAATGAGGCCAAAAGGATGACTAGTTACTCATTTGTGACTTGACCAAACAGCAGAGGAGTGTATCCAGTCCTGATAGTGTGAACTGGATGGAGTTTTCCTAGGTTCTACTTGGATGCAATGCACATATTTTTTTTCCTAAGACAAGGGCCCATCAACAGCTCATCATGTTCTTGGTGTTACTGTGAGACAGAACTGCATGGTCTCTTTGACCTTGAGGTAACCAGGATTTTGCCTTTGAGGTAAGATCTATCAACATCACCTTCTTTCATTTGCCAGGCCCACATTCCTCCTAATATCCATGGAGAACATTTCTGTCTTACCCAGCTCCCTTTAAGTGACTGTGCTTAAACTTCTAAGGGTAGAATCATACAATGTTTCTAGGCAGGCTGCTTTTTCTTTGGTCTTCACAACAATTCTTTTGTGGGCGTTAACTTCCCCCCCCACCCAGGAAATATTAAAAAAAACCCCAGTGACTAAATTGTACATAAAAAATTAATTGGAAAATTTAAGACAAAGAAATTTAAGAAATAATATAAAAAATTATCTTCAAGAACATTTTCAAAAGTATTTCTTTCCTGACTGAATGTCTGAGAAAAACACCAGTATTTCCTTTTTTTATTGAAAGATTCAAAAGGCAAATATAACCATAGTAAACTTCGATAGTATAAACAACAAAGCTGAATATCCTGCTTTCTTGTGTCTATTAATGGTATCTTGTGATATTAATTTAAAAAAGAAAGAAAATTAACTTTACATATTTATTAGCAGATTATTCAAATGATTTATCATCTCAGAGGTTCCTGTAAGTACTGCTGAAAATATTACCATTCATTTCACTGGACATAACAACATAAAATGACACAAAGTGCTTCTCTTGTTTACTTATACTTACCAGGTTATGTAATCTCTTCATTCTGCCACCGGATATATCTTCTTTCTTTTGCCCTCAGGAGTCTTCTACACAATTTCAATATGTTTGTCTAAGGGAGAAAAAGGGAAAAAATATTCAATTCAAATTTTGAAAATATCTTATGCTTACAATTCTTTCCTTTCACATAAAAAAATATTGCTTTGGCAATTTTTTTGGTAAAGCTCTCAAAAAGAAGACCTTCCAGGCTTGAGGACTAAAGACAAGACATCCTCACAGTGCAGAGATTCTGCTGAAAATTTTAATCAGGACTGGAAGTGGAGTTGGCAGATTGATTTAAATTAGGCAGGCCTGGCTCTATATTGGGAAGTCTATGCTTGCATATCCATTTTTTTTTACTCCAGTTCTTCTTTTGGATTCTCAGATAAAAGAGAATAAAGTGGGCATTCTCCACTTGATGCAATTTCACTATACAGTGATTCCCATCAATGTATAATTAAAAGTGGATTTCCTTTTCCCTGAGATGGGGGAGGGTCTGCATAAACCTGGTTGATGTGAAGTGAACAAAGAGAACTTTCATGAGTTCTCCTGCAAACAGTCTATCAGTTACAATTCCTAGTGTTCACACTGCTGCACTGTTCAAAAGGAGCTCTAAAAAAAAAGTCAAGCAGGGGGTCCAAGAAAAATTCAACCCGCATGCCAACTAAGGGAAAGAAAGAGAAGGCAGGAAAAAAAACCTAGCTTTTGTTGTAAAAAGAACTAATGAAGCTGCTCTTAGAACTGTCCACGGTGACACAACAAGCCTGTGCACCCACACACATTGTGAGAGTGCCAGTCACCCACGGTAATGAGAAAAGGAAACACTGTAGGCAAAGGAAATATATGAATACATTGCTTTTATGGTTTAACTGTAGGAAATCACAACGCTGGCCCACAATATCTTGTGCCAACTGCCAAAAGTGGTAAAGTAATACATAAGGTTGTCTACTTAAATTTTTCTTACAGACAAGATGGACTGGTGGGGGGTAAAATCCCATTATCATTATAAATTGCTAATTAAATAATTATCAATTAGATGGGCAGACAGAACTCATTCCAATGAATTCCTTAGAGGGCTTTCAGTAAAGAAAAACAGTAATTTTGATTATTTTTTTTATCCATACTTCCTGCCTAGGGGCTCTAAATAGAGATGATATATGGTGTATCCCATGTTAGACTTTCACACAGTATATCTTGTGTTAGAGCTCAGGGACAAACACTGAACTTTGGTGCATATATAGATCTTTTTTCAGTTTTTCAGATAAATGGCCTTAATTTCATGATATTAATTAGATACCCAGGGTTATTTCCTAAGGAATAAAAAGAATACTTTCCAGACTTTTACATGGCTTTGAGAAATCACTTTTTGCCAAGTAACTGATAATATTTTCTAATACGCCACTGCATTTTCTTTTCCCCTTTTTGCATAATCCAGAATTTACTTTTAAATAAAATATTAAAATATGTATACAGATACGTATACAGACGATAGGCAGTATTGAACACAGTGCAAGGAGAATTTTTAATGAACTTTAATGAACTTTTTGGTCCATTAACACCAAAACCAATGCAAAATTAAACCTTTTGCTTTCAGGTTTTGCAGTCAAGTTTTTAAATCAGACCCCTGGGCAAAGTTGTAATAGTACTGAGCAACAGAAATGATCCTGTCCCATCCTGTACCCCTGACTCACGTAAGTAATTTTTCTGAGAAGGGTCCCTCTGGCCCCTTAAACAATTTACTCAGCTACAATCACTCATTACTCACGTGTGCACAGAGTGGTTGCACCCACACTTTTCTTATCCAAGATCAGTTTTGCAAGTTTATAAGCTACAATGATTTGCAAGTGCTGTTTAAGAAATCTTCAGCTGTCTGTGACAAGGAATATTTTCTAAGAACAGAAGTTGTGCAGACTGAACTGAAGAGTCACATTAATGTTTGGGACAGAGTTTTCATTGCCAGCAAACACTAACAAAAAGTGAGGAACGGAAATGGTAACATGAAAGATGGACTTTTAATTCCAAAGCCAGGAACATTTAAATATGAATGGGGCTTGCTGCCGCCCTCTATCTTTTGTCAAGAAATATGAAGCTCTGGAAGTCCTTTTGTTGCCTTCTTTGTTAACTGTATGAGGCTGAAAGGAGTTGGCTTGTTTCATTTTCAAACCCCGTCACAATGAGGGTCTCAAAAATGAATGCTTATAAATACATGAAAATGCTGAAGGGTTCATAAAGGATAGAAAACTTTCTTTTTCATAATCATCTGTCATCGGATGACTTACCAGGGACAATCATAACGAAAAACAAACAGCAAGGAAAATTTTTTAATGTTTAGAAAGAGGAACAGGGTTGTAGAATAAAATTAAAATATCATGACATAAACATAGATATTTGAGAACAAGATCAAGACATATAAAGTATATTAAGCAATATTCAATCTCTTGCCTTCCTATTTTGCTATTTTCCCTGTTGGTTTCTGGGAGATCACAGAATCCCAAGGTAAGTTCCTTACAGTGATGTTCTCTAATGTGATTTACTTTGAGGAATACTTAATGGAGAAAGGTGCCTACTACATTTAGTTATTGAGTTTTTGTTCATGGTTCAGGATTGATCCACTTGAGTCTTCCAGCAGGGAGTAGTTTTCCAGTGTGGCACAGCATGACTCCAAATCAATAAGGTTAATAGATGTGGTGGCCACACAGTCAGAGGTGATGTGCCTGGCATTTTCCATGCCAATGAAGAAAATTTCTGATGACGAGATGTCATTTTTGTGCCGGCAGTAATGTCACCCTGATTACCCAGAGCACATAGCCAGTTAGTAAGTTAGCAAGACTGTAAATGGCCCATTAATCTGAATTATCTTTACAGGAACTGTTTCAAAAATTTTGCTTGCACCCAAATTACTGGCACCTCTGTGATTCTTGAAATGCCAACAGCAGACTTGCTATATAAAAACAATATTGCTGTGTAAAAGGGACTAAATGGGAATCGCTAGCCTGGGACTTCACTCTGCATTTTTAAACTCTCAACAGAACACTACAAAACATGAAATTCCAGCCTTAAAGAAAAGAAAAAAAAAAGTTGCATGTTGTTTTTAAAATAAACACATGAGCAAAGAGGAAAAAAATACAATGCAAGATATCACTGGAGAAAAGTAATAATATAAATGACAGATCTACTTATGTAATGGGAATGTGATATGTTGGTGTTCCTGCAGTTCTAATTTTCTCTGACTTTTTAAAATATGCAAACTCTTAACAGTGCCTCCCAGATCATTAATGGGTACACATTCCCAGATGGCCTGCATTGTGAACAAAGTGTTGGACCGGACTGGAAAGAGAAATCTGTTTAATATTCCAGTATCTAAATGTCAGGAAGGTGTAATTCAGAGTGTCACGGAAAGATGAGCTGAACAGAATACAATTTATTGTGACTTTAGTTAACAAATGGCATTAAGGGAAGAATTTCCATAATTAAATCATTAACTAATATGAAATATTGATTTCCTCTCTGATGTTACTGGATTATCACTTGTCAGACTTGCAGATAAGCAAAGAGCACTCAGTGCAGTCCCTACCAGGAACAACAATAATTTGCATTATGATAACACTGTGGAGCACTATCAAGCACAGAAAACAGAGCAAGGTGCCATGTGTGCCAAGCCATCCTTGCCCCAAAGAGCTCGCAGATAACATTTTGATGGAAAATACTAGGATGGTTGCAAGGGATGTCTGTGCAAACAGACTGGATTAAATGATGATTTGTACTGGGAGGCTGTTCCCACACTGGCTTCTTCACACTCTCTATTGCGTGGTGACGTACTCAGATCTTCTCCTGGCCATCTCTATCTCTACAAGGCTTCTAGACAGCTGCTTGTCTGAAGAGATAAATTCTGTTGCAGTTAATATCAAGAACTTCCATTTTCTAACTGTGAATTTTTGGGGTTTTTTGGCTGCTCTTTATACACTCCTGTTGCCCAAGGGAAGTTAAGTACATACCGTGGAAACAATACAGCACATTAAATAACGATTTTACTTATATTCCAGTATGCTCATTAAACATGTTAAATAGTGGAACATATTAGGTTAACTTGAAAATGCAGAAGGACTAGAAGAGGCAAGATTAAAAAAATTTACACTGAGAGGATCCTCCTTAATTGAGTTGTAATCAGTTAGTATTGATCATTAGTCCTTTTATCAGCATGATGAAGATAATGATGATAATGATGACGATGATGCAATGTGCAGCACTTGGATCATAAAGAGAGGATGGAAAATTGTTTAAATATTTGATAATAATTCTTCCTTGAAGGTGAGACAGACTGCAAAACATTGTATATTACTCTCAAATTCATGACAAAGCTTGAAAAAAAGTTGAATAAGCAATTTTTTAATATACTTTCCTTGATCTGCTTTTAAAGAAATGTCCACTCTTTGCTAAAATGGAAAGAGACTATATTTTTGAGAAATGCTTTAAAAGAAAATTGTTATTTTCTACCTCAGTCTTTCAGCA
>NW_005054465.1:824535-869628 GCF_000277835.1 Geospiza fortis
AGCAGGAAAGCAGTTCTTTTGCCAGTCAAACATTCAAAAATCATGTCTCATTTGAATAAATTAACATATTTTGTGGCAAAAATTAATGCCAAGGAAGGAACAATAAATACGAAAGCAATTTAAATTGTGTATTTTACAGGGGAGGGGGAAAAAAAGAAAACCCAACATTGTCATGCGTATGACAGCTCAGCTAATTTGATGGGCTTTGATGTTAATTTAGGGTTTACTTTAATTTCAAAACATATTTTTTCACTTAATAAGGGAAACAAAAGAAACTTTCAACCAGTTTGTTATCTGGGAATGTTTTGGCTTCTCAAATGTGAGAACATGATTGTTTTTATTTCCAGGAGGAGATAATAACACTGAAGCAATAAAAAAGAGTCAAGGCAGCTTGCACAGCACAGGAAGTTCACAGCCAGAGACTTAATTTCCCACACAATGTACTGTGCAATGGGCCCATTAACATAGATGAATAGGCTCTTTAAAGGTTTTTTTTTTCCAGATATGCAGCTGCCGCTGAATGGTGCTATGTTAATAAGGTACTCACTTGCCTATTCTTCAGGTACTCTGGCATTCTCTACCTAGGTAATCTCCATATAGGAAAAGCTATTAGGGGTTGTATCTCCTACCACACCTTCAATTATTTTAACACCTGCACTGATAATCCTGGCAAGGTAAACTGGTAGGGGGCCAAGGGTCTAAGTCCATCCTCTTCTTCCCCCAGAAGTCACATCTCAGGGGGAGGGGTTGAAGGAGAGCAGGGAAGGAAAAAAAGTAAAGTCACTTTTATTACACATCAGTGGGAACATTCTGAAAAAGCTTTCATGCCTAGGAAATTGTTATTTCTTCAAACAACTGACAGCCTGCAGAGGAAACTCTAATGGAAATCCAGCTCATGCATTGTTATGCATGGCCCTCATGTAGATACATGGGGGTGGATTAAGTTAGCTTCCAAAGGGTCTATTGTGTGCAGCATTAATTTGCAGTGCTCTTGATATTTGAGTTTGAAGGTTTTACAACCTTTGTGTTTACTTAGATGCACTATATCCTACATTTGTTTATTTCCTTCCACAATCTCTTATTACCCAGTAAATGTTACATTTATCTTTATTAACTTTCAATATGTTGCTGTAACTTACAGAGAAGGAAATAATTACAACCTCCTTCAGATGTAGTAGTTTTAGAGAAGAGTTTTGGCTTTTTTTTTTTTTTTTTCCCTTCCTGGTCAGTTCTGACTTTTCCATCTGTTAAGACAGTGACCTTCTTTATTAAGACAGTGGCGTAATAGCATAAAAATGGTCTATTTTATTATTATTATATGAATATTAGCCTATAACAAAATATATTTCCCTCGTTATATAGGACAAATAATTAAACAAACCAACTAATAGTCTGCTAAGAGAATCTGACACTGCTGTGATTGCCTCTTACTACACAGAGATATAAGAAGAAAAAATGCACATATCACTCTCCATCATCAGAACCTCTCCACTGTTTTCTCAGAACCCATCACAAATTTGTTGTTATAACCTACAGGTCTTTTTCTCCCAATATTAAGATGCAAAACACAAACAAGACTTTTCCCCTGCTACCTTAGCTTGTTTCCTTATTTTCCTGTAAAGATCCATATACAATGCAGACAGGCACTTTTGTAAGTTCAGCTTTTCAGTGAGGTTTATATTCAGAAGTTCCTAAGTGTTAGTTTTTCAACACTGAACTAAGAACTCAAAGTAACTTGTACATTCAAAGGAAGCTATGATCCTAATCTGAACTAAAGGGCTCAATTGAATAAAAATAGCTTATGCTCGAGTAACTCAAGTTATGTGTGGCTCCTTCCCCTCCCCCTTTATATGGAAGTCAGTCAGTTAGGCATTTTTGTATTTTAATAGTACAAAAGGGTTTCTCCTGGAAAGAAATAAATGCCTGACTTACAGTAATTAGGCTCTGAGTAGTATCAGGTGCACAGTTTACTCAGGAAAATCCCCTGACACTGAAGGAAGACTTCTAAAAACTGCAGAAAGTTTTGAATTCAGGTTTTGATGCTACATAATGGATAAGAGAAATCTCCTTCTTTAGGGCTCAGTCATTCACTCATTATGGCACAACAGCAAAAACAGCTGCCTCTGGACCTGCCTGCTTGTTAGAACAGGGGAGACTGTTTGTAACCTCTCCCAGACTGACCAAGAACTGCAAACCCAATGACAGATGACAGCAAACTCAGCTGTTGGAGAAATGGAGAGCTCAATCCAAATTTTTGGGCTTAGGATCTTTTCTAATATCCTGGAAAATTATAACAGCAGGGATAGAAGGAACTGCATTTCACAGGTCTGTTTGAAGTGCTGTGGTACCACTGGCATTGTATAAAATAATAGCACAGCATCCTCTAGAACATGATAAAAAAGTGTGTGAAAGTATGGCTGGTCAAAAAAATACAGATCCAATGCTTATGTTCTCCTTGTTTTATAACACAAGGAAAAGGAGTGATAATAGAGAGATGCAAATTCAAAACTAATAAAAAGGAAACCATTTTTTCCTCACTTTGGACATTTTGGCTGTCAATATGCAATATCACATTATTTCACCAAAGTCAGATTAAATCCAACAGAATAAACAGAAATCCAATGCTACAAGGATCTCCAGCATGACAATACTTAATGTGAATTACTGGAAAATAAGAGACCTGGGTCTAAGGCAGTCTTGTCCTCATTTGCTGTCACAAAATTCTGGGATATTGTGTCTTCAGCTGAGTATGTAGACTCTGGCTCCTGCCATTGATATGGTGCTGCAATAAATAGGCCACTTCCTTCATACAATAAAACAATTCTCACTTTGGGCTGGATTCAGAGATTTTTTTAAAATGAAACTACAAGAACTAGAAAGCAGAAATTTCTTGTGGTTTTCTTTCCCCCCCCCTTTGGCTGGCTGTGTGTGGTGTGGTTTTGTGCTGATTTTTAATTTTTTTAAAAAAATTTTAAGATAGATAACTCCAAAGTTTTTCCAGAACTGAGCAAAGAATTAAGTAAATCTCATATAGCCTATTTTGCTCTTATAAAATCTGGAAAGGCCTTGTGGTCAGGTATACTTCTCTAGCAGAGCTGCTGTTTATTTAATAGATGGTCTATGAGCACGCTTAACTTACTGTATGTTAATTTTGTGTAGTTTTTTTACATCCTCCCCCTTTGTATATGACAAGAGGAGTCATATACAAAGAATGCATCATACTCCTTTATTTTCCATCTGAGCCTTCTTTAAGAAATCATTCCAAGGAATATGTGCACTGAAATTTGGTAATGAATGCTCAGTGTATTAAAGAAGGGTCTGATTTGCCCTTGGTTTCAAAGTGTGCACAGTACTTTGACTTGGTCTCACCAAGCCCTTGACAAGGCAGGGAAGGAAATCTGCTCCAGTGCTCACAGTAACTCAGATGTTCACTGCCCTCAGTGCATTATGGACAGGTGCAGAAAGGCCAGAGAAATCCTCTCTCATTACTGAAACCTTCCAAGCAGGTATGGAACTGTCTGTATCTCCATTTTCCCATCTCCTTGGAACCAATCAGGAGTAAGCAAAATGGAAAGCTTTTACTATTTTGTGCACCTTTTAAACACAAGAAGCAGTCTATCTCATAATCTCCTTCTGATTACAATATTGAATATTGAATAAATACCTGGAGTTATCAGTGGTAGTGAGGAGATGAAAGTCTACAGTTTCCCATTCAGGAAAGGAGCAGGCACCATGAGTCTTCAGGGCAGGTTACCCTTCCAGAACCTCTGAACATGAACAGATGACCTGAGGAAACCAGGAAGAGTGATTAAAGGAGCTGTACTGTATGGTGGAAGAAGATGGAGATGAAGAGAAATTAAGCTACACAATTTGTACATCTGAGACAGCGATATACTGTACTCACAGTGATATACATACCCACCAAAGCTGAGGAGTGGTCAATCAGAAGCTTGGTACTAGCCCAGGAAAATTATAGGTGCTCTCTAGAGAGTGAAAACAATTTGAAAGGAGTTTGTCAAGTGGGAGAAAAAGTTTAATGAGAAGCATTGTAAGGAAAAAGTAAACATAAAGAGAAGGAAACAGATAAAATCAGATCTCAAAGCCGTGGAAACAATTTGAGATTATTAAATACCTGTGGAAACTAAAACACAGATTGTGGGAACAGGGTGCATGGGTGGCAATGAAAAGTGAATGGAGGGTAATAAAAGGATGCCTGCCTCATTTGGATAATGATATTACATTGTCAAAAAAAAAAAAAAGAAAAAGCCCGAATTTCATTAGGCTTATATGAACTATAAAACCCATGTAATTTTCTCACTGATTACTCCCTTCTGTGTTCATATACCCATTGCTCAGGGTCCTGAGCACTTTTTTAACCAGGAGACATCACCACTGAAGGCCATAAGACACAGACCTGCTGAGCACAAGCCTCTGCTGGGTGCATCTGCTGCACCCACACCATCCTAGAGGCTGGGACTCCTTGAGATTCCACCAAAAAAACCCGAGGAAAATGACAGCAATAACAGCCAAGCAAGGGGAATGCTAGAAAGGAATGTCTGCAAGGATGCTGAGGCTGTCTCAGTTCTGCTTTGGAGTCTGCATATCACAACACACCCACGGAAAGGACCAGACTCTTTTTCCCTTTCTTTTCCCTGTGTGCCTGGTGTGTACACCTCCAGGCTTAACTTTGGTCCTGCCTTCTCCAATCTTTAGAACAGCATGCTCTGAAGCACAACTTGTTATTAGTCAGATGGGAAAGAGAAGGGACCAGATTCCCTAATTATTTTTAATGGCCTTTCCTGGTACACTGCAGAGCCCAGCACTCCTCAAAGAGGGGTGGGCTGTCATGCGGCTCATGTTGTATAGCATGGGACTGATAAACCACCCCTATTTTAGATTATTTATTGCTTGGTTAATGGAAAGCTGTCAAGCTGTCTTTATAAATAATGTTGAAGCTAATTGATCATCAAACCCTGTGTTTTAATTTTTTTTTTTAACAGAAAATGTTTTCTGGTGTTTTACAGGGAAAAAAATGCATCTCAGACTTGGAGCACTGGCAGTTTTTGGGATGTATTCTGATAGGAAAACTCAATAAATCACTGTTAATTTTGCACTCCAAAAATCTGGTGTCTGTAAGTGCAAAATGGGCCTCAGTTTCTTTCCAGTCGGGACTGCCTGCACAGACACACCAGAACCAGTTACCTTCAAATGAAAGCTCATTTCCCTATCACTTTGCTTCATATAATGGAATATTGACCCCAATTAGCCTCGGTTTCTAATTGTACCTGACACAGCAAAGGCCTCTGGTGAGGGACATCCCAGAACCATGCACTTCAAAATGCAATATGGGCAAAAATCATACAAAATCCTTGCATAGGAAGAGGAAACCAGACAACTCATTTTCATCCCTTCCAAAGAATACTTAAATAATTTCATTTGTTGGGGATAATGAAAATTACAGGACCACGGGTGGGTGTTTTTTTTTACTTTGTTCCTCTGTAAATACAGACTGAGTCATTAACAGGAGAAGGAAGAGAGTGATCCCCACAGTCTGCCTCTTTAACACTGGAGTCTGCATCTCTCTCTCTGCTGCTCCTGGAGGCAGCTCTTACCAGGCACCTCCAGGATGATGTGGCTCAGAGACAACCAGCCTCGTTGCTGAGCACTGTGATTTTTTTCAGCAACCAGGCAGCTTGTTTAAACCACCACAGAACGGGGGCAGAGCCTGCAAGGAGCTGAGGTAATCATTTTTACATTAACTATCTGGCAAAGATGTGGGCTGCAGACAGGGAGAAGGGATACAAGGGGAGGGAGGAGATGTGGAAAATGACAGTGAAAAATGAAGAAACAGTCTTTTAAAAGAAATCCAGTGTTCCTTGGAAAGGTATGACACTGCAGGAAGACTGAAGGCAGAGAAGGGAAGGTAGAAAGGCTGCACATCTGCATTCTGCACATTTAGTTCTAATGTACTATTTTGCCTTTATCTTTTTTTGCTGTTTTTCAGGCCAGCTGCAAAAGTTTTGCAAAAGACTCTCACTTCCAAAGCAAACCAAAAAGTCAGGGTACAGTGGTGGTGCGTCTTATCTATGGATATTTTTTTTCTATTTTGTTTTTCTGAGATCAGCTGCTGAGGAAATAAAACCCCATGCAATTTCCAGCAATGAAAAGTGGATCAGTTCTTTTGCTTAGAAAAAACCCAACCTCATTTTCATATTTCCATATTTAATTTTTGCACTTGCATGTACGTTTCTGTTATCTTCCAGCCACATGTTGCTATTTTTCTCTGTACTGAAAGATTTTTTCCTTTTTTTATTTTTTTTTAGACTGTGGGCTATGTGAAGCCTGACTTGAATGTAAAAGATCCACAGGGAAAAAATCTTCCAGTCCTTACTGAATTAAAGCTGGCATGCCACAGGTTTTGTGGGAGCACTCCAGAGTGAGCACTACCTTGGGTGGCACAAGGAGCACCATGCACCTACTGACCAGTATCTCGTGGCCATTGCAAAGCCTCACACCAGACCTACAGCCATGGGTAATGGGAGGTGGAAAAAAATTAGCAGCCACTCACCCTTCCAAAAATCAGCCAGCTTTTGCCAACTAAGCACTGTTTAACACTCAGCTGGTAACTCTGCAGCTTCCACAGAGTACAACTACCCAAACTCAGGCAGAAGGAGAGCTCTGAGGTTTATGAGACCATTCCAGGCAATTTCGCTGCATTTAGGCTTTTGTTGATGTTAGTCACCCCTCAGCTATCTGCCTTTCAGTGAGATTCAGGCCTGTAAGATATTTGGGTGCTTTTGAAAAGGTTACATGCAGTCAAAAGCAGGCAGCCAAGGCTCCTGCACTCAGCCAGAGCTGGTGAGGCAGCTCAGCCTTATGTCATAACCCAGCAGCAGCAGTGCTTGGACAGACATCATTTCTGTTGTGCTTCTTGGCAGACAAGATTTCAGACAGAATCTGGTTATGATTTAGTTTTGGTCTACATGTTCAATGCTCAGTCAAAATTCTTGTGCAGCCAACACAACAGTGACTGCCTTCAATAGGAGAGAGTAAATGCAATGTTTTCAGTTTGAACAATATTTCAGTTGTTGTTTGTCAGTGGACCACAGCCAGTCATGAACTGCTCCAATTTGGTCCCAGACTGCAGACAGCTCTGGTTTGTCCACATAAAGTGTATTCAATGAACTCACACAGCAAGTTGGCAGAAGGAACACACCTCCAGCTCCTGCGCGTCGCTGTTGCTTCTGGTGCCATCATGGGACTGCCAAACCCACCAGTGTTCCTGCTCTCTGACAGGCAAGCTCTGCATCTGCAGCAGGAAAAAATGTTTAACACAAGGGTTTTCCCAGCCCTGATGACAAAATTGGAACTCAAAAAACACAAAAAACACAACAGTGCATATTGTGTTGGTATTGACCTCCCTCTCCTCTCATCCTTAGCTTTCTGTATCTATATTTACAAGTCTCCCCTCCATGGCACCCAGGTGCTAACTGCAGTTCCCAGTGTTTGGAATTTATTATTGATAAGGTATGAAGACTGTGATATCTTGTATGGGAATTGACAGGTTTTGAAATTAAAGAGGCCACAAGTAAAATTGGTGTGTAAGTAAGACTCTGGAAAGTATTTGAAAATTAAGGACAATGTAATGGGCTTTCATGCAGTTTCTTCCAAGTGTACCTGCAACTAATATTGAATTATCACTACAAGTATTAAACATTATAAAGACACTAGATTACTATTTCTAATTTAAGGGGGGAAAAAACTGGGTTTTTTTCTTCTGGGTGGAGAGTGTTTGTGTGTCATTTGGCAGTTTAAAGGTTTAGCTAGCCTATTCCTATCAAAATCTTGAAATTCAGCCAAAGACATCCTGGTATTACACACTTTTCTCCCAGATCTCTTCATGTTCTATGGCAAATGTAGCATTTTCCTTCTGGAGCAGTTCACATAAAAGGTCTTGGTTAAGAGACGCTTTCCCCTCGAAAAGATAATCTGTCTTCAAAGTTATAAGTTAAACAACTGAGTGGTCTAATTGATTGAACATTTACAAATTATAATTGAATTTGTGCCAAACTATGTGAAAAAGATTTATGTTCAGCTTCCCATACTGTTTATCCCTCATTTTTTTGTGTGTGTGTGCATGTGTGAACTGAATCTTTGGGAACTCCTTTCACTTGATGCATCACTGAGGTGGTTAAACACATTGCATTATGGCAGTCTGTCACATCAGTGTTTCAAACTGAAATACTGGACTTGACACATCCCTGGAAAAGGAAGTCAGACCATCCAAAATCCAGAGTTATGTTTCTTTTGAAACTTGAGATTCTGAAGACAGAATCTTCACGTACTTAGCTCCAACTGCAAGGGAGAAAAAAAAAAGAAGAGAAAAATAAGGTTTAAGTAATTACAATGCAGCTTTTTTTAAGATTTAAAAAGAATTTTCATGAAAATAACAGTGTCTTTATTGTCCTGCTTGTGAGTGGAGACAGCCAGCTCTCTCTAAATACCCATATTTATTTTGCTGAACCTCTGTGAAGTGATTATGGAAGAACAATAAAGGGGACAGAATCTGAGTCTCCAGCAAAAAAAATACAACACATTGCCATATTTCTAGGCAATAATTTCTTGAATATGAGGAGTCCAAAAGCACAAGAACTCTTATCTGAGCCCTTAATGATGGTAAAAATGTGCCAATGAACATTCTTGATAATGTTTCTTTCAACAGGATCTGATCTAAGATGAAGAGCTGTAGTAGTTTTGGGGCTGTATCTTGTATTTCCAAAGGAAGAATTGCAAGTCCATTGAAATGCAAAACTTAACTTCTGGAGTTGTACAGAATATGCTCCAAAACAATGGTATCGTCAGCAAAGGTAGGATTTTTTTAAATCTTGTTTTCCTACTTATAAACCTCAAAATAATTTAAAAATCTTTTACCACATTCTTCAGCTTAACCCATTCCCATACTGTAACCTGTCACATTGCCCAGACAAATTTACTGGTCATGCACAAGACTGGATGTGATCACCTTCTACTCTTACCAGAGAGTATCAAAATTTCTTTTTGGTGACTTCATCAGAAAAAAAAAAAATTAAAACATCCTCAAGATTATGAGCAGCCATGTTTCAATATTGTAATACAAAGGGTAGAAATAGGACCAGGAAATTCTTGTGTTGTAACTTCAATCAGCATAGAACAACGTGCACAAGTAATTAGTATGGAAACAAGAGTGAAAATGAATTATCAGATTTGAAGGAAAATTACTGCCTTCTGGACAAGACTTCAGTCTTAAGATTATATCTAAGTCTCAGTTATTTAGTCTTTTTCTGTTACAATGGAGGAGATACAATACATTAAGTCTAACAATAAAAAGACAAGGTATATAACCCTTAATATCAGAGACTGCTTGAAAATGTGCTACATTATCCCAAACATGCATTCCATGTATTGTTTCTATTACTTTAAATTTCCAGAGCTTTTTTTGAAATTGAATTCATGACTTTTAAGCACTTCAGGGTTAACAATAACATTTGTTGAAATTCCCCGAATATTCTATTGTTTGGCATTCAGTGCACTACAAAGAATGTATGTTACTTGAATACCCCATGGCATCTAGGATCCAAATTACATGATATTCTCCCCTTCCTTCCATCTCAGAATCATCTGCAAACGACTCTCCCTTTCCATCAACAGTTTCCTTGTGACAAAGTCCTGCCTCCTCCCACGCCCACCTCTGAGCTCCTGAGTTTACAATACACATTCGAGGCCTCACGGGATTCTCTAACATTTACACAGCTGTGGCAAACACTTCAAAATTAACCACCTGACCTTCCCCAAAAAGCTCAAAGGGCTCAAATTCCTTATTGCACACAAAGAATCAAACACATTTGGAGGGCCTAGGGCCATGATTTTTTTTAGCTATCAGGCATAAAAACACCTCCATCCACTTTTTCAGAGGACTCTGTTTCACCAGTGCCTTTTTTATCTGCTCTCCACATTCTACCCTATCTTCTATCTCCACAAAGAAGCCCTCTCTACCACAGGGGCAATAAATTACCATTGAAGAAAGAATGCAAAAGAGGTGCTAAATCAATACCAAATTCACAGCTGAGACCTTGTCTTAGCCTTTGCAGAGTGCAGACTACAGTCTTTACTGAGCTCCCATGAAGGGGCTCATACCTCTTGTGTCCTCCTAACTTCAGTCTGATTTCAAACCCACTGCAGGATAAGGCGTTAACTTTTACAATATTTTTTCTATTTTGATTTATAATTATTACCATGAATACCTTCCTTTACTTTCTATCACATCTCAGAATTAATTTCTCATGAAAGAAACTCTGTTAAAAAAAAGTTTTACCACAGAAACTTACTCCCAAGATGGCTGTTGAACTGAAGAGCAGAACAAACACTCTTGGTGCTCACCAAGGAGCAGCTCTAGGGCTCTTCTGGGTACACTCCTCTCCCCAGAAGAGGAGAGGCTAGTGGGCATTCAGGTTTGATCCTCATCACCTTAGACATGTTCTGTGTAGGTTAAAATACAGCAAATTGATACAGTGGGGCTTTTTTCCTTAGCAGGGATGCAGCCATTGTCCAGCTCACAGTGTCTCAGTGACACAGCACTGGCTTCTTTGCCAAATTGCCTGATAAGGCCACAGCAGGCTCTGGATTTATCCATTACCACAGGGTTTAATGACCTTAAGCACAACACTGAATTACACCTCCAATTGTTATTTCCATCTGATTAACACTGAAAAATGCAGAAGGCTGGGTACATACACACAACACTGGTAAATGGACTAACACATTGAGCCATAACATGCAGCATTGAATCCTCATTCAACACTTAACTCATGATTACTTACCGAGCCTTTCAGAAAGGGATGTGATACTGCAAAATACAGAACTGAAAACTTGGTCTGCTTAAAAAAAATTAATAAATGTTTGAAGCACTTGGCAATAAGCTTTTAGGAAATCTGTCACTGAAGGGATCCCTTGCAGCTACTGCTCCCACTACCTATACCAAGGTTCACCAAAGTCATGATTTTGCAAATAACTGCTTAGGAATAGGAGAAATGGGTTCAAAGCTTTGCTCTTGGCCATAATCTAAAGTAAAATAAATGTAAAATTCACAGAGATAATTTTGCAAAATAATTGTCTGTTTTACCATTGTGGCACAACTGCCTGAAATGCTCATCATCCAGTCTAGAAGCTTATCTCAACTGGGCATCACAGTCATTAAGAAACTTGGTGAAAGGTAGGTTATGGATGTAGAACAATACTGCCATTTTTAAATTGCTAAAATAGAGCTTTGAGTTATAATAAGAACCAGAACTAAAAGTTGAATGCCAGCTTTTTTTTTTTTGTTTTGTTTTAGGCTTTCATGTTGACCTCTGCTCTACACAAACTTAAATCTGTTTTACATCAGAAGCTGCAGGGACGGAAGAGTACATGGGAAAAGAACATGTCTGGGAGTTTAGAGAGGACCAGCTAAATTTTTTGAGCTCCAGTGGGATTGGTGACATAACTAAAAAGCAACAAACAGCAGGTGAGAGGGAGGATTTAAATATAAATAAGGACACTTTGAAGCCATAAGTTTTTATTGATCACATTCACATTTACAAATCAAAATCTCTGCTCTTAGAAAAATATTTAACTAAGAAAGAATCCAAAAGTCATAAAATACCAAGCAGGGAAAGAAAAAATATTAGAAAAAAGTAAAGGCACGGAATCATGTTGATAAATATTCCCCAGACTAAAGAAATCAACTAAATACCCTATTTTCTTTAATTAAAAATCACTGAATTATTTAAGGATATCTGCCCAGATTAATTATTGAAGACACATCAAGATCTGCCTAGTGGTGTGATTACTGGTTTGTATGGCTATTAGGATCTGCCTATTTGGACTTGAATTCAACCTCCAATTAAAAAAGTTATTAGAAATTCAATCCCACAAACAACTTAGCACATCCACACTCCGTGATTTAAAATGGTCAAACACTTTAATTCACATCATTTATCCATTAATAAAAAAGCAGAGCTTACTTTCTTTTTTTCACTAGTCAATGTATACAAAGAAACAATGCTAATTTTATGGCCATGGTTTAGCAGACAACATTTGCCATCCTACTAAAGGTGCTGCTCACAATCTATCCATGGGATCAGAGTTCAATAGCAGCACATTCAATCTGGAAAAAAGTGGTGGTTACAATAGTATAGTAATAACAGTTGCAGATAACAATCTGAAAAGCTGAGACCACCGAAACACGATCGTTCGCAGCTAGAAAATATTTGTGTGTTTTACCAGAATGTAGCCCAGTACACTGCCAACTAGGAGAAATAAAAATCTGCTGGGAAGACACAAAATTAGATCAGAGCTCCCTCAAATGAAAAGAAATCCAGTCTTGCTGAACTGAAATGTGATCATTGGGATAGCATTTCTATCAGCTCATTCATTTCAAATGCAATTTAATGCTGTATTAGAAACTTCATTTTAACAAATGCTGTTGCATAGGTGCAACCTGGCTGCCAGAGCAGGCCCAGGAGTAGGTCCCCACAGAGACCCCATAACCACACTTTGTGAACAGAGACACAGATTCCCTCCACCAGGTGAAGGCAGCTAGCTGAGGTACTGAATATTATAAAATAGGTCTTACCAGTTTCTGCAAGATGTGTTCAGCCCTGTTGGCCGTAACAGTGACCACAGGGATGCCTGGGAATTGTTACAAGCAAGGAACAAACATTTAGTGATACTCAGCCACAAAACTTTGCCAGCCTCCAAAAATTTGCAGCTTGGAGGCTTCCCACTAGCAGACCTTGCTGTATTTCTCTTCCATGAACTTTTCCAGTTGCCTCCTATTGTGCCCCATAAAGGATCAATAATCACAGCATACAGGCTCACACTATGCAGAACCATTGTGGTTCCTTCTGGGGCTGTGCATGCTATCTTTATTTAATCCCCACACTTCTGGTCTCCATGGCAGTCATCATCTTCAGACCCTTTCTCTTATCTTCTCTGCATTACCTTTTTGGGATGCTGAAGAAGATGACATATGTGGATATTCCTTCTGCAAAGGATGTGAAGTCAGGACTCCATGGAGAGTTTTCACATACCTTCACCTTGTATTTAGTGATTCGCCTTGTATGGACTGAATTATTTTCCAAATATTTCTGTTTTCCCCTAGAGGAAAGAGTCTTGATGACAGTTCTAATCTAAGACCTAATTTAGGTACTAGGCTGGTGTTTTGAAGGAGACAGAGTTAGATCAAATTACACGAAATTTATCAGGTGAAGATCTAAGTGTTTCTGTTTAGTGAGATGCAGAAATTTGTGACATTAATGTTAGATATTTGACAGTGGTTTCTTTTCATTACATGAAATGAGAAAATGGAGCCAGTTCATTATGAAGATAGTGAAAGTTTTAATAAGGCAAATACAGGCTGAATCCTACAAGTGCATGTGGGGAAAGTAATGTAAAAAATGCAACATCAAAGAAAGATGAGCAGGGAATGGAGAGCAGAGAAACATGTAATGAGCCGAGTCAGACTGAAGTCTAAGATAATTGCTTAAAGATTGCAGCACTTGGGAATTGCTATCCTATGGCAGGAGTAGAAAATGGGTTGAAATGAATGGGACCCAGTCAATCTGCAACCACATTGTAAGGGCCAAGATAATTTCCTCCATTTTCAGGTGTAGAAGCTGAGGCTCTGAGCAGAGCTGGCAGTGATGGTCTCACCTGGAACAGATCTGCTCAGTCTGGGATCAGACTGACCAAACTTGTTCTTTGCCCAAAAATCTCTTCTGAATATTCTTTGTTTTAACTCTGGGGCTAGAGAGAATTTAATAACCTGTCACTGTGAAATAATTAACTTTCCTAACTGCAAAGAGTGGGGCTTGTGGCTGTTCTTGCTGTTTGTACAGTGTTAAATAAGCCAGTTGATCAATGGGGCTCTGATGATTTATTAACATCATGCTGCAAATGAGAACATGCTGGAACTTAGGATGGCTCAAACTTAATTTTAAAATACTGAAGGAAATTTCAAATAGTTCAAGGACTTCTAGAACTGGTTGTATATTTGTCATATATTAACACAGAAAGCAAAATATATCTGAATAATAAGGAATGCATCTTCAACCAGTTCAAAGTACTGCCAACAACAGTAAAAATGACTTGATATCCCAGTGTATTAAGCAATTCCTATGTGGTCTACTAAGTACCTCTGTTTTTTCAAAAAGAGGAAAAAAAATAACCTAAATCTATTAATTTGGATAGGAGTACTTTATTTTTTAATTTCAATGAAAACAATTTAACTGACCTGAAATTCTCACTGAAAAAAATTGAGCATTATTTAAACAGCTGAAACAAAACACTACATGGTTTTGTTTTCATGTTTTTGTTTTCTCACTAAACACTCACAGCACCAAACTGGCCCAGTTGAGGTCAAAATTCCAAAAATTTGATTCATTATTTATTCCTCATTTGGGGTGACAGTGCACCTACCTAGTAGAGATTTATTTAGCAGTTGTCTGCTACCCCAAGAGAGGCTGCTGTTCTCCTTCACCTTTCTAAATACACACACAAACAGCATCTCAGTGGAAACTGATCCATAAACAATTAACCAGGCACTAGAAATCATATGGGAAACCAACATGAGCTTATATTAAGAGGATTTGGTTATGTGCACTGCCATCAACTTGGGTGTATTTTTACAGTTCAGATTAGCAACTTTAAAATATATGTATATAGTACAGCAAATTCTAGGAGGATCCTGGAGATGCAGCAACAGATAAAATATTATTACACTTTGGACTTGCTTAGGCTTTCATCTGAGATGTGTGCAGTTTGATAAAGATGGTTAAGTATTATCTTCCCCATTTCACACTTTAAGAACACAAACCACAGATAGACTGAACAATTTCTGAAACCATCAGAAAGATCTTTCTACACTGGGAAAAAAAGCTCAGTTGAGCCTTAAGGCTACATCCACACTGGCAAACACTGCAAGCCAGAGGAAGATTTTAGAGCAAAACAGTTGACAGTGAGGACCAGAAAGCTGCATTACAAGAAATTTTGGTTTTAATTAGTTAATTTCTTTTTACTTTGGAGGATCTTTTGTTTAACCCCAGTGACCAAGTACCTATTTCTCTCTGGAGTGCATCAAATGTAGTTGGTTTACTTTTATCCAAAATAAATTCCAGTTCATGCACTTGAGACAGTTCCTCAACACGAGCACAAGCATAAACAATGGAAATGATCACAAGACCTACTTTAGAAGTTCCTATCTGATTCAAGCTAAAATTCAAAGGTAGACTCAAGCAATGCCAGCTGGATAGAGCTGGCAGAGGATAAGGGATATTTGCAGAAGCTCCAGTGGAACCAGGTTTTGGGGCACCAGGAGGCAATTTTTTTTTACCCCTTAGGTGTTTTTGCAAAGATATGCTCTGCAGCTCTTGGGTTTGCACTCTTGCTGAAAACACACAGAACTTGCTTCATACCACACACCATATTGTGCATGAAAGCTATCCACAGGACAGGCAGTCCTCCAGAGATAACAGTAATCTTCTGGTGATGCCAAGAATTTTTACTGCCTGACTGTGTGCGGTGCTCTGCAGAGCCCAGCCACTCAACACAGTCTGCTGAGCAACAAGAAAAAGTCTCCAGCTTTGCTATGCTCTGTCAGCTTTCCTTACTGCTTCCAGAAATTAGTTCTGGGGACTTTGCTGATACATTGACATGAAAAGACAATGTACTCCTCAGCTCCCTGATACACATATTAGATTATAGTCACATATCATGTTCCATGAGAGTCCATGCACATCTCGAGTGTCAGGGAGTTTTCTATTCTTTCAGAATACAGAATTCTGTGAAGGCAGCAATGTGTAGACTTCCCAAGTTGCTTCAGTGGATTTTTGTGCCTGTGTAATGAAAATGAACACTGAGATATTGCTAGTCATCAGAGACCTGCTGCATCTGTGATGCAAATAATAATAATTGTTGGATAATTGCTCCTTTGTTAGTTCTGCTTTGAATAGATAAACAAGGAGAAAAGATATTTAAAGGTAGAGAAAATAAGGTGGAAACATACCAGCAAAATACAAGAAAAATTTCTGGAAGAATATAGGTTTTATATAAAAGATTTGAAGGAGCAATTAGTTTGTTTACACTCACTTAGTTTGACGGGTTGTCCATCATGTGAACACAGCATGCTCCTGTTTAGGATTTCGGACCCAGCTAATTTTCAAGTGTAATGTAGACCGTGTGAACTCTGGCCTTGAGCAATGTCCCAATATCCTGGAATTCCCAAAGTCTGGAGAAATTCTGAGTGGTCTACAGAGGTTTGCATGTGGATGCAAGGCTTTTTATATGGAGATCCATTCCAAAGCAGCTTAAGGTACACACTTACTATGTAGACATGGCTGTTAAAGCTGTTTAAAAAAAATCAAAGAATACAGACGTATCACTTAAAAGTTGAAGAGGATTTAGTACCAAATCTTTAGTCCCTTATGCAACCAATTGCTACCTTGTACTTCATAAAATATAGTAGAGCAGTTGAACTGCGGGCACCATAACTTGTACTTTGAATCTACCTAAATGTAAAAAATAATAAATTACAGTGAGTGATCCTAGCTTTTTAACTGGCATTCCAAGTCCATTTGCCTTTCTAATGCATTTTGAAAAAGATATATGCCAAACACTTAAGCTACATGTAAGCTTCTTGCTCCTTTATATTATTTCCTATAAATAAAAATATAAATGCTTGCAGCCATGCAATTTGATCTTTGAGCACATGGTACTATAAATCTAGTCATGATACATTTCCCCTGAAAATAAATATGATCTTTTCTTTTAAGATGCAGGACAAAAAGGTTCTTTCTTAAGGACATAAACACTTAATAATCCAAGTAGCCACTTACCCCAGAAAGTAGAAACATTGCTCCTGGGCACGGGTACTCACTGGATACATGGTCTCCATGCCAGGCAAAAAAGCAAGCACTTAGTCAGGATTTTTTTGGGGGACAGAACTGTGCTATTTTCAGCCCTTTTCTCTCATATGAGAAAGATTTTTTATGAACAGGATTAAATAGATGTTATATAGAGAAATGTCTGTATTCTGTGTCAGGTACTTACTTTGAACTTATGTTCTCTGCTTCACAATTGAAACTATTCTTTCCCTTTAACTGAAGTTGCCAAAATACAGTCTTCATCAACATTGATTCAACACATCATCATCTAAAACAAGGTGATAAAGCTGGTATTTATATCTGTCAGGGGACTGATTACAGATGATGGCAACAACCATCTCAAAAGGTATAATTCTCTGCCACAGTGTATATCAGTATTTTTCTTAATTATTTTTGACATTTTACCTATTACTCCAAGGACTTTCTCAGAGGGCGGAAATAAAGGGAAAAAATGGGTTTTGTGCCACAGATGAAGAAATGCATCTTCTGTAAGTAATTCCCAGAAGAAATCTTGGAAATCTTATGGGGTCAGGAAAGAGGCAAGAAAGTAGCATTTGTCACCCTTGCTGAATTGGTCATCTAAACTTACAGTAACACTAAAGCTGAGTGACTTATCTGCCACCCGAGTGAGGAAGAAAAGCGAGACTAAAGTAAAGAGTGGGGGCAAGCACACTGTGCAAGTGGCATCTAAAATACTGCCTAAAGATTCTGATCTTTCAGCCACTTAGCTCCTATTTCCCTATAGCAGATGTGGACATCACTTCTGGTTTTAGAAATCACACATAGCAAAAATGAAGAACTGTACAGCTGAGATTATGGCAAGAAATAAAAGTTCACCAAGTTTAGGACAAGCAAATAATGTCTGAAAGAGGCTCAGAGAAAAACATCCAGCAAGAGAAATAGGCAATGATCACCATCTACAGGGAATATTAAGGTAGGATGAGTGACAAGCAACCCACAAAACTAAAAGAAACCTTGAAAAAAGCACGTGAAGAAGCTTGTTACAAGTCACTGCTTTTGACATGAGCTTGATGCAGGATGGACAATGTGCTACAAAAAGCAACTTGTCATATATCTCTAGAAAAATTTCAAGCACAATTGGCTGCTCAGTTTAATGACACCATTATTAAACTCAAAATAGGTAAAACAGGCTGTAACAGACATGAACTTTCTGGGTTTATCTTAAAAACCTATGAACTCTGCTGCCATTCCAGAGTAATACACAACTCATCATTTGGTTTCCAGCCTTGGAGTTAGTTTCTGTACAGAGTCTTGTCTCATGCCCTGAATCTTCCAACATCCCTTGTTGATGACCCACCAGCATGAGCATGGTTAGCAAAACACGAGTTTTACACAGCGGTTGGGGCTACTTTATCTTGCGTTACACAAATATAAATAAAACTAACAGCACTCCATGGAAGCTCCTACGTGTGGAAATGGATTGTTAGGTACAGGGTTTGTAACGTGGGCCACTTAAGACATGCCAGGACCATGTGAATTTTTCTGTATTTAGCAGAATGAAACATCTATCTTTCAGATATTTGCTAGTTATGTTAAGGTGGTTTGTCCTTAATTTACGCTCCATCAGAAATGAAAACGCCTTTTTTCCTCTACAAGTAGTGTTGGCTGCATGGTGGCTGGCCTTTAAGAGGGCATTTGCTGCCTACCTCTCAGAGATAGTAGAGGAAGGGTGAGTGATTTTCATGCTCTGGCACTCATTGTAGGCTGTTTAATTTGTCAGGACTACTAGGCCATGGTTTGTGCTTTGACAGGTTTTTGTTATTCCTGCTAATCCCATTTCTGTTGTGTAATGTGCGTGGCAGCATCTGGTGACAACAGAATAGAACACCTAATTGTGAATGAATACAGAGAGCCCTGTTCTGCCACATTGCCTGTTGCACTATTTTTGCATTTTTATGACTGAGGGTGGGCTTCCAGGAGCTGCAAAGCAGACAGCCCATCGTTGTAACCAAATTTGCCATTTGCATGTGTGTGTTCTCAGCAGCCTTCCTGTTTCCACAGCCTCCAGGATTCCCTGGGTATGTTTTTCTGGCTCCCTCTTCTGAATTAAGAGGATGATCTTAAGTATTTATTAAATAAGTTCTCTTTAACTATTAAGTCACAATGTGGAACTGATGGTTTTAAGTGCATTTGGGTGTCACAAAAAGGAGCAGTATGTGAGAAGAGCCAATGCAGCACCTGCACAGCTGTCACTGCCTCTGCCCCTTGTATGGCTTAATTCACTTGCTGGACACAAGGACCCAGCCTGTCCTTGTGCCTGGGGTTAATATTTTCCAGGTGCAGGACCCTGCATTTGCCTTTGTTGAGTTTCAGATGCTTCCTCTCTGCCCATCTCCTCAGCCTCTCAAGCTCCCTCTGAAGGGCTACACAACCCTCTGGGGTATTGGCCACTCCTCCAAGCTTGGTGTCACCAGGAAACTTGCTGAGAAGGCATCTGGCCCTTCATCCAAGTCATTGATGGATAAGCTAAACAGTACTGGGTGCAGTATTGAACCCTGGGGGACACCACTGTTGCCAGGCATCCAACTAGACCCTGTGGCAGTGATTAAAATCCTCTGGGATCTGCCACTCAGCCAGGTCTTAATCTGCCTCACTGTCCACTCATCCAGTCCACACTTCCATTGAGTTTGCCTACAATGACATTGTGACAAACAGTGTCTAAATCCCTGCCAAGGTAGATAACATCCTCTACTCTCCCTCATCTCCCCTGGGAGTTCTATCATAGAAGGCAATCAAGTTGGACAAGCAGGATTTACCTTCAGTGAATCCATGCTGACTACTCCTGATCACCTTCTTGTCACCCATGTGGATAGAGAAGGCCTCCAGAATGAGACATTCCATGAACTTTACAAGGATTGATGTGAAGGTAACTGGCCAGTAGTTCCCTGGGCCCTCCTTCTTGCCCTTTTGGAGCTCCAGGGTGGCATTTGCATTCTTCCAGTCCTCAGGCACCTCTCCTGATGGCCATGACCTTTCAAAGATGATCATGAGTAGCCCTGCTATGGATGGGTATAGCCCGTCAGGGCTCATGGGCTTTTGGAGCTCAAGTCTGCCTAGATATTCTCTAACCCAATCCTCCTAGACCAAAGAACACATATTTTCAGCTTAGATTCTTCTCAGCCACAAGCATTAGTATTTCAAGACAAGACTGACAAAATTCACTGCCCACATCAATCTTGCAAGAACTTTCAAAAGATTAATTAAAACAAAGCTCTAAAACCCAAGAGATCTGAAGTATATGAATCACAACATCAAAAAGAAAAACTTTAAGGAGAGTGCTCAGAATTTTAAATTAAAGTGCAAGTTTAAATCTTCTCTTGTTACCACTTGGTACAATTTTCCTCCCAGTAAACAGCTCTTCTGTTTTTACCACAACAATATGGAATCAAAACACAAAATCTCTTGGATGCAGAAACCAAGAAAAGATCTAAAGCTGGTATAAAAATATAACACATTACTCATAAATTTTTTCCAACTCCTCTGTATTATAAGATGTTGAATTTACTAAGTTTTAAAAAGGTGGTCAAGCAATACAGTAAATATGAAAGCTGTTTCGGGAATGAAGCACAAGGCAGCATACAATCCACACATAAAAATAAGATCTTGTCTTATGCTTCCTCTTATCAGCTACAGTTCAATTCTAAACCGGGTTCTAAGAAATGCAAGATAGTGAAAGCAAAAATATTTATGTACGCTATGCATACAGAATAGACAACCAAGAGAGAAACGTTCCTCCTTATCAAAGACTTGTATTAGATGTATCCTTCTTCTAAGCATCTGTGGACAAGTTCCCCAGAAAAGACGCCTTTCATCAACTATGGGAGCTGTTATTCGTTATCATCATCTGTTTATAATCAATGAGAACAGTTGGATGCTCAGCAGTCTTGAAAATTGAACCAATTATTTAGGTCAGTAGTTTTTAACCTTTTTCTATTTGTGGACTCTTAAGCATTTTCCAGTGGATGTGAGGCACTGTTAGAAATTTTGCTCATGTAGATAGCTGTCACTTTCTTTGGCACTTACAACAAACTGTCTAGAATTTATCCCTTCCCTTTTATCTCCTTATGAATATATCCCCAGACTGAGCTGAAAAAACCCCAAACCACATTAGCTAAGTATATACATTTTTTGTTAATTAAAAAAAAGTGACCCAAATCCATATGTTTCTAAGCACCTTGACAAACTATGCAAAAAAAACTTTCTTGGTTTGAATCTGTTATTTTGATTACAACCCAGGGAAGGTGCAGTTCTGCAGACATTATTCTCCACTGGCACAAGCAGTTGCTGCTCAGCTCCAGCCTCATGAAATGCTCCCCTTCCCTGGCTGCCAGGCACTGGCCTCCATCATGTGCCAGCGAGTGTTTCTTTTCTGATCCATGAGCTGTGGTGTGAGACCAAGAGTGACCAGGTCTCGCAGTGACTGACCAGTGACTCAGAAATGCTACCACAAGTCCTTAAGTGACACAGTAATCCTTTACTTTTGTGCTTCAACCCTGAAAAAACTTATGAACATAGTTTTGAACGGAGAGTGAGGGAGAAGAGCAGACACAATCAAGGGATGAGCACCCAAATTCTCCCATAGCAACACAAATTAAAATGTCCCAGACTTGACTTTGCATTCTCAAGCATTATAGCCAAGAAGAAGGGCCTGGGGCTGCCTTGGGAAGGAGCTCTGACTGAGGTCTAACCACAGTAGCTTCTGGAGTCCCACCTGAAGGTGCTTCCACCACGTCTGGTGAGCAGCCACAGCAAAAACTGTTTCTGGGACTCACACCACTTGTGAATACTGTTCTACCCACACGTGTCACTGTGTCAAAGGAGAGTCACTACAGCTAATCCAACCAAATCCAACAATCACACACTGAGTAGAGATTTCTTTGTAAAATATTTCTGATGTCATTTTGCTATTTATTTTAATTATTGTAGTTACTGGGATACACAGCAATTACACATATTTGATCTGATCTCCATTAGATTACTGTTCTGCAGATAAATCTGTACAGCCAGTGAGGAGAGCACAGAAAGAGGCAAATTAAACAGAACAGGCTCTTAAGGCTCCAGAGCTCAATCTCTACCTTCAGTTTAGGCAATGAAACAATGTGCCTAGGTCAGCTCTGAAGAGACTTTGGTAATGCCTGATGCAAACACTTTGGGAAATGCTCTGAACCAACAACTGACGAAACACTTTAAAAAAGTAATTGCTGAAAAGTTGCCTAAAATAAAGAAGGGTTTGGGAGGAGGTGAGACCCTCACTGGTTTTAATGAAAAAAACCTTTAGTCCTGACTACTGTATTTAAATTAAATCTATTTGCTTTTTGCACAGTTCAAATAGATGCTTTTTAATTATTGCTAATTGTTTAAGATATTGTTGTATCCCCCTGAAGATTTAAACTGAATAAATTTAATTCTTTTAAAATATCCTTCAGCTACAGGCAATAAAGTAAGAAGCCCCATAGGTATGGCAGTAAAAATAACCATAAAGCCATAAGCATTTAAATGAGGAGAGCATGGAATACTTCCCACTAGACCAAAAAAAAAAAAAAGTGAGAGTAAAGAGAAAGAAAAGAAAAGAAAGAAAGGGCTGGGGAGCGGGGGGGAAGCTATGTGTTTTGGAGACACAAGAACCAAACCATGAAACACACAGTTGAAACATTTAGGATGACTATGAAAAAGGTCTATGTTCACTTGTTAAGGAATGCGCTAAGGCAGACTAAAGCATATGAATGGCCCTTTCACAGGTCACAGATTCCATTCAGTTCTTGGACATTGTTATTATCCGACAGAAATAGATGGGCCTAATTAATATTCTGGACATACCTGAGAGAACATTCTTAAGGAAATCATCCTATGGTGGTTTGGGTTTGTTGTGTTTTGGGGGTTTTGTTTTTTGTTGGGCTTTCTTGGGTGCTCTATGCTTTTGGGTTTTGTTTTTAACAAACAGGAAATGTTACAAGTAGCATCTGGTTAAAAAGCTGTGAGCATAATTTTGGTCTTAAAAGTTTAATAAAGAGTCTACTTCTAATATACTTGTTTATGCAAAAACTTGGAAGGTTTTTTTTTATTTTAGTAAACAATTTTGCCATGTAGATTAAAGCTGAACTGCAGAGTCATTTTGCAAGCAATTATATTCTTGGCACTTTTTTGAACATAATATAACAATTACCACAGTAACTGCATTTTATCAGAACACTCCAAGCTTGCAGCAGGTTAATATCAGTTTTCAGCAATTTCAGATAATATTTCTAAGATGCTAATGTTAGGCAGTTTCAAATGACCAAACAGCTTCTGATATGAACTGAGCTCTGGTCTTTTAAGATAATGTGGTTATATAGGCCCCAATTTATGGGGACTACTGTCCCCCCCTTATTAAATATTGTTAAACTTGATGGGAGCCTGTGCAAACAAACCCAAATGCAGAGCCAGTTTCGTGGCCAGAAAGATAGACTGATTGAAAGGTCAACTTTCCTAAGAAAGTTGGGCTGGGATCTTGGTGCTCCCACTGCCTGATGTGGGACAAGCTGTCCCCTCATACAGCTTCTCCATTTACCTCATAACCTTTGCAAGAATCAGCTACTCACTGAGTGTCCTGATACTATTCACTTCTCTAAGATGATTTTGTTCTTAGTCCAATCTACACCATATTTTAAAGATATGTGGTTTGATTTCAGCTGTTTCACTCCTGCTAAAAAATCCCCACAAGAGTAACTTCTTTTTTTTGTGTCCCAGTTCCCCTCACTGCTGACCCTTGTGACAGTTTTGCTGTTGACTTCATGGAGAGCAGAAGTAGGCCCCAAAAATGTATAATCCTCCAAAGTCATCCAAGCTCTATCCCTGCAATTTGAATTCAGGACACCGCTTCAATACAGTGACTTGTTGTTCTCAAACGTCTGGATGGCATACAAATATAGATAAAAGTAGATACTAATTATCACATCTATTCTCAAGGCATGCATGGAGGGAGGCAATAAAGAGGAGGGGAAGTTTGTGGGTTACTCCCACACATAAATCCTCTATGTGTCAATGGGTGAATAGACACTACTTTAGCCTATTGTGCAAAGCTGTTTTATAACAACAAAAAGCTGAAACAGAGAAGAAACTATATTAGAAAGGTAAATATCAAAATACATCACTACTAAAATGCCTACAGGTAATCAACTAATTCAGTTCTCTAGTATATCCAGAAACAGGAGTCAAGATTTTTGTACTCAAACCTTAATATGGCATATGTGGAAAAAAAATCCCATTGAAATAAATAGACCTATTCATTTCAGAGACAGTGAAAAAGAGAAGAACTTTCTTTGTCTCGCCACTTTAGAGCCCCTTGATAGCATTTTCCTTTTTTATTGTCTTTTAGATATAGATGCCCCTCTGCTTAAGTATCACCAAAGCTACTAGTAACAAATACCTAAATATATAACAGATGCATAAGTGCATCTTGGGATAAATACATTATGGACAATTAACTGTCATCATACCCCTCAATTACATTTTCACCCGCTCCTGTAGTGTACACCTGTGGCTTGTTAGTACTGCAATAAGTGTTGGAAAGCAACTCTAAGGTTCAAAGGTAGCGCCGCTAAAATCTGTTTTCCTCTTTTTTCCTAAATGAGTATTATATAAATGTGAAAACAGAGAAACAAACACGAGAAAAAAGAACAGTACCTTTTCATTTACTGGCTGACACTGTTGATCTAGTGAAAATTTTTCACTTTCCTGTTACATCACACAGGAAAGACCATTTGCATGGAATATTTGGCCTGATTCTGAATTCAGAGTAATGTAGAAATCTATTAATTTCTGTAGTAATCTCTGAATAATGTAGAAATTAACCCAGAGAAACAGCAATTAAAATTCACTTTAGCACCATTTGCAACGTTATTTTAAATGCCACTTTCTAGTCTGTGAGAGAATAGTATAAGGGCCACAAGCACAATTTCAGAATATTTTGTAATCCACATTGTTTTTAGTAAAATGCAAAAGAACTTGTTAGAAGCGTAGCTAAAACTGATACATAGCTAGGTTACATTATAATCAAGTCTGCAAGTTTGAAAAATGGATATTTGTGTAAGTTTAAGTAGCTATTGGATATCCTTACTATATCCATACTTTCCATGGCTCCTGGAAATATTACTTATTATTAAACATTAAAGTGGCATAATTCAGTAAGCTTTGTATGTGACATTGATGGATTGCCTGTAAAGAAAATTATTAAACAAAAATATACTGTAAAAATAATCTTATACTTGTAGCTGAAGGCAAATCCAGCACTGAAATACCTTTCTCAGTGCATATCCCAATGTCATTAACACATTTCTGTGGCTTCCATATTTGTTTATGAATTAAATAGTCAGTGTTAGAAACTTTTATTCTGATCCTGTACTTTTCCAACCAGACTTATCGTTGGACTACTACTTGTTTGGGGAGGGAGCATGGAAAACCAGAGGCTTTCCTGTGCTTCAGCATGAACATGATGGGGTGCTCTTTGAAAAGGTGGCTGCTCCACTGATCTCCATGCACTGCCTGTGCAGCTTGCAAGGGTCCCCCCCAAAATCTCACATGCTGGCGTGCAGGTGCCCACTGCAGGACCAGACTGGCTGAAGCACCCAGCTGGGACAGGCTGGGACACCTGTCCAGGTGTTGCAGCCCCCACCTCCCACACACTGCTGCATCCCTTCTGGATGATGCATCCAGCAAGTCCCAGCCATGGTCCCCTGAGCTAAGCTACTCCCACAGAACTACCCATGGACCAGGAGAAGGAAATACCATAATTCTTTGTGGTTCAAGGCTTTCTGCATAGACAGAACATAACTGGTCGTACATCTCGTGCTGATCCAAGAAAAAAAACAGGCTATCAGGACTTGCCAGCTACACTGTCACTGCTTTTCATCTGCCTTTAGTACCAATAAGTTAATCAGCTGAGAAAAGCTGATCTTCCCCCATTGACTCAAATACAGTAAGATGTTTACCTACTCACCAATAAATTTCAGCAGCAGTTCTTAATAATTTTCTTTTTCCTTTTGGCAATAAAATTTTTTTTTCAAGTCTTCACATCTTTTTCTCTGATCATTTATATATGTAAATGTCAATAACTTTTTCTGTATAATGAACAGTGGTGCCAGATGACACCTCTACAGCTTTTTGGCAGCTTCCTTTAATCATATTGTTTTTTCTTTGCTTGTCTTTTAAAAATTTTGTGAAGGTGAGCTGAAGGACAGGATACCCAGGTACTCACAGCATTGAGAGGCTGCATTTTGTTCTACATCCCCTGTGACTTACCTGAGAGACACTGAGAGGCTGGAAGTTGGTCCTCAGAATTAATGAAGAATACTGCAGGTGCTTATTTATAGACAAGAATCAAACATGCGTGGTTCGACCAACAGTGAGTCCGGGATTATCAAACAGCAACATTTCAACATGCTCAAGCAGCCCTCTGAAGAACTGGGTTCCCTCACTACATGACAACAGTGACTGGCCAGTCAGCATAAGCTGTGATGAGTTATATCATCTTACCTTGCTAAATCCATGGTCTCAAAAGAGTTTAATCACAGTTGCATGACACAAAGCCATGCTTTGCAATGACTGTCAGCTAACTTGCCTTTTGCAACCACATATGAACAAAACATCATTAACTGGACCCTAGAAAGAGCAAGAGAAGAGACATAAACAAAAATATTTGAAAACTGTTAGCATTAGCTATGGGGAAAATACTTAGCAGAAACAAGAGAGGAAATCCTTGTTAAATTGAGAAAAATCTTTCTGATACATGCTGAGTGCAAATCCTCTGATGTTTGGGTGCTTCATTGCATGTCTGGAAAAATCTAGAGACAATTAAACAGCAGAAATATGCACTAAAAAGAACTATTCTGCATGATTCAGGAACTGGACAGCATGATCTAATAGGACACTCATTTCTAGCAATTTTTTCCTTGGAAGTGTTATTACTTTTGCTAAAAAGCCGGCACCATTAAAAACAATAATAAAAGCCTGTCTTTCATGTGTCATGGGTTTTTTTTTAATATTATTTTTATAATTAGGAACTTAATAAAAAATCATCCTTAGGATTTTAACTTCCTAAATGATGATAGGATACACCCTAATTTCTATTGTCTAAGAATTTTCATTGACTAGCCAGGGAAAAATTAGTATCAGTAGCATTTACATTGTTCTATAAATGGCCTGAACAAAATCTCATAACAAATCTGCAGTGTAGTTGGAACTCATCTGTTCTTTGCACTTCCTACTTTGCAGATGAGACAGTCTCAAAAGACTGGGTAGGCTGAAGACTGGTTGGACAACTCTATAAGTGAAGTCTCAAGACTCTTGTCATTCTAGCTGTCTAAATTACTTAAACAGGACTCAGAGGGATTTAAAGGGGAGAAACGACATGACAAACAATTATATTCTAACACACTATTTATAACAATGCCCTTTCAGATTATTGTTCCACTCAGACTGACACATTACTGTAATCCCAGGGATGAATCAAGGGACTTAGAGTTAGAGCGTGCACAGCTTGTAGGCATAAAAAAAATACGAATAAAGAACTGACATTCAGGAAATATAGAGCGACTCAAGGATAAATTCTGCTGGGATGAGCTTAATTTATCAATGTCAATAACAACGGTGAACACATCGCAAGAATACATGCATATTAATTGAAAATAACTCAGATTAAATCACTGCAGTTTGACATTTTGAGATAGGCACTTTATCTTTTCAAGAAAGAGAGCACTATAAAATCTTTAATCTGAAAACACATCTTAATTGCGTGTTATCACCTCCTAATTGCTTCTATATTATATTAAACATTTTGCTAATTACTAGCCTGATCATGGTGTAAATAGCTTGAGGCTAGAGCTCATAACCAGCTGAAGACAACTGGGCACAATGAGGGCCACAAAGAAGTTTATCACTTCGGTGTATTATCGCGGACTTCCATCATTATCAGTGTCTATCACTCTTTATCTCTGCTTCCCCTGTGAGATAAAGAAGAGAGACAATAATGTAGATCAGAGGTTGGGTTGCATTTCAGTTAATCCATCTATTTCTAGCTCTAGATTTCTAATATTCCCTGGGGACAAAAGTTGTCTGCCTACTGCTGTCACTAATCTACTGCTGCAAGACTGAGGCCAGAATGCTATTTGCTCTGCCCCGAGCCCGGGTAATGGAGGTGCCCCGGGACAGCTGGAAGTGCACACTGCACCCCAAACCAAAGGACAAGGATGAAATGCACTGCTGTGAGCAATCTACCCACTTAGCTTCAGACACTGGGTAACACACAGATGATACATAGGGAGACTCTGAGGCAGCAGCTTGTGAATTCATCGGGAAAGAAAATTATTTGTGTATAGGTAATGAAAATGCTCATACAAAACTGCCAGGTGACCCAGAAATGCAGGCAGTCACTGGGGCAGCAACTAATCATTTAGGTACAGCACTTGTTTAAACAATTACTGCTGTATGAAATGAGCTGACCAAAAGAATTGTTGGGAGTTTTTTTGAAAGGAAAAAAACTGTCCAACATCACATTCAAGAATTAAGAGGCTTTTGGGGTTCCAAACTGCAAGGAAATACACATCTTTGTAAAAAATTACTTGCACTTCTCAAAGAAACCAACCTTAAGTAGGAATAAATCATCACAATGGCAAGCAGCTTTTCTCCCTGTTCCCTTGGCAGAACATAATTCTAGCCAGTGCAAAGAGAATGTGATGATGTGCAGCTTATGAATTTTGATCTCTGTGTTCAAAATTAGATTTTGACCACATCTACTTCATCAGGGCCTGCTGTCAGAGGCCCAAGTTAATCTCTGTTAATAAAAGCTTACTTTTTCATCTGTGGCTACAACAAAGAATTTATGCCTTGAGCTTGATTAGCTAGATGGATAAACTCCACAACTTTTACTGAGTAGAAAGTTAACAAGTCAGACAGGAAGAAAGCAGACTGCAAATGAGGGAATATGAAATATGGATGAATTTAGGCCTGAGTTATGAGGTGCAAAAGAAAAACATTCTTAGCTCCAAATTGTTCTTTATTGGACGACCATATCTAATGAAATTGTACATAATTAGTTAATCAGAAAGTAATACTTAAATCTGTGGAAATCTTCTACCCTCCCCACAGCAAGGGAAGCTTCATTGATGAGTAAGTGACAATTTCTCCAGTAAGACAAGAGGTGCTGTCTCTACTTCACCCTTTACCTTTAAGATTACCCCACTCACACCTCCTGGACTCAGCTGTGGGGATTTTTTCCCCCACTCCAACGATGATATCACTCTCTTTTTACCTAGGTTTCTATTTTTCAGAAGCAAAATAAAGTAAGAGAAGTGGATGGTGTCCCTGTCCCTGGCTAAGGGGCTGGAACTAGATGATGTTTAAGATGCTTTCTAACCTAAACCATGTTATGATTCTATGAAATAGGAAGTGTTACCAGCAGCCCTTTGCACTACCTGTGCCCCCTCCCAGGTGCTGCCCACCTCCCAGGGTCTGTCCCTCTCCTTCCCTGTGCCCCCTGCATCCCCCTGGCTGTCCCAGCTCTGCACCACTCTCCTGTGGCAGCACGATGGATTGCTTCAGTCCCTTGAGCTTCAGCATGACATTGACAGGGATCCAGGGCCCTGAAAGACTTTATGTCAAAGCTTGAGAAACTGGGCTCCTTGTTAAAAAAAAGAAGAATGAAATACAGCACAGCTATCCTGAAGGAAGCAATGATGCACAGCTGCTTTATTGCCTGGTACAGGTAAGACATTTTAGGGAATATATTCTGTCTTTTAATGAGCCCACAGCCGAAGGCCCTGGATTTATCTCAGCTGCCAGGATCTTCTCACTCTTTCAGGTTCCCATTATCTTCCTCTATTTCCAGCTTTCTTTGTTTCTAGGCTGTGTCTATTTAAAGTGCCTCAGCCTTTCTCTTCAGCTCCTAAGCAGTTTTTATAGGTGCCTGTGCTCTCCCCAATAATTCCTTAATTTGCCATCTCCACTTCATTTTATGGCTACAGGAAAGCCATGCTGGATTCTTGTCTTCCTTGCATCCAAGTGAGAAGAGGGAGACATTTCCCAGTAGGATAAATATTCTGCCATGACAGCTTGGTGCAAGCCTGGGCCCCCTATGTGGTGGTAAGTGGTTCAAGAGTGTCTTGTACACAGGAATGCACACAGCTTAAAGGAAAGGCTGTACCACACAACACACAACTCTTCCAAGGGCTCATTTCTGCAGCTGTGTTTTAAGCCCCTGCTACAGATTAATTTTATGATATTTGCTTGTTTGTGTTTTCTCCTCTGTGTTAGTGTATATTATCTCCACAGACACTAATTCTTGATATAAATGATGCTAAGCAGTAAAGTATGGTCCATTAACTTGATTTTTAAAAGTATCTAAAATTTACGCAGTGATTTAAATAATAATATAAATTATATTAAGTATGTGCAGCAGCAGAGGGTACGGCCTCCTAAACAGAATGAATTTCTCCTTGGAGAGCACTGATTAGTTCATTTTTCCTAATGAATCTTTCGTTATAGTCAGAAGTTCCTTTTTTTCCCCCTCACTGTCTCACTTATGAAGCATGCATATGTATATATGTATGTTCCATTTATATATTTGATAGCTAGATTAAGTAGTATCCTACTTCACCTCTAGAAAGGGCACAGCACTTCTCAAGGAGGCGGCTGCATTTCTTAGGTGAGGGAAACTGAGGCCAAGGCATCTCACCCACAGGTCCTTGACCTCTTTAATCCATGGGCCAGCCATAGATTGCTGGCCTTCAGAGCATGAAATTCATGGCTAAAATCCACTCTGCAGAAAAGTTGATGAATACTGCTGCTTCTCTCCACAAAATTTATCGTTGAGGCCAATTAGAAAGTGTTACCTGTTAAGACTGATGGAGTTGTTATTATTGCTTCTGCCCTGTCAAAAAAGTGCAGCAGATGGTTTTGCACTGCCTCCTCCAGCGCCCAGCAATGTCCCCCTGCTCCAGCTCTCCCCTCACTCTGCATATTCACACTGCTCTTCCCCAGGGCAGGGTGAAGAAGAAAGAAGTCCCCCCATTCCCTCAGAAGTGCTCTACGTGCTCCTGGAAGACAGGCTGCCATCTGGCCTAATGAGCTTTGGAACAAACTGCTTTTAAGACAACTTTCCTTTACCTGCGGCGATGCTCCTTTGGTGGCTGTTTACCAGCACCCTGGTCATTTAGGCTGTAGTTTAAGATGCATCACAGTTGTTGGTTTTTTCCCCTAGAAATATCAGTGTAGGTAGTGCTTTCCAATAAGTGGACATTAATTCATGCTGAATTACAGTGGGATTCCCAAGAAACTACATATGAATACTGAAAGAAATCATTATGATTAATGATATAATTTATATGTGCATGTTGATGAAAGAATCATAATCTAGAGTAAATTAGTAGAGATTTATGTACTAATAATTTTGTTGTGCTCTAAGGTCCAGATGAAAACCAACTAAGTGATGTTGTATTGACAGAAGTTCATATTAGCATATCTTAAAGGGATAGCATAACAGTATCAAAGAAACAATTTCTAATGCATATTAACTCCATTTCACTTCCCCTCCCCCCTCAATCTATATTTATGGCATTGATAGGAATAAGGTTTCATCTCTTTCATCTTCACCTATGTGCCAAAGAGTCAATGTGGATGAAATGACTGAAAATATTTAAACAGAAATAATGGACTTTTAAGAGAGAAAAGTAAATGAACTGACCTGATCCATCCACGTGCTCTTGCAGTGCATGAAGGCCATGTGGCTGCATTCAGGGAAGAGGAATTCCATGCCTTCCAGGACAGCTGGTGCAGCTCTCCCCAGGGCCCCTGGTGCCCCAGGTGAGCAGCACCCCACACACCCCCGGGCACCCCATGTGCTGCAGACTTGGCACCTCCCCATGCACAGCACAGCCGTCATTATCCCAAATGCTGCCTTTATTGCTCACTGCAAACAATGCAGCCGTGGCACTGGGGAGAACAGAGGCCATGGAGAGAATTCGTATTTGGTTTCCACACAGGAAAACACTGAGAGAAGCATCTGTTTTATTGGCAATATTTTTTCAAGTGCTTATTGCATAAGCTGGAGCACACCTGAAGTTCAGGGTAGCGTGGGCCTTTTCAAAACCCTGTGTGGCAGAGGCCATGCACCAATGTCACAGAGTCACCTTGTGGGGTTTGAAATGCCAGCTGATGGTAAACATGTAAAGTAAAGTGCATTACTTGATAATCTAAAGAGGTGGCTGTGAATTGTTGTACACTAATCACTATAGCAAATGTTTATAAAATGCATCTCTGAATAATTACTAACTGATCTTGCCTGTGAAATTCTTACGGAAAATAAAAAGTGGAATGTGGGTGATTTTTTCTATCCCAATTTTTTTTAAAAACAAAGGATAAATTGCTGATCTAGCAAAATCAGCAATATTTTTTCTAAGGTGCTCTTAGTACATAATACTAATTTTCAAAAAAAAATTTTACAGAACCAGTAAAATCTAGTCAAAATAGCTGTCCTCCCCAAGCTGTTTAGAGCTTAAACTGTTTGCAATTTCCAAGAAGAAAACATCCCCTGAGCTACGTATGTGAGACTGTAGTGATGTGATCTAACAGCAGCACCACTACTGTACAATAGCAATTTAAACAAGATCCAGAAAATCTCCTCCTGTACCTTCCCTTTTAAGTTAGATGTTTTAACTTTTTTCTGCCGGGGACATACTTTTTTGTAGCACAAAACCAAATACCAGAAACAATGTTCAAATTTTATATAATCTTGGATATATTTGTTTGTAACAAAGCCTTTTGGAGGAAGTAATTCTCTTCTACAGGGCACCAATGTCAATTTACAAAGGAGAAACTACTAACAACAATATTTCTAATAAAAACCAGACTGTGCCTTTGCATTTTACCTAGCTATGGAACCTGTAGCCACCACTAGACACCATGCACAATATCTAACTAATTTTCAAAATCCTCATTTAAACCTTAATTCAAGGGAAAGACCTCTTGATCTTACAAAAGGCATTATTGCCAGAGATTAAACTTCTTGATGCTATGTATTGTTCTAGCTGTAGTCAAGAGGGAATATTAATTGAGATGTTCCATGGATTACAGTGTGTATTCCACAGTGGTTCACATGTTTCCTGGTGGTCCTTCCAACAGGAATAGCACAAATGAGGGGAATAAGACAGATCATTTTGAACCTTAGTTGTTAAGCCATTGTTCTGTTGTGCACAAAAGGTAATGCTTGGTTGATTTGCTTTATTTCTGAGCTGTTCTGATTTTTTCCCTGTGCACCTAATCTCTGCCACTTCCTCTGTGAGTCATCAGCAGCTGGACCCAGTGAAACCACAGGAACTAGCTCCTGGTAAAGAGCTCTAATGGTGCTATTACTCAAGCTCAATTCTCTTTAAGCCTGGTAAAGAAGCATCATGAGTCATATGGTACAGACAAGAGTTCTTTTGCATTCGCTTCTTTAGGAAAATCAAAACCCATGCCTTGCTTTTTGAGAGTGATTACAATGGGTGTCTCTTATACCTAAGTCATTCTGCCTGTCCTTTGCAGGAAGAATGAAGTGTCATTTTCTTTTCAAGTCCTCATTATTTCTTCTTGCACTTAGCAGTGGCACTGCCTATAATTTAAAAGCAAGATTTTAAAAATAAAACAAAACAAAAATTCCCCACCATTTAGCTCTGTCCTTTCTGCTCATTTTCACTGCACAGAAGTGCAATGTGGTTCACACCTCCAATTCAGCTGATTTGATTAGTTGTTGCTGCCATACACCTGCTGCTGTCACTGCAGTGCTCTGTATTTGTGGCAAACATTGCAATGTGGTTCACACCTCCAATTCAGCTGATTTGATTAGTTGTTGCTGCCATACACCTGCTGCTGTCACTGCAGTAGTCTGTATTTGTGGCAAACATGCCTGCTGTCTGACAGAACAGGTGGATATTGTATAGGAGATTGAAAAGAATGGATGAATGGTAATTATTCTGCATCCCTGCTTACACAAACTCAGCAAAAGTTGGGTCTATGAAATGAGTCTCATGATTTGCCTTCAGTAAATAGAGTGGTCAGGTATCTCATCTTAAACGAAAGCAAAATTTTTAACGGTTGAATAAAATAACCTCCTCAGATGAACTTTACAGTGAGATGGCTGGAAAGATTTTTTAACCTTTGTTCATTTCTGATACTCAGGCATTTCTATACAAGACAATTTGAAGACTTCAGAGAGCTCTGGGGGATCTCTTTGACTCTTGGTAGGAGTTCCTTTCCTCTCCTTCAATTAAAACAAGTCATTCTTAACATTTAAAAATGGTCCTTATTAAAAGAATGTCTCAGTTATTATCCTCTCAGACTAGCGTTCTGCCCTCTGATGAAGGCTTGCATGCTGGTTGAAGGAGGTTTACTTGAATTGTAATGCAATGCTGCTCAGGGATGAAGGGTCTGTGACTGTAACACTGGGCAGCAGGAAAAGAAATGGAGTTTATTGTTCCACTTCTTGAATGGACTGAACTATATATATGGCAGACAACAAAGATCCTCTTGCAAGGGGACAGGCACCTCTGAGCATATAGGTCCCTGGATTATTCTTAAAACATGAAACAGGGAAGACCCTAAAACCCCACATGCTTTCCAAGCTAAAACTATTTCAGTGAAAAACCGAGGGACAGTGCAAGTAGCATTTAATGGGTAGGGAGAAATGGAGAAACCAAATACAGAAAATATAAACCTCCCAAAGAGAGGTAAAATGACACTGTAGTCCCTAAATCGGATTGCTTATTAGCACAGTTGCATTTTAATGGATTAAGAGCTTCAACACAGCAGTCCCAAGTTGCAATCCACATACCACAAGTGATATGCAAGGGTCTGCTCCCTGACATGTGAGCCTGTGCAGAGCTGCAGGCTGAGGCTGCTGTCACCACAGCTCTGGTGGCAGCACTTGGCAAGAACAAGTTTGAAAATCATAGTCCTGGGGACTGAACAGTATTCCTCTTCATTCAAGATAATTTTTAGGCAAATAGTGTGCCTCATCTAAAGCACACATTATTCCTCCAGTTTGAACTAAACCAAGTATTTTGATGTTTTCATACAATAAATGTCATCTAAATACCAATTTGGCAGCAGCACCAAGATTTAAAATTGTTTACTTCTGCCTATTTATCCATCTAGCTATTAAATTTGTAGCAGATTGTAAATCATGGTTCTGTAGAAGAAAAATCCAACAAATATTTGAAGACAATATAGTGTACATTTTTAATGTGTACTTTTTTTCAAATATGCACATCTGAACTGCTGTGTGGTGGAAGAAGGTATTTTTCTAAAGGCAGGAAAAAACCATAATGAGACAGACAGACTGTGATTCAACATTTTGAAAGTTTCCACAAAGTTTTATGGCATCTATTTCAGATTAATATTTTGTTAAAATACTTTCATGCGCTATCTTTAGAATGATTAATTTGATACTTCAGGTTATACCTTTTATCTATACAGTCCACATTAGTGTTTTGGAATCATGCTACTGATGATTTTTCAGCTCTCAGGTACAGAAGAGAATAGGATGGAACCAAAGAGCTTTCAATTTTCATCCAGTTCTAGCAGATGTATTTGATTTATAGTAGAAGCTGGTTTCACATTCTTAAAAATGTTGTAAACAATTTGCAGCTGCTTGATTTTTTGATGCCATCATAAATATTCATGATCATTTTCAAAGATCTACAAAGATAAGGTGACCTTAGACAAAAAAAAATCAGACTTGGGTGGTACAGAGTGTTAAGTCATTGCTTTTTCACCTTTCTATGAAGTACAGAGACAGCTGCAAAGCCTGCACTCGATATCACAGGCATGGCTTCTGGAAAATGTTTTTCAATGTATTTGAAGCAGAACTGATGAAAAGCCACTGCACTAAAGCTGTGCTAGCAGAGAGTCTGGTAACACAGTTTGGCATAAATACAGTGGTCTGGCAAGAAGTCACTGGATGAGTAATCAATAACTTTAAATGTGACTTTTAATCACCTTAGTAAACATTTTTAAGCATGTCATAGCACAGTTCTCTGGCCATAAGGATGGAAGGGAAAGGGAATGACTGCTGGAAAATGGATGGAGGTATGAAAAAAAATAAGCAAAACTGGCAAAGCTGTGAGAAAACCTAATCTGTTTGAAAACCTATTAACTGTTCAGCAAATAAAAATGACACTAAAGAACAGAAAAGATTATATTGTGTGATATTTTATTACATGATAGGATACTGTATTATCATAACTGACTAGCATTTTGCTCACTTCTCAGGAAAGTTCTGTTTTGTCCCCTGAGATTTTCTTCTTCAGGATTTTCACACACTATCTGAAACAGGTGTGCTTTTGTTTCAGGTGAAATTTTTATATTTTTTAATATAAAAACCAGTAGAGAGTATATGGAGACAGTAATTGCATCAGTGCCACAAGCCAGTCAGATAAGCCAGGGATGGGAAGGTAGGGGGTCCTGACTAAAATGAGATGTAAAAAAAAACTTGAGAAGGTGAAATAATTCCACTCAGGAAGATGCAGGACTTTGAGGGGGCTGATCTTCAGGGGCATAAATTGCTTAAAGTGATGCTGAATTACGCCAGCTTACCTTAAACACTTGGGTCATCTGATATGTAATTTAAACATGGCCTATGTGACTCAGATTTCTAATGATACAGATCAGCAAGAAATGACTAAAAATGACACATCAATGGCAAAACCCCAAGATTCGTCCCAAAATTCATAGCACACACTTCCTACTAACACACTGCATCCACAACACACCTTTTTCCTGGAGTATCCACAAGGTTTAAATAAATTACAGGTAATATTTTCTTAAGTAAACATATGATTTAGATCCATGCCCCATTTTTTAAATTGAAGGAAAATGTTTAAAGTGATTTCAAAGGGATTGAGGTGATGAAACACTATAAAAAGAATCCTACCAGGCTCCTCTTACATTCAGTATCTGACCATAAATGCTTAGATGTCCCTTTGAAGGTCAGTGAGATCTAATGTACTAAGCATCCAAGCTGCTTTCAGAACTGTGAATTAGACCCCTAACATAAGTAATTTTGAAAATAGAATCTAGCAAAATTCTGTGGACATGTTTGGTTTCATAAGAGTATCTGAAAGACTCACCTGTAAGTCTCAACAGCTTTAGGAACCCTTGAAAAAATCCCATATTCTTCATGTATGAACATCGGATGTAAACTGAGTACAGACCTATAGCAGAAAGAACAACGTCAATTATCTGAGTTTTAATGCTTATTCCCAAATTAGCATGCAGTCTGAAAGAAAAGGTAAGAAAATCCAAATAATTTCAGAATAATTCCCGTACTCAGAGATGTCAATGTCATATGGCTGGCTCAGAACTGAGCAACACATTGAAAACTGCACCACAACCAACTCCACAAACCTCATCACTGCTGCTTTCAGGTTTCAGAAAACTTGTATTGAGACTAATGCCAAAACTTTCGCTCCCAAAAAAGAGATGAAGGATAATCTTTTAAGAAGAACTAAAACAAGGTTATATTTTGATGTATTTCTATTTTTTTTCTGATACGAAGACTTCTAAGACAAGACAATGACATATGTGTTACACATCCAACTGATTAAGCATCTTTATGGGATGCAATACCCCAATGTGAAAAGTCTAATTTTCTTTTTTCTCTCTGTGATTTTAACACAGTTTTTGTTATACCTATAAGGTCTGGAGAACTGCTGCAATAAATTAAAGAAACATATTTTCCAAGTAAATTTTTTGACTGTGCATATGGGAATTTTTCATGATAGTGAAAAATATCTAGACAACAGAATGATCCAAAGAAAGTATTCATTATTGGTAGAAAATTAAAGGAGCATCTCTGCTTGATTTTTCCATGCAAATATTAGGTCAGCCTAATTCATCTGAGGATGCTCTGGATGGATGGACATATTATTTGTTAATGCTTCCTCTACCAAGCAGCATGGGGCACTTGGGTAGATATGCGGTCACTATGAAACCATGCCCATGTACCTGCATAATTTTTCCCCTTAAGAACCTAAACCATACTTCTATGAAAGCTACTTTTGGAGCACAGAGAACGATTTTATTTTAAAATTAAAAAAGAAATTCAAACCTGATTCACAGCAAGTCACATCCTTTCTACATTTCACAGACATGACATGTCATTAGGAAGTGGTGCTACTCTTGGTTACATTGGCATGTCATGTTACAGTTCATTAGAAAACATGATGTGCTGACATAATCGTGCAAGACCCTTATCCAAATGACAAATTAAACCCTGGCAGTTAAGAAAGAGGCACATTTAGATCTTAGCACACATATTCTGCATATATCATAATCTGCACAAGCAAAGTGTAAAAGATTGGAAAAAAACACAAAGGAAATAGTGCAATTATGAAGTTAAATCATGCTTTATTCAGCATTTATCCAAATTCACATTTCAGTCTGTCCTTATGTACACACATAATAAAGAGCACAGTCCCTAATTGATCATGTATGCAAAACAAACCTCAAAAATATATAAATAATTATTTTTAAATACTAGAAGAAAACAGAATAACTTTTTATTACGTTCATAGCTGTTACAGTTGATCTTTATATTCCATTCTTTCTCAACTTTTGGTGTGCATTAACATCTGGGACTCATCACGCTGTCCAGCATTTCAACAGAGATGATGTCACTGGTGCCAAATACTTTGACAAACATGGCTACTGCATAAATCTGAAGAACAGAGAAACCAGACAAATTATGTTTATGATTAGAGGCAAAATGAGTTGTTTGTACCATGAGTTTAAGTATGTTAAACACAGACTCGCTTCCCAGAAGGAAGACATTGACTGAGAACTGCAAAAGCAAGCAATTCTTTTTTCTTCTCTCTTTGAGAGTCTGGAGGAGCTTTTGATCTTCCAGTGTCCGTTACAACCTTCGGGAAGGTTAAGTTAACCCTTTGAACAAACATTCCTACCAGCATTCAATTCACACAAAGTAACTTAATCACTAGCTAAATTGAATTCAAACTGCTCTAGAAAACGTGAACTGACATAACTCAGCTCTGATGACAAGGAAATGAAAAGGGCTGACTTTGCTGCTGAGATGCACTGAAGGGCCCAAACCCTCGGTTCCCGCTTTGGAGACACCAGGCAGTGTGATTTTGTTGCCCAGAGGTGCTGGTGCCAAGGCACAAGTTGTGTGCTGTGGCGCAGAGACCCACTACTGAGACCTTCCCTTGCAGGGCTGCTTGGAGGGCAGCACAGGCCAGGGGACACTGTAGGCAAGTCTGTTCTTTCCTACCCTGCCAAAGGAGCAGAGGTGACAACTGAATAAGTGCTTCAAGTGCAGTCACTTCTCCCTCCTTTGGAGGACAAACTTCTTTCTCATGGTTTTCTTCCCATGCACCTATCTGAAACCTAGCAGACCTTTTCAAGAATTGTTTTGTTAAAGACATAATTCAAAAAGAAATTATTCAATTCAGTATTGATCACTCCCACCAAGAATTCATAAAAGCAGCACAACTTTACCAGTCTGACAGGGCAGGGATGCAGGAGACTTCAAGGACACAGGTTTATGAAGCAGAATAGCACAACAAGCTCTGCATTCCTCTGCTGCCAGCATGTACCTACTGTTACAGGAGTTGAGATCAGTGGCTTTTCCAAAAAGAGTGTAAACAAAAGAGGATGATTAAAGGAGGCACAGAAGCACCAGTTCTTGTTATCAGGCCTAAACCTGGCACTGCAGCATTTCCAAGGGGTGATAATTGCATGGGGAATTTCTGCGACATAGACACTAATTCACATTACAGCCAGCTTAATCATGTAACCTCTAAACAACTGCAAGCAATATGGGATGCACGTAACAAGGTGTGTTCTTCCCAAACAGACAGACAATGATTTTGGCTGAGACTTTGCAGTTTCTAAATAGAAAGTAAGACAGTCAAGAGAAAGATGTATTTCAGCTATCATACAAAAGGAAAGATGAGACTCTAGATTATATGGCAAATAACCAAAATAAGACAGTGAAGATTTCAGATAAGGATTTGAGTCTTTTAATCACACTGCTAATAGAATTCAAATAAAATTAAGTCACCCACCATTTATTATGCCAGACAGAGTGCAAGTTCAAATATTAAGCTGAAGAATTATTAACTCAGCTTTCAGCTGGCTCCAAAGGCTTTCATCTGCACTTGATATTGGTGAATACTTTCACACCAGCTACTATTACTTTCAGCCCTCGGGTATAACATCTTGCACACAGAAGTAGCAGGAACACATAGATATTTTTTCCCACACACAGGATTATTAGCCCTGATACAAGTACAATATCTCTTTATGCTTAACCGTGCCAGTATTTCCCTTTTGCTTTCTACCACATGCCTTTGTGTAAAATCTCTGTGATAAAATTAAAAGGAAAAGGAGCTTTATAAAATAGAATAATCCTGCTGGACATGCAATCAATTAACTGAAACATGGAGATGGATATTTTCTGAAGCTCCTTACAGGGTCTAGACAAACACAGTGAGATAACAATGGAAAATTGTTTGGCTTACTAATTGTAACCAAATGTATGCCATTCTATCAAAACATTCTCAGGAGGATGTCAGAGACTTTTTAAAGTAAACATCTTGTGTCATCCTTTTACTGAAGTGGAACAAGGATCTCCAATAAAAATCCTACATATCAAGGACCCTCAAAAAGGTTTATATATATATTACTGATCTTTGAAAACACAGCTTGAGAGGTACATTAATAATTTCAACCAGCTGGGCAATAAACATTCCTGCCAAAAGAATTATGTAAAATTACATAAACCCTTTTTAAAGAGAATAAAGTTTCAAGAAGACATAAAATATAGATTTACTTCACTTTTTTTTTTTACAGCTGTGTTTTACAGAAAGCACTTTAGCATGTAAAATACTCCAAAGAGAAGTGAAAATTCAAACCCGTATGTAAAGCAGAATTTTAAAATGTTGGAAAAGTTTAGCAGTGAGAAACAAACAAGTCTCAACCAAATAAAAAAGCTTTTCACAGCTGAAGCAATAGATAAAGTAGCAATGAACAGCTAAAGGCAAATACTTTCATCAAGTCTTACTTTAACCTTTAAATACAATACATATCCAAGGGGAACCACCATACAGTTAAAGTATTCAGTCATTCTGAAAGTGTGGATTACAGTGTTGGACTCCTATGCTGAAAAATTAAGACCAATTAAAATCTCGCATTTTTCAAAAGAACCCAAAATTTGTAGCAATGGATCTAATCCTGGAACTTACATTAGCAAAACATTCAAGCATATTTCTATCCAAGCCTCACAGGAGGACATGGTACTTAAGCAAGCAAGCAAAAATTAAGAAAATCAAGGGGAAACAGAAGTATTTTTTTCAAGTTTGACCAAGATGACTAAAGATAGTTGATTTCACTCAACTAGACAGGAAATTTTGCATTCATTTCAGTTACAAAGAGTAAATATGTGACTAGAAAAGCATATGCTGCCATGGGGTCTTAGCAAGTGATAAACATAGAGCTACAGGGAATTTCAGCCTTGTAAAATGCTACAATAATTCTTGGCTGGGATTTCTGAGAATTCCCAGTACAAATACAACTTAAAAAAGAGAGTGCTCCTTTACAATTTCATTTTCAGAATCAGGAAGGAGCTCCCTCAAACAGATTTTTAATGGAAATTCTTCTAATGAACTTGCAAAATATTTTCCATCTAATGTGCTCTAGAGAAACTGTCTTTTGTGAGAAAATCACACAAAAGTTTAATGATCCTGGAATAAATTATGAGAGATTGCTGGTTACCAACTAATCTGCCATGGTCCTCTGGCAGCTCTGACATTGGAGAGCCAAGCCTGCAGAAAATATTCCTAAAGCTACTGGGGAAACTGAGCTATAAGAGGCTGAGACTGCAATTGGCTGGATTACCAGCCTCAGGAAAGCAAGGAATATTTGTTCTCCTCTTGGTTTTCTTTCCTCCTTCCAGGCAGTGAAGAGACTGTAAACTGAGAAGTAGAATAGTGTGAAAAAAAAAAAAAGGGGACTTTCTTCTGGTCCTTTTATCCTCCAGTAATCTATCTATCTGCAAATAGAGAAGAAAAATCAAAACATAAAATTCAAGCAAAGAACAACTGGATGACAGCAAAGGTCTCTCTGGCAGAGTCTTATCTCCTGCAGCAGCCAGTGGCAAAGGCTCAAGGAAGAGGTGAGGAACCAGGCTGGTATGTTGAGATTCCTGTGCTTGGCTCTACTTTTCCAACCACCAGTCGCCAAAGCACTGCAATGCAAGTTTTTTTAAAAAATAAAATCACTCTTTTGTTAATATCACTTCATTGAATCCAAATGCCTAGTAAGTTATTAGTCTTGATGAAGCATAGGCAGATGCAATTTCCACAGAAAACTGAGTACAATATAAAATGGGTAGCTCAAAACAAGGCACTAAAGCATAGTAAAGAGAAATTAAATGTATTTAAGGGCTAGAAAATAAGATAACATGGCTAGAAAATAAGATAACACACAGCATTTTTTTATCATTTCTTTATCATTTAATAAAAGAAAATTGGTAACAAATACAACTCAGCCCTTGAGTTTTTTGAGCTTCCCTGAAGCTGTGGTATGAGTGATACAACTTAAAGAATGGAACAATATGAAATGGATAGCCGAAATATCAGAGGGAAGAGAAGCTGGTTGATTTTTTTTAAATTGCTGCTAGCAGTATCCAGTAATAAATTTAATAACTGACTGCCTTTGGTTTCTCAGAGACATTTTTTCAGTATCTGCTGTTCACTATTACTTCTTACAGGCCTGCTGTTTCCTTTCACACTTTGCATCCACATCAGAGCTCCATAAGACCCATTGGTTCAGAGGGACTGTGCAAACACTGATCTAAGTTCCAGCCTAAGTCATTTTACAAACTGAAGTTTCTGAGTGCCTTTCAGGTTTTTAACTGACAGCAAAATTCTAGAGAAAATGTCATCAGAACACATAAAATTATTGAAGTTTCTGAAACAAAAAAAAAACCTGCCCTCCAACATTGTGAAATGACAGGTTATGTCTGGTATATTTAAAGAATGAATTTGAAGCAGTTTTCCAGTCTTTTTTAGTGGATTTTTATTTTTTACATGACAAAACTGTTTACAAACATAAAATTCATGTACAGTTTTGTAGAAAATCAAAGTCCTTTTCTGTAATATACATAACTAGGTAGATTCACTTGAATTGTCTGCAGAAAACAAGTGTTTATGGGCACAGAGACGCATAGATGAATGTACACTTGTACATTTCTATTTCCTACTGGCTCCTAACTTTAGCCTGCCACAGTGGAATCACTGCAACAATTCTGCTATCAGACAGGACTTGATTACCAAGCAAGGGCAGCATTTACAGCCCCTTGATTTTAAATTCCTACAGTTTGAGCACATATGTCAACTTTAACTTGAAAAGAGTTACTGGTTACCAGTAACATTGTTGTGTCAGTTGGCTAAACTTTGCAAGACATGGAGTAATTATATTTTAAAAATGTATTTTAGTTAGAAAGGGGGATCCTAATAATGAACAACACATAGATTTGTATAAAAATATATCTACTCAATAGATTTAAAAGGAATCCAGAATGTGCAAACAAAAAACCCCCACATATGAATACACAGTGATAGTGAGACACAACCATGCTAAAATTAAGACTCACAGATACTGACAACCAATACCTAGTTTGAAAAACTTTCAAGAGAGATTCAAGATCACTTTCTACAAAATCTGAAATAAATACATTTTGTGACGTTGTTCTGGGCTGCTCCATGACAAAGAGAATTCATGGCCAAAATATTATTAAAAGCAGAAAGCAATGTTATCTAAGTGGTATGGGGTGGGGGTGGAATTCAGAATGATCTTTTGCCACAACTTGTTACACAAAACCGTTCAAGTCACTGTTTAGAAGTTCAAGCCTTTGGTGCTATACTCAAGCTGCTCTTTGGACAAGCAAAAACTTCACAACTACCAGATGATAAAATTAAATATTTTGCAAGGGGAACTGATAAGTTAAGAAACTATATTTGCATGACACATCAATAGAAATGCCAGTCAGAAAAGCTGGTTTTTTTCTAGGTGAGATTCTTCCACGCTTCCCTGTGACCATCCTGACCATTACAGAATTTCTCAGGCAGATAGCAAGCACTATGAAATTATTCATTAAGACAAATTACTACAATCTTCTGCCTAAATTCATGCAAATTTAACTCCTTACTACATAAATTATTCCACTACTTTCACTGCAATTGATTAGTCAGTTATCAGCCAGTGTGAGTGACAGTGGCAGAATAAGGCCCAATGCAGCTGACAGGAGAGAGGTTTTTAATAGTTGCCCTAAATATACTTTTGTCTTTACCAAAGTTTGGCAGCAACCTTTCAGTGTATTTTATTGAGACATTTTTCATGAATGATATACAGAATTTTCTGGCTCACAGTCTGCAATCTCCTCCACTAGATTTTGGAAGGAATTGACAGAATAATGAATGAAAGTTTTCCAGTGGCAGTTTATGCCCTTAAAACACCCTGCTGTAATGAAACAATCTAGGGGTTCATTTTTAGTTTTATATGGATGACAAAATATATTCTAACTTCAGCAGTTCAGGCTGTGCTTTCAAAATTCAAAGCTTAGGATTCAGATATCTGAATCCTGAATCTGTCTTTTCTGTCCTCTCTCACTCCCCCACTTCATCCTCTATGTTTTGCTGTCCTTCTCAAAAGAGATTTTTTTTTTATTTGTTACATTTCCTTCATGTGCAACCCTTCATTCAGCCTGAAGTTCAGAAGAAAGTCCTCTCTTCATAGTGAAATTAAAATACAATTGAATAATTTAAGTAAAATGAAAGGCCCTAACAATATTTTCAGAAACAATAGTTTCTTTCTTTGTTAAGGAGAAAAGATAATGATAAGAATTCTACCCAGAAACTGCACTCTGCTGCTGTTGTGATCATTTCCATCCTCCCTCTGATTTGTCAGGCTGTGTGTACTATGATAGCATTTTGCTGCCTGTTGTGTTTTAGAACAGGTGAAATATTTCAGCTCCACTGTATGGCCAGATTGGAGTCACCTGCCAAGACATGAAGAAGTGGCATAGCTCAGGGGT
>NW_005054465.1:869679-881002 GCF_000277835.1 Geospiza fortis
CAGCAGGAGATAATAGGCTTTATGACTTTTCCCAAATTATTCCCTTTTTAGTAGCCATCATCTTGTCGGGTGACATCTGGAATGATTAGAAGACGATATTTCAGAGTGACAACTGGGCTGTCATTCACACTGTCAGTCAGCAAACACCCAGGTTGCCCAGGGTTACAAAGCTGGTTTATGCCTTTGTCCTGCAGTATTTAATGCTGCTGATTCTTTACCTTGATTCCAGCTGAAGCGGGTCTGACAGGCAGTGCCAGAGGCAGGCAGAGCGCTCATGTTGAGGGTGGGAGTCCCGTGGTGCCTTTGTGTGAGAGGGCTTTAGAGCTTTGGTGGCAGCCCATCAGGCAGGAGACAACCCCAGAGCATTAGGGTGGGTCTAGCAAGTTCATGTTTTCAAAAAAGAGAAGGGCAATGTCTATCTCTGCTCTAGGAACACATCTAATTATTTTAGCCCTGTGTACCTGAATGGGAGCTTTCTAACACAACGCAGCTGTCTGCAGAATTATTATCCTAAAACAGACCTGCAAACAAACCAGCCCAAAGCAGCCTTGTGCTCCAAGGATGAGCAGCCCCTTTTCATTCCTCAGCAGGCAGAGAGCATCCTCACCAAATTGGCATCAAGAATAAATGTGCTCCACAGCAACAACTTTGCATTGCTCAGCCATTCCTTGATAGACAGTCCAAATGTCATTTCACTCACTCACTGCCTATGCTCATCTCTGATGAAAATAAAGACCTGAGACTTTAAATTTTTCAGTCTGAGAACCCAACTCTGGGTACCAAAATCCCTTTTCAAAGGGAAAAATCACCAGCAGCTGTCAGAAAACTCAAAGCAGTGCTGTGAGCATGTACCAGCTCTGATACTCAAGACCTATGACAGACCATTAGGGAACCCAAGAAGCAGAGCACCAAAAACATCCTGTCTGCAACTTCCCCCTATTTCCCTTTGCCTCAATGCATTCTTTTAACATAAAACTAACATTTTTTACAGACATAATGAGCAAATGGACTACTTAAAAACCTAATAATTTTAAACTAATAAACTAGCTGACAAATTGAGATAAGGAATGCCTAATATCCAGGGTGTTTTCAGTGAGCAGGTAAGGACTCTGTTGCTGTGGTTTCAGATGTGTAATAGTAAAAGCCATCCTATTGCAGTGTTTCACAGACCAGTTTAAAACTCATAACATGTGTTTGTGACATTTGCCTTCTGCAAACAGGCTTGCAGCCTTGTTGTCAGAAAATACAGGATGAAAGACTGTGCTCAAAGCAAATTTGATTAAAAAATCAGTAAAACACTGGGACAAGTTGCATAGCCTGAAGGCAAGGACTCCTTCAGTAATGTTTCTAGCTAATGCCTCTGAAGCATGCAAAAAAGTAATACAATTTTGTTTAAAAGCTGTAAAAAAAGATGACTATTTTTGCGTGTTGGATGCATTGGAGACAGTAACATGTCTACTCAGGGCTGCATTCTGCCTCCTGTGTACCTCATTCCTGGAGCTCTACCAGAAGACGCTTGCCAATTACAGCAACCGAGAAGCTGAAACTAGAATTCAAGAAGCCTGTAGAGATGTGTGGACATGGTGTTAAAACAAAAGGAGAAAAAAAGCTGTTTGAAGCAGGCTTAGGTAGCTTTGCCCTGGAGCTCAAGCCAACAACTTTCTATAGAGCAACAGGAAAGCAAATAAATCACTATAATTTATTTATACTAACTTTTAAAATAGTTCACTCTGATTCTTTTTGAGTACCATCTCACAAACCTGGTTGTTAAATATAAATTAAAAGTATTTGAGAGGTAATATTTGCAAAGCACTTTTGCATCCACAGATGAATGCTGCTCTATAATATGAACATTGACATATTTGACAAGGCAACAGAGTTAAGTGTGATACAGAGTCAGACAAAAGATTTTTTTCTTGTCTGAAAAGCCCTTGTTTTGTTGCTAATATTAGAGCTACAGCAGCCTATTTGACAAAAAGCACCTCCTAATTTGAGAGCTGTAGCTCTTAAGCTCCATAGTAGCAGCTATTTACCTGGTTGGCTCACTCTTCACAAAATGTGCCCATTAAGCTCAGGGGATAAAGCAAAAAAAAAAGCCAACCACTCTACTGAGCATGACTGAACAAACAACTGTGCTGGTATGTGTTTGATAAGAGACAGCAGAGGAAAAGGAGATAAACCTTGGGGTGCAAGACAGGAGTTACATATTCTATTTAGAGCAAAAGGGAAGGCTATTATTGACTCTACTGGGAATAACTCATGGTAGCAAAAATTCTGGTTGCAGGTGTTTGGAGGATTTTCCCTCCAAAGGGAAGGTTTGTGGTATATATACATACATACATATACAACACCAGTTTATGTCAAGGGAATTTATGCATGCAATCTCAACCAAGAGTAAATTTTAGCCCTTTTCTTCTTTACTGATGTTTTACAAGCATTTTCCCAGCTTGGCAGGGCTAAATTAAATTGGGCAACGTTCTGTGTGTGTTTGATGTCTGCTAAATGAAGTGAGGGTCCAATTCGTCATATTTACTCAAGCTCACTCAACTCTAGTAAAAATTAAAATGTTCCAGTTAATTTAACGAGATAATTCAGCTCTCTGAAATCTTTCTTGCTCAACATTTGTTGCCATTTAGAAGTTGAGGGTATGTGCTGCCATGTAATTCTTTGGACAGATCTGAGGACTTAGTAATAAACAGTAGGCTTTTAAGACACTGGACTGACATTGTATTTAATCTCAAACAAGTTCCTGAGCTGCCAGTGGAGGGGGAAGTCTAGGATCTGACCCTTTGGGTTCATTATATAGAGAAAAGGGATCACACAGAAAAAGCCATGGAATGTTTAGGCAAAAATCAGGCTGACTTAGGTAGCTGCTGGAAGATGAAAATTAAAAAACTGCCATGTTGAGTAACTTGGATAAAAAATATAGAGTAGGCAAGGGCTGCAAGAACCAAAATAATCAAGTATCCACTCATGCTTGGTACTTGGAAACAACAGCTCTGCCTTGAGGTGAATACATATCTTGATCTTGCAACTCTACTTTATGTCAATACAGACAAGGGAGCCAAAACATCATGTAGTATTTGTGGTACATGTGATAAAGTCCACTGAAATTATTACTCCGTGAAACAAACCAAGACTGAGAATTTACAATTGCCCATACCCATAGCACTGAGATTTACTCACAGGAACTTACAATATTGTCTCTCTGCAAACTGGCAGCGCTTGAGCATTCCTCATGGAGGAGGGGAAACCCAGAGAGATCAGCCTCCTGATAATGCTGGGTGTCTAAAGCTAAGCGGAACCATTCAGATGCCTTCAAACACCCTGCCTTCAGTCCTTCAACTTCCTATGAGACTGTGGAGGAGACAGAGGCACTTAGGTAAGAATCCATTAAGCATCTTAGCAGCTTGGCAATGTTCAGTACACTTTGAAGAATACGCAGATAGGTGAAATGTAAAAAGCTAGTACACGAATGCAGAGCAATTTAAGCATATTGGTGCTGGGGATTTGAGCAAAATTACAGTGATGTGCTACTCTTGCTGCAGAATCAAAAGCAATGCAGAGCACACCTGGCTTCATTAGACAAACCATGAGCAGCCAAAGATGGCTATCATTCACCCCTGGAGAGATGTAAGTCAGATGGGTGAAGAGCCAGCATGAAAATAAATATATTTTAATGTGCAAATATATGGGGGTTTTCAGGCTTTTTTTTTCTTCTAGTGATTCTTAAAATGTTTTTATTTTCTATTCAGAAAGACAAATGACATAAGCATTCTCAGTGATAGTATTAAATTGCAGTGAAAAAACCAGCAAGTACATTTGAAAAAATTAAAATATCACTAAATTCCTTTATCAATAATAAAGCTCTTTCAGAAATATATCATTATTCCTAATCACTTTTGAGCAAAAGGTGTGACGCAACGGTAAATTGGAACCTGATAAAAAATTTGATAATTAGGAATAGTCAAGAATTAAAAAAAAAACTCAAACCAACTCTCACCTGAAGAAAAGTTAAAAGCACAGGGTTATTTACATTAGAAAGGAGACACATAAGAAGGACATGATCCAAGTATGAAAATGGAATAGCTGGAAAAGGTTAGAAACGTCACCTTAGAACAAGGGATTTACTGAAATGAAAAGATGGCAAATGCAAAAATGATAAAAAGAAACTTATTATCTTCATTCCCTAATTGAACCATGGTAGAGAGCTGAATAAAATATTTTTCAGTTTTCTGTTGTATGGTGCACTGTAGTAAAATTAGGAGCATTTGAAATAAAGTATCAATAACAATATTTACAAAAGTTATAAATATAACAAGCACTTTCCAAAGAAAGTAATATATTTACATTTAAACTTTAATGCATTGATTCACTGTCTTTCATTGTATCCTGTATGAGATAAATGGTAAAAAGAAACAATCAAATGCTATTGAAGCAAATTATCTCAGTGATCAAAAATTAATATTTTGCAGCAATAATGGGAATGGGAATTCTTGAGAATTTTTTCTTTCAATTTTTGTTTTTTATATTTGCGAAATGGAAATTCTCATTTCCAGCTACTTTGGTGCTCACCAACACTGGATTTCTTTCAGAGCAAGAATTTACCACAGCTGAACATTATAAAAAGGAAAGAATATCCACAGTGATTGGAGAGAATGGGAAATAATACTTAGTAAAGAGCATTAAATCTCTGAGATTTCCCCTACTTTCAGGCACTCTGACTTGGTTCCTGGGCTGGTTTACTGTGTTTGACACTCAAACTGTTTCATCCGAGAGAAAGGAGGAAAAGGCTAGAGAAAGGACGTAGGGCTGGAAGGACCACTGAGTGTAATGGACTCATGGCCCAGCTAGACCAGCTCCCAGTGGAGCACATGCAGTGCTGATGGGAACCCATGAGTTCAGGATTTCAACCTATCTTTTCTGTCAACAGCAGGGAAACAGCTCCCTGGAATGATGCTGGAGGCTTGCAACTCTCCTGGGCATGGAGGAGAGAGCTGACACCTAAGGAATTTTGGCCAAACACTGTACTTTAGTATCCAAGAACTCAAATCTGCTAACAAAAATGAAATAATAAAACTGGAGCCAGAAGTGGAGATAGCAGAATAAAATACATTTTCAGTTCTTTAGAGATTGAAAAAACCTATTGTCTGTCCCCTATGCTGAAGATGGAAAAAGCACACACGAGCTGAGTTCATAGGCTGAGCGTTACTTGCAGCTCTTTCAGATGATGAAAAATGCAGATGAGGCTGATAAGACGACTCAGGGGTTTCTGCTGGGTGCTGTATCATGAAGAGGTTGCCTTTCATACAGGACAGAAAGCCAAATTAGGTCCATGTAACTGTTCAAAATTCATTAGAATGACCTTAGTTAAGCTTTGCTTCCATGCACGCTATGGTATATGATAACATAGCCTGGAGCAACAGCAGTAGTGGTGGTAACACTTTCTGAAATATTTCCACTACTTGAAAGCCATTGGATTTGTTAAAATTTCTAAAAGGATTATAACAGGATGAACTGGGTTTTTCCCTTTTACTTTCTCAAAGCCAGTATAATAATATTACACAGAGCTTTTCATCTTCAAAGATCTTTACAAATCTTAGCAATTCACAGTAACTGAGCAGTTATAAAACTATAGTAAAACTCATTTTTGCTGTCTTGCTAATTTTTTCATATTATTTTTAAGAATTAACTTTACATAGCAATAATTTCTTTCATTGGACTTGTTCTGCAAATGTAACATGAAACTCATTACTAAGGGAATTTGAAAAGTCACATCCCCCATATAATCATTAGTCATAATACTAATAAAAATAAAATATATTCTGACTCCCTGCTACTCCAACAGAAGGTGACACACTTTCAGTGTAGACATTTAATTCATTTCTCTTTCATTATTTAAACCACATGGAGGAATAACATTGAAACAAGCATTACCAAAAAAATCATCTTACCAAGTACGACCATATATAAAATCTGTGTCAGGTAAGAACACAAAGTGATTTTATCATTCCCCTTTCAATTTCTAAGCAGTTGCTATACTAACATGTAAAATATTCCCACAACATTCAAGTCATTGCTGCACAAACAGGCAATTTCACTACTTAACACTAAAGTCTGAGCTTGCCCGCTGTGGATAAACACCCTCTGCTCCTGCTCATGTCAGCAGATGCTGAAGGCACCAACCAAGAGACTGGACTGACTCGTCTGGCCTTTACTTCACATCAAAGAAGTGCATTACACAACACAGGGTGCTTCTCAGTACAGGGAACGGAATCTCCATCCAGGCCTTGATGGAGCAGATTTGTGCACCTGAAGACTCCCACGTACCTTTGCCCACCTATTCCCAGCAGCACGAGGAGAGCTCAAAGGCTGCCAGCTTGCTCCTGGAGACCCCTCCGGTGCAAAACGCCAACTGAAGCTGGAGCACTTTCTGCTCCCACCACTGGTACAAGTGTCCCAGTTTGAACACTCTAATAATACTTAGCAATAACATCTTTGAAGCCAGAGTAGGGATCAGGCTTTTGATGGCCCTAAAACATTTCCTAAATGAGGCCCAATTCTGCAGCCCTTTCTCACACTGAGTAGCACTTAACTGTCCCAGTGATGCCAAGGTGACAACTTACATGGAATTGTCACTGCAGAGGCAGAGAAAGAAAATGTAAAAACTAAAATTAATCATAGAATACCTGGGCAAGGATCAAATACCTGAGCCTTATGTTTCACTTATTCCTTTGTCTTAGCTTGCTCCTTCTTGCTAAGAAGGCATTTCGTATCATCAAACCGCCCTTTGCACAAGGGTCCAACAAGGTCCCATGAACATTTCATAAACCCTAGAACTGCCCTAGAGAAAAAGAAACTCTTTTCAATGTTCTTCATTGCAAATAGAGTGGGGAGGAGAGGGACAGGATCTCCTGACTTCTGGACCAACTCTGGTGTTGGAGCTCAATGCAAAACGTCAGAGGAGCAGAATGAACAGCAGACTACATACCTAAAATAATAGAAAACAGAAGAGTGGCAGGTCATGATCATAAAAAAGGCTGCAAAGGAAAAAACACTCATTTTTTTTCCTCACAACATCCTTGCAATATGTTTTTTTCCTGCCAACTGATTCCAATACAGAACACTAAAGCCTGGGTTCTGGCCTCCTGGTAACAAGTAATTTGCAAGAGCCTGGCCACAGAGACGTCAGAAAACCATGTAAATTGCTTGGATGGGAAAGCCTCTTTCACAGGAGAGAGCTGTAGGTGGTAGAGAGGCTCCCTGCCACAATTTTACATTCCCTGGGCACAGTGATATAGAAAGAGACAACAGAGCAATGCTGATCTTCTGCCATCGGGCAATCTCCGCCTGCCTTCTGCGGCAGGGATGGATAAATAGTGAGGGTGGCTCCTGTTCTTTATAGCCACAACCTCAACACACCTTTTAGAGGCTGGGCTGTTTTAAACAGAGTCCAAAGGCTGAAAATGTTATAGTGAGTTTTACTACATAGTTGCACATATTTAATTTTTATTGTCACTCACCCAGAGCAGGGGATTTACTTCCCATATTTGACAAGGTTTACTCCTAAGGGATTTAATGGGGTGTTTGCATTTAATTTCACTTTAGATGCAGCCTGTGATATGAGGAAAACAGAAGCTAACAGAGCATGCTCAGGGAGCTCTTACTTCTTCAGCCAAAGTTATTCTCATCCATACGCAGAACCAAGCTGATGGCTTTATTTGGGGTAACTGTTAGAGGGAAAAACCTAATTAATGGAAAAGCAATATTCTGGCATGCTCTTCACTTCTGGCCTACCTGAGAGGACCAGGACCCCTTTCTATGGGTTGTATCTCCTCTCCCATCCCACGCTGTTGTCCTCCTCCATTCTCTCTGCAGACCCTCAGGGAACATGGCTGGGTCAATAATGGGAAACACTTGAGTAAGGAGTGGATACTGACACGATGCACAAACCCCACTTCCAGGTTATGCAGCTTCCTTCCACGTCAAACAAATGTCTCACACTGAGCATATGGCAAAATGAGCACTCAACTCTGCCAACTCCATTGTTCAGCTGCATTTCAAATCCTGCTTGTTTGGTGATGGAATTACAGCAACTGTACCAAATGAGAGTAAAATATTTTTACCTGTCAAGATACATGTCCTGAATATTGTCTTTTAGATCTCACTAAATACACAACAAGCCACAAAATATCTCAACCAGCATTATACATTGTATTACTACCAAAACACAAACGTCAGAATCAAATGCAGTTGTAGTGCAATAAACACCATTACATCTCCCTTCTAAGGTCATTTTTCAACCAACCTTTCTGCCAAAATCAACATGGCTGGTCTGTGTTATTTAATTATTGTCTAGGCTCAAAGATCACCCTTTTCTTTTCTTTAATTTGAAAAAAGAAAAGCCTTTTTTTTGGATTAACAAAAATATTAAACAGCAAGACTGTGGAACATAAAGGCCATCGGTTGCATTTTGCACAGGATAGGTTCTGGTTGAATGAGATCTGGGATGTGTGCCAAATTAATAGAAAAAATCCTGTTCTTCCTCTCCAATAGCCACAATGTTCATTATTAAGAAAAGCATATGAACCGCAGGATTTGATTTTAATAACACCAATGTCTTCATTAATCTGTACTTTCCATTTAGCCTCATTATTAAGTAAATGCTGAGTTAATGCAGCAGCTATTATTGTTGGATTTTCCATGAAAAACCTCCTTTCTCTCTTCTTTTCTAATTCATTCAAGGACTATCAGGTGTGTGTGTCATGTTTTTAAACAGGCCATCCTCTGTCAATGGCTGTTTTCTTCCCTCAGGTCTATGCAGCTACTCCAGTAATGTGTGGTCTACAAAGCTGAAGAGTTACAAAAAAAAAAAAAACAGCCCAAGAGAACAAAACCCTGATAAACCCGCTCCTAACTCAAAACTGTATTTGTTTTGGTGGTGTTTTAAATGCTGTCATGTCAAGGAGCCTCTTACTATCACCTGCAACTGAGCTGATCTTCCCTGGATGCTCCACGCAGCCTCATTCTAAATCACGATTCCTGATGGCCAACACCGCTTTGTATCTGCCGAACAAATAGTGGCCTTTTGTCCAGCACAAGTTCCTAAACAAACTTAATCTCTCTAACACTGTGACAGATGACATTTAGATGTCCTTGTTACCCTTAAAATGAGTTTTATTGACAATCAGAGAACAAAAAGAAGGCCCAGATAAAGCCCAATGTTTTATAGGCCTGCTAACAACATCTTAGTTCTTAGTGCAGAGGGTGTAGAGAAAGCCTGGAGTTGCCCCCATTTTCCCCTGCTTTGCTATATCACCATGACAACAGATATAGAAATCACTTAGTGACTCCTAGAAAGAAAACACAGTGACACAGTACCCCTTGTATGGCGAATCAAACTAAAGCTTGCATTCAAATGGCTATTCAGCTTGGGCATTCATGTAGAGGATGGGGTGGATTTTACACAGGTAACAACAACAGAAAGGCCAGCAAGCACTCCAGCCACAGCATATGGTAAAGTCTCTGTTTAATTAATGCATCCTCAATAGAATTTATCCATTTTAAATTTGTTTTCTTTTACTTGAAACATCATTAATGTAAAGGGCAACATTAATCAACATCTTACAACTTAAAAGGGCATTAAAAAGTGATCTTTCCCCCTCCACGCCACAGAATCTTTTCAAGTACTTTTGCTCACTGCAACTGATTCCAGGCAGTCAGAGTTCTTAATCATAAGGCAAATCTAGAGAGGCCTCTACTGGCCAGCCTCTCCAGCTGCAATTTTTCCATTTTTAAGTGACTTGGAAAAGCGAGCAGTGGAGTAGCTGCAAGCTTTTATCTTAAAGTTGCACACAGAATGGATTACTGATAAATATATGGCGCAAAACACAGGATAATTGTGCTTTTTTGAAGCTATCATGTAAGGTATAACTTTGCTGTTTTAAAAAAGTAAGAAGACTAGAAAGGTTTATCCTGGCTGTGATGTGTTTGCCTCCATGACATTTTGAAACATTTTAAGATTACAGGTCTAAAAATTAATGGGTAATCATTTTTCTTTATGGACAAGGCTCTTCTTGAAGTTGGGGCTTAAATCCATTTGCACTTGAAATTCTCATATGCATGTGGCATTTTATTTATGCATTTCTCACAACTGGAGTAAAATATACATCAAAGCTCAGAGAAATGAAATCAAGAGCACAAGAAAAGGAACTTATTGAATGATAGAGGATCCCTGTTTCTGTGGGCTTTCCACAGTGACAGCATAAAGACAAAGAACTTTTAAAAACCCCTTTTGGATAAAATTTAATGTTTCAGGCAATGGTCAGTGTGCTTTGTGCTAATATCAGCAATTTTGTTCGGAAAATAAAAGAGTTTCTGCTGTATTCTTTAAACAAAAATATGCTGTGTGAGTTTGAAGACACTTAAAACTAAATTGACTTTCTTCCTTTATTTTTTTTTAATTCTACTTATCAACCACAAACCATGGGAATAAAAAGTACCTAACAGGCAGAGAATGCAACTCACTAGGTTTTAAGTTATTGCTGTGAAGATAGGAAACTTCTAAACACCAAAACACATGGAAAATGGGCAAACTCACAGATCTAGTGAAATGAATCCCAAAGTTGAAGAAGACACTGATTCTAAAAACAAACTGCAAAATATTGATGGAAAATACAATTACAAGGGAACCTACTTACCTAGGATTGTGGTAGGCTGCTCCAAAATCTTAGGCTAACTTACTAAGATTATTTTTTTCTGTGTAAAATACACACCACGGCATCTCCTAATACTATTATATCTTTTTAAGTCTACAGTCTCTAGTAAATGCTTAGGAATCCTTAGGAATTCATACAGGTTATTTATATTATACTTACAGTTAAAAAATTTTCAACCCATGGGTGATCTGCAAGTACACTTTTTTTCCTTAACAGAAGTGGATTTAATAAATATCAAATATCTGAAGAGCATTATCTAGTAAAATTTTAACACTTACAAAATAAATCTCACATCACACAAATGCATCTGTCCTTCAACTTGTAAAGTATTTGCATGAAAAAAAAAGTTATAGCAGGACAATTCCTCCCTGCCGCAATATGATTTTTACAAACACCTAAAGAATAGGGAAAAAAGAACAAACTATTTTAACAAGCCCGGATTAGTTTGTATTTCTCACAGTACCCAGCACTGAATTTCTTTTTGTACAATTTCTATTTGTCCATAACACGGTACAAGGCACCAGCTGATTTTACCTGCAGTTACCTTTGCCGGGAAGGGCAGGGAAGGAGGTGTAGCCCAGGCCAGCTCCCCCCTGACGGTCACG
>NW_005054465.1:881067-1012343 GCF_000277835.1 Geospiza fortis
CGGCCGCGCCGGGGAAGCGCGGCACTGCAGGGAGGAACACGAGTAAGCCCCTTTAGTTACACCCGGTTAGTGAGGAAAGAACAGCAGCCAGCGGCCGTGTGGACGGACAGTGTGAAACACTAATGTTATCCTTCAGGTATTTCCTTTAAAAAAGGGATTCTGTTTGGAAAGTGGTGTTCCAGGAATAGTTTAGGGGTATGTCCGACAACTGTGCCCACATCGCAAGGCTAACATTAGACTTTGGTGCTTTTAGTGGGTTTTATTTGTTTGGTTTGGTGGGGGTTGTTTGGGATTTATTTTTGTTTGTTTGTTTCTTTGTGGTTTGTTTGTTTCTTTGTGGTTTGTTTCTTGTTTTGGTTTGTTTGGTTTCTTGTATGTTTTTGTTTGGTTTTGCATAGTGTAAGCTCACCTATGCAGAAAAGCTGGAAACATTTTAAATGACAAACTCCACTGGTCTCGCAGCATTTCATGCTTAACTTTTAAAAACTATGGGACAAATAGCTTACAGTCTGCAAGTGCAGTTCTGCAAACTGTAGGTAACAGGCACAAATCTTCAAACAGCAGGAACCCAGTAAGGACTGCTCATCACAAAGAGATTTTGTCACAAGTCACAGTGTCCTGAAAGCAAATTGATAAAACTGGATTGGAGGAAAAACATATTGCAAATATGCCTAGATTGAGAATATCCTTTACTTGCATTTGAATTAAAACAGAGAAAAAAATGGCAAATTTAACTCAAGACCACACCATTGCAAGAGAAGCATTTTTTCCTTTAGATACTCACAGAATTAATGTTGGATAAAATTATTACCAGTCAGTTCACAATGACCAAGATGTCCACAGCGGTCTTAGATGTCAGTCTAATAAAAATAAATCTTAAGAATCATACATTTTTAGGAATATGGACTGTCAGCATTTCATCGAGGAATCTCTGGCATGTGGTAATTTCCTGGCAGAGATAGAATTACACAGATTTGGGGACATCAAAGTGTAAAAGAGCTCACACAAATTGGTTGAGAGGGTTTTTGTTTTCTTATTTCTACTGATTTCATTATTACTATTTAAAAATCCAAACAAACAGCATATGAAATACCAATTAATAAACATTTTCAGTATATGAATTTACAGGAAATTCTGTGAACAAAAGTGATCTCAAAATGATACACAATTCCAGTCAAATCTAACAAGTGATCTGACAGCTTTTTGGGAACTAGCACAATAGAAAGTGCATAGAAGCACCCAGGGGGAAAAATCTCTACAGATCTGCTTTTGCAGGTGAAGCTGCATAGAATGCAATCGAATTTTCTGCATTTTTTATTATTAAAATTCACAAATATGCAATTTACTAATTATAACAAACAATCCAGAATTAATAAACTGGAAGTTAGAAATCCACAAAGAAGTTAATCACCACTCGAGAAATGTATTTTTTTTTCAAATCAGCTAGGCAAAAAAAGGGAAACAATGCAAAACATATATAATATTATTAGCTGATTGAATAAAAAGCCCAAGAGTCTTACTTACGAGTATGTTTTATAAATATAATTCTTCTCATTTTGTTCAATGAAACATTTTTAAAAGAACTATTTTATATTGGCTGCATAGCAACATATGTATCTAATAGAAGAAATAATGTTTGAAAAGATTTTAAGATAGTTGTATTCACATGTTCAATACAGAATATGCAGCATTACTTAAAACTGTATTTTATACACCTTCTTTATATTTTAAAGCACTGTTGAATTACAGGTAAAGTGGGAGAAAAATAATCTACCATTTCTGTGTGAAGTACAGAACTCATCTTTTTTTGATTTTATAGTTATATTTGAGATAGTGTGTTGACTTTCTGATGGTGTGATGTTGTTAATATGTCATAAAGAGAGTACAGTCAAAGTGTTTGCACAAACCACAGATGGAGTAGCAAAGATAAAAGAGTTAAAAAAAAAAAAAGCAGGGGTGATGGGGAGAGGACTAAGACTAATACCTGGGGCTGTACCTGGCTCTGCCTTTGTGATGAATATTACAGCTTAGGGAAACCAAAAATTGCGAAATGGCCAAAGTTTCCCCAGGTATCTGAAGCAGTAATTCACCTAATGTCTACAACAGCCAGGGAACAGATTCCCTCTCTGCCCTAGAAGAGTCCATTTATCTGTTTCACAGGGGATTTGTGCAGTGCAAAGCTTCCCAAAGCCCATGGGCTGACAGAGGGAAATGGCATCCAGCAGCACAGGGCAGCCCAAGCAGCCCATCAAGAGCAAAGCCACAAAACAGAGCCAGAGGCAGCTCCAAGGCTGCCAACACAACTGCCTACAAAAGCTGCCAACGAGCTAGAAACTGCTTGTGGGAAAATATCACTTACCCTTAGCATCTGGGTCCCGTGATTACTGTCCAAAGAAACACAGGCTGGTAAGATAATGGCAGAATAAATAGCACTTCATTGCTCCTTTTTCTCCCCCTTTACTCCCAAAATTTTTTTGGTACATCACCTCCCAAACTGGGAACAATTTTTTAAAAAACAGTTGTTTCAATCTTTGTGTTACTCATGAAGTAAAATGAGTCTTCCTGCCTGATCTCTAAAAATAGCTTTCGCACGCGCTTCCCCTGGCTCTCGATGTACGACACATAGTGGGGCCATTTGTTACCATTATTGACATGTTTGTGGTGAACTGCAAACGTGTTTACAGTAGAAATGAAGTCCCTGCTCTCTTGGAAGTAATCCTGGGGTGTCTAAAAGACTCATGGGAGTCCTTGACATGGATTCTCTGAAATGAATTTCTGTTCCCATATAAATAAATTATCTCGGGGCCAAATATTTATATTTTCCTTCTATTTCAGGAAGGCAGCAGATGCGAAGGCTCCTGATGGTTCTAGCAATAGTGCCCTGTACAAGCTGTCTGCTGTTGGATGTAAGGATGAATGGGAGCAAAAGAGGAAGAGGAGGGCTTTGCACTTACCCCTTGCAGTGTAACAGAATGAGAAATGGGGCTTTTGCAGCCAGTAAGTAGGGCAAAGTGAGAACTGGCTCCCTGAGGTGATGGGTGTCAAAAATGCTAGGGGACCTAAAGGCCAGAGATGCCTCATGGCAAGTGAATTGGCTCTAACTTCCCCAAATTATGCCAAAGGTTGACCAGAAAATTTTACAGTCATTAGTTTTTGATTGATTGGAACAGATAGACTGCCATTTCTGTTCATTGCAGTTTCTATTAAAAATATACAACCTTCTCATCTTATCAGCATATTAAGGATTTTTTTCCTGCAAAATTCACTAAAAGAAGTAAACTTTAACCAGAATTGCAGTTTGTACATTTGTACCACACTGAAACACACCCAGGCAATCACTCATTAAAGCTGTCCAGTTATGTGTAACATATATGGGACTGTGCAACATGCCAGGTGTTAAACAAAACATGAGGTGACATCATTCTGCAGACTGGGCTATAGAAAATACAGTCTCCTGGTGATCTACAGAGAAGAAACTCACTGCTTTTTGGGGAATTTAAACGAAAATGACAGAAGAGTTGTTACTGTCTTTATATTTTGAAATCGGGCAAATCTGTTTCTGCATTCACAAATTCACGTTTATAAGCAGCAAGCCTACACTAAATCTGTCATTAAAAATACTCTTTCTAGTAAGGAATAAGGGGCTTAGAGTAAAATAAACAAAATGTATAGGAATATCTGTGAGCTGCAGATAGATTTAAGAGTACAGCCAGCAAGAAAAAATCCAAGGGAGGCTAACCAATAATATAAGAGGAAACTGTAAACTGGAGTTCCTATATAATAAACAATATGGAGCAATATGGATTCAATGCCACAATCTGTTTTCCTGTGGTTTTTTAATCCTCAAAGACAGAAAGGTGTTTGGCTACAGCTCTTTTGATTGATAGATTATTTGATCAGATGTTGCTGAGAGATGATTATTTCTATTCCTGTATAAACTAATGAATTCCAAAACCTGCTCAGATTTGTAGTGTTATTAGTACCTTCATTAAACAAACAGCAAACGTCATTGCTAAACAGTTCAGCTCCTCCTGGTCCCTTGGACAAGGACTATATTCAAAATCAAATTATCTCCACTGTGAGGCTGAGCTCTGAGAGGAAGTTACTATGCATATCATTAATATTAGCTAGTCTTGTCCTTGGAAACAAGAGAAAAAATAGATGTGCAAATGCATTTGTGTCAGTGAAGCAAAGTACAGAAAACTCACCAAGGTACCCATGATGGGCTATGTGACTCCTGCTTTCAGTGCTGTGGGAAGATGAGTACAGAAAATGTTGTTTAATAGCTCTGAGTATGATCAGGAGGAAACATATCTTGGACAGCATCACATGTATGACAAGAGACAGATGATAGGCTAACTCAGCTTACATTAAGCAGAGAAGTTGACAGTGGTATAAAACCACTAAAAGTCTGTAGCTAAAGTCAGGCTTTACATGCAGGCTTTTGATGCAATATCATAGTACTGGATTTAGAATAAATCAAGAAAGAAAAGTAGGTATTTGTTCCTTTTAAGAGGAAGCCACTACACAGAGCATTTAGCTTGCTTTTTCTGTTCATGCACACTTTGTTTACTGCTTGTTTTTTAATCTTAGTGTCTTGAATATTTAGTGGTGTGCAGATCTTGCTCACATTCAACATTTTCATATTTCATTGTATTTTAATTACTAAAAAACCCTATGCATAAGCTGCATAGTAATATTATTTGCTTCCACTCCACTGAAAATCATGTTCAATTTCTTGATCCTGGAAATATTCTTAATTTTTTAATATGGAATTGTCTGAGAAGACACAGTTTCAGCAGTGAGGCCTAGTGTTCAAATGAAACACATACCTATGTTTCAGGACAAAAAAAAAACCCAATGCATTGTATCTTATGTATTTGAAAAGAATGCCAGCACCACTTCATCCTTCCAATCTTATAGTTCCTACATGACCAACAGAAAACTGTTGAAACTGTCACTAGTATTCATCAATTATAAAAAGAAGATTTTTTCCTAAAATATGTTTGGGTTTTTTCCTACAGAAAGACACGCTTTTATAAAAGCAGATGTTTCTTTTCTCTTATGACATCAGCTGAAACTGCAGAGAACTAGTTAGCTGCACACACACACTCCATGTTCATCCTGTATTCTTTGGAATAACTGTCCAAATTTTATTAGGATTTTCTTATAATGATGTTATATGATGTCCTTGTGATACCTGCATATGTAGAGATCTTAATATTGATTTACTGTGTCTTTTGCCCATCCTTGAGCAGTGTAGATAGCAATTACAGCTGTTGGTGGTATCTATTTTGTCTTTTCATAATTGTCATTTTTAGTTCTACTTAGGATTAAAATATGAAAATTGCATCACGTGCACATGAGCAGGGCTTTAGCCAAGTTATCAGCAATTTCACAGCAGCATCATCATTTTAAGCAGCAGCCTTTTCATCTTGTTTATGAAAACCACATACTGTAACATAAACTTTTAGAAGGAATGCATCATCATAAGAGTTGCCCTGACAAGAAGCCCTGATTCAGATCATTAATATCTTCCCCCAAAAAATCATCAGGGACAGAGAAACACCTGTACAGCTGTACCAGATGTTTCTGAATAGTTCTGCTTGGGTTGCTGAGATTGATCAGTTCAACACTACTCCTTAGCTGGATCTAAAATCACTTACAAACTCCTTATTGTCAGCACTTTGCTCAGCTAAAGTTGCAAAAGTGCAGTGGCACATGCACTTTCTTAACTGCACAATGGATTTTTAAAAAGCAGTAAAAACAAACATTCTTATGAATAATAAACATCTGTTCATTCTTCCCAGTAATCAAAATAAAACATATTCCAAGGATGTAGCTGGAAAAGAGGTAGACAGTGTATGCAAAGAAACAGCAGAAAATATTTTTTAAAACTGCCCAAGTTTCTGTTTTTAGAGCAGCGATTTTCTTTAGGATTAGAAAAAGAAATCCTTGTGCAGGGTTGACTTGGTGCTGGTTTCTGTATATTCTGTTCATGTACAGCACACAGCTGAGATAATGGAGAGCAAACATTACATGCAACATCCTCACCAGCATCAAGTTTGTGTACCAGTCCTCCCAAGCAGGGTATCTCCTCACTTGGCAATTTCTATTAAAAATTAAGTGGAATGAAGAAAAAACAGTCTGAGAAGGTGTTTGGTTTTGTTTTTTGGTTTTGTGCCTTTTTGTTTTTTTAAATACACTCTGACCGGTATTTTAAAAGAACTTTTGCACACATTTGGATACAGATGAGAACAATTAAATGCCCTCTAATAATTGATGTATATGCAATCTATAGCATGCATTCTCTTCTTATTAGAGGCTGTGGGTTTTTTGTTGCAATCTAGCTAATAAAGGCTTTCTTTTCCACAAGAGAATTTTGACAGGGTTGACTCCAGACGGCTTTCCAGCTGAGGTCTGGGGCCTTGCTGAACCTTCAAAATTTTCCCATTTGAGCTGCATCAAAGTGAAGGAAATTCAAGGATCACTAACGTCTCAGATGGTAGCACTTGCCCTAACAACCAAGGTTCAGGAATTCTTTGGAGCAGGCTGAGGTCATTTTTCTCCCCTTTTCTCCTAATGCTTTTCTCTATTAATCAGAGCTCACAGCTCAGATTGGTCTTCAACTTCCTCCCAATCCTTGCTAAGCCTGTCATTTCTAGCTATTATTTACTTTAATGGACTTTGGCTGATCCCTTATGAAGCTTTGGATCTGAGAATAATAAGGCTGGAGAGTAACGGGCACAGACATGGGTGTGGGTTTGCCTGCAGATTAACCGTGGCAGATGGGCTTTATTGCGGTTTCCTGTGTGCCGAGTGTTGATTGAGAGGGTATAATGAGAGAGGTGGTGTCTGCACAATGGCTGCAGCCACTTCATTGCACCTCGCGTCTAAACAACCCCATTTTTCTAAATCTTTGGGTTGTGAAATTTTAGGAAGTCAGAGCACAAGAACAAGTACAAAAACAACTGTAAATAACCATGAATGTTAATCCAACCCTAATTGGTCCCTTCTTTCATTATGGGTGCATTTTGCTGAGCTTCCCCCCCCCCCACCGCCTTTTTCTTTTAACAAATGAATGATATGGACAGCTATGCATACATTTGACTTTTATAACAGTTTATCACAAATATTACTTCATATCAACTTATATTATTATTAATATTAATGTCCCATTAGCTTTTGCATTATTAACATCAGCAGCAAAAGCTTATCTTGCGATCATCCTGTTATGCTTTAGGTTTTTGTCATCTTGGGAAAATTTGTTTGAATTAAATTATCTATTGTCTAGAGAGTATCAAAAATAACAGCAGGAAAATTGCTTAGTATCTGGCAGAATGAGTCAAAAATATGCTTTTCTAAGTCTAAATGCCATTAACTTTCAACAGTGATCAGATGATAAATTATTTTCAGCTATAGGTACTATCAAAAGATCTTTTACAAATTCCCCATTTTAAGGATTTTACTTAATTCCTCCCTTTCACTGATGGATTAAATCACAACTATTGATTCTTTTCTTCCTTTGGGGCTTTACCCATCTGTCCTAACGCTTTCATCCCAGCACCCCTTGGGCTGAGAGAAGTGTTCTACAAATGAACCAGTGAAAACCTGGAGAAGATTCCAGGTCAAGTTTGTGTACAAGAGTTTAAATTTTTAGTGACAGTCTTCCCTTAGCACAGACGAAAGTTTCCACACAGAGCCGCACAAGCTAGCCCCACCAATTATCCTCCTCCTTTGAAAACCATTATCAAGTTTTTCAAAACTTCTTTCATTTCACTGTTGTCACTGGATGAAAAGGAAACTAACCACCATGTCAAGACAACTCGGCTGCCTGGCAACCAAGGGCCACATTTTAATTCTGACTTGCTTCTGGTCTTGACTAATGGAAAGTGACTATGTTAAGCCAGTCAGAAGAGTTGTTTGTCACTTCTGAAATGCAAACAAAACTATATTGTTTCGAAAGTCCTGGGCGTGATTGATGTAAAGATTTACAGTAACATCATTCATTTGCCCTTGTGTTTTAGTGGGATTGATGTCATATCTTTTCATGCTTTATTAAATGCTTTCGGAGAACTCAAATACATGATGCTTTTTGTCCTAAAGAATGTACAGAGATTTTTCTTATGCAAGAAAACTGGACTCCAGTTTAAGAGATTAAATGATTTGACACAACATGTGACTGTAATTTAATAAGAAACATCAGTTGAGAAATGTGAATATACAACCTGATAAAAAGAAAAAGAAACCAAGACAGGGAAAAAAATAAAATCAACAGTTTGGGGGAGGGGAAGGAAAGATACACTTACTTGCCAGCAGTAAAGCTTGTTTGGACAAACTTTCCCACAGCTGAGTTAATTTTTTTCACTTCTAATACCAGAAGAGAAGTTCAAATTCTGCTCCCCACCTCTTCAACTATAAATATATGCAGTCACAATTATAAAATATGTGTCCATTTTTCTATAAAACATTGTTGAAAATATTACAAGTAATATCAACATCAATTATCCTGACTAACTATGACAGATTCAAAGAGGTTTAAACAGCTTGTTTCCAAAGTAATTTAAAAAATCCCCTCCAAAAACAATTACATTGCAAATTATTTTTGTAAAGGCCAGGCTGACTTTTCTATTCAATTAAGAATCAGGAAAGGATGAATGAACCTACAGACAGTTTTCTTGTCTACAACAGTGAGACAAACTCATGCATTCTCCATGTATAGATACAATTTTTTGTCATTACACATGCAAAATATATGTAGATAAATATATGTGTGTGTATGTGTGTATGTGTGAAACAGAAACGAAAAAATAGCTGATATGGCAGTTTCTGTTCTATTTCAAGTATATAAATTACTCTTCAAATGCCTATTATGCTTTAAGGCAATAATTTAAGGAATATTTAGGGTAGTAAGCTTAGGCTTTTAAAAGTATACTTATATTGGCATCAATGTTATGCTAGAGCCGTTTTCCAAAATGAGTACGATAGCTTTTTGCTGTTCTGACAATACCTGTTAATAAGCAGACCCTTGCCATTAGCTTTTTTTTAAACAGATATTAAAATTTAAGCACAGTAATAACATACACTGTAATTACTGTTGCCATCTGGGATTCCTAGGGGTAGACCAAGAGGACTCCAGAATGTCAATTCTCTGGGCAGAAATTTAGAAGTTTAAATGAATAGAAGTTGTGTGTGAAGAGAAGCAGTTCAGCCTCCTTGGTCCATGGTGGATGGTGTTCTATTCCAAGCCCTCTGACAAATCAAGCTGTTCTTTACTCAGCCCATGCAATACCAAACCCCTGCCTAGAACCCTGAGCTCATGAGATGTGGGACTTTATCCCCAATGTTATCCAGCCTTGAGAACCAAATGGTCCAAAATTTGAGTGGTCAGCTCAGCACCAGCACTGTGGCCTACAGGGGGAGAGGATGGTGGGTATTGGTTACAGGTGGCTGCCAGGAGTTATCACATGGCTTCAGTCCCCAGAACATGACAGTGCTGCCATCAGTGGGGTGAGCAGCTGCCAGAGCTGTGTGAGCAGCTGAGGGCCATGGGGCAAGGGGGCAGAGCACAAGCAGAGGTCAAGCAGAGGGAGCCCAGCACCAACAGCCACTGCTGTGGCTGAGCTGGGGAGAGAGGGAGACTCCTGGCACCAAACCAGTTGGTTTGCTGATGCGCATCAATATGGATGTGTGCCTCTCTGCTTTTCAGAAAATAATTAAGATCTCTGCATGGCCTGCTACTTCAGGATCACCCAATGCATGATTAAATTGAAGCATTAGTGACCTCAAGGAAGGAGAAGGAGGAGAAGGAGAAGGAGGAAGGGAAGCAGCTGCCCAGTCTTTCCATTGAAGGGAAGTCAGGACTGGCTCAGGCACAATAAGTCCATTGAATCAGGAAAATAAATATGCATTCATTCAGAAGATTATCTAATCAGTCTAGGTCTAAATATTAGGTCAGTGGGTTACCTCAGTCCACCACCAGTCTCAGCAAGCTCTGCTTCTCCAAGAAGAAACAATTTAAGAACACGCACATTCCAGGATCACAGCATTTTTACAGTCCTCATCATAGCCAAAATGCAGAAGCTGGGTGTAAAACTGTCTCTCTTCAGCCAAATTACATACAAAGCGTGTTGTAAATCAGCTTCACCCCAGGGAAGGCAAGCTGTAAACTACCTATCATTTTACACAGCTACGTTGAACCATCATGGTGGAGGAAGCCTGTAAAGGTCAAGAGATTTTTCTAAACTACCTGCATCTCCGGAGTAGCTCAAGAAGCCACATAATCTAAAGTCCTCAGATAGTATTTCTCTGACTTTTTTTTCCCTTATGGAAACAACTGTGTAATATTCTAACTGCCTTCAGCTTCTGCTGAATTAAACACATTCCAGTGTCTCTAGAGCGGCACTCAGACAGTTGTGCTCCCCTTTGCAATCTCCTGGGTAATCCTTCTGGGGGAAAGAATACATAACGAAGCCCTCAGCTGACAGTTTGGGAGGCCTGCCACTGCTTATTGCCATCAGTTATTTTTCAACTGATTCAAAGATAACACAAGGGCTGAAAGCTTGTAGCTGTTTCTTTTGAGAAAACAGAGTCCAAAGAAGCTCTTCTTAATCTGGGGAATTACTCCAGAGGTTCCAGTACTCTACCTAAGACCAACTCAAGATTAAAAAAAAAAGGAAAAGAAATTCTTCTTTGCAGTATTGGAAGGCCCATGTTCCTTTCCAAAAACAAATATGCAAATAAAATTGCAGTGCAACTGACTGAAACTTTATACAATTGTTCCAGGTTCATAAACATTTCATGAACTCAGATTAAATTTCAATTACAATACAAGTAGTTCCATGAGCAGCAGAATGAAAGATGCTGTTCTCCCCTGGCTTTGTGCTCACAGTTAGATTCCCTGGGACCTCAGGGGGTGCAAGTCTCCAATGTAAAGTGTTGCTCCAGGTGGAACATTCTCTGTCCTTCAAGGACTCCTGGTACCTTTCCCTCATCAGAAATTATGTGCATCTTCCATTGCTACCAATTTCCACAAAACCTGTAGCAACTGGTCAGCAGATTAATTTCCCATAGGACAGACCAACACAGACATAAAATATACATGCAGATATATGATGGTATAAAGCATATTTACAAACAGGATAAAAACTAGATTTTCTTGAGTCTAGACAAAACCAACAGTAAGAAAAGGCCAAGGTTACACACGCAAGGACTGACACGAGCAGTGAATCAGTACTGTCCCTGTCTCTGTCACAGAAAACAGCTTTTTCTCTGGCTCCTGACTAAGCTGCCCTTAATCGGACTTGTCTGCCTTTCGATCTGGTTTAGCCAAAGCTCTTTCATCTTTTGCCTTGCATACTGCTGCTTTCTCTCTTGGAGCCCTGCCTTTCACTGCTGCTGAGCTCACCTTCCCCCTGCACTGCAGGCACAGCGCCTGCTCTGATCCCCTCGCTGATGGCAGCCACGGCTCCCGGCAGGGCAGGCATTCCCTCCCCAGCCGCTCTCCCCATTCCCTGGGCTGTGCACAAGCCCTCACCTCACTTGTGGCAATGAGGGCTCTTCAGCTGGGCTCACACTGCCCCCTGTCCCAAGACAGGCCCTTCCAGCCTCTGAAATCCCCATCTCTGGGAAGGGGATCACTACCTCCTGTAACTCCAGATGATGCACCGGTGCCTCACATTGTGCACGTTTGTCAGCTTTCCATTGTAGGTTCCTTTCAGCAATGAATGCAGCTTATTTGTGTTGCACATAGTGCCATGCAAATTTAGGGCACTATTTTAATGCATGATAAATAATTACTATAATTAACAGGAGGAAAAAAAAAAGCCTCCTGGCAATTTGTCAGGACCAGACACCTCTTTTCATGCCAGATATTTTCATATGTATGACATGTACATATAAGATCCCTCTTGCCTCTGTGTGGGGACATGCATCTCCCATTAGCAGTAATGGGAATTATGTGTGTGCACTGAGGGGAAACTGTAGTCTACCCTGGCTGGTGTGCTATGTTAGTTGTGCTTTATTGGATCATATGGAGCATGCCTATATAAGAAAAGAAAAAACACCTTTCCATCTTCATTGTTGAGAGAGAAATACATAGAAAGCCCCTGTACACAATCATGCTTTTAATTAAGTGCTATTTGCAGGTGCTGTTTGTCTCCAATTTCTTATAGCCATTTCTGGAAGAGCAATAACACAAATAATCTGCAAAATAACATGATTAGGGATAAAAATTAGCTAGGGTTACTAGACTGATGAGAAATTTTTCTAAAAATGAGTATTTTTAATAAACCACATTTTGAAACTATAAACATCCTTGTATTGGTAGACGCTGCACTGCAAAATACTAAACTTCATTTCACTATCAATTTTCTGATTCATCTGAAGAAGTTCATTATCTGTTAAATTGAAGGCAAGCCTCCCACAGAGGAGTGCTATCTAAAGATGGATGTGTTTGTGTGTGAAAGGATAGCCTTTCTTAGCTGTTTATCAAAGAGGACATTCACAGGGTAGGTACCATACCTCACTACCTGGTAAATATAAAGCACCATACAAGCATACATACAGTCATGACACTGGTTCATGTTTGTTGTCTGGTTGTAACACATTAACACAAATTTAGTCCAAACATCCAAAGTTATGCTGCTAGGAATGTTACCATCTGGTTTTAATGAATATCTGGGGTCCATTTTTCAGTTAAGCTTTTCATAGTGTGTTTGTATGTTGCTTTTTCCAAGCTATCTGCATAATTGCTTAAAGATTTTACTGCAAAATTAATATCCTCACTGTGAATGAAGGAGAAGGGCAAAAACCAGGATGACAAAGGCTGAAATGAGGTGAAAGGCAAATTCAATTTTTCCTTGCACCATAGAAACCTCGTCAGGACTAGCTTTATCTGGTAATCCACATTTAAACTTTAACCTGTAGGGGGGCTCTTTGTGTTAGTTAATGTAAGCATAAAAAGAGTCTGAACCACTAATCAGATTAATCATATTTTGTGAGACTCAAAAGCTTCATTAAAAGGACCTCGTTTCCAAGCTACACATTTCAGAAAGAGAAAAAAAGTTGGCTATGAAAAGGAAAAAGTAACACTGAAATTCAAAAAGACACAGACTGTGTGTCTCCTGGAATTAAACCAAAGACAGTTAAGAGCTGGAACAATATCTGCCTTCATAAAACACACCTTGATGATGCCAAAATAATTAGGACATTTTGCTATTGAAATTATGCATTCTCAACATTTACAAAACTTTATCTTAGGCACAAACAGAGAACTATTGAATAGGTAACCACAATAAATGTCTTCCCTTTCCTCACATTTATGGAAGTCTCCCTCTCTGCTGAAGCAGTCGTATTTCCTGAGTACTTCAGGTGACCCCTCAGAGACAGGAGAATGTGAATATCAGAAGAATAAGAATCTGTCATCTCCAGTCAGGTTATTACACTCACAGAAGAAACACTCCACTTCTCTAATGAGCATGAAAGTGAGTGAGCAAGCTACTCTCCCAAGTTAGTGCAGCATTGTTCTCTCTTTCAAAACCAACAGAATATCTTCATTTTCAATAAACAAATAGTTTGCCACAAATGAAGCTTCAGTGAGCTTTTGTTCATGCCTATGGCATAAAAACATGGTTTTCTTAAAGTTTTCATGAAGTTAAACAGGAACCATCTGCACTTAGGACAAACATTTTGCACTTAGTGTGAAACTCATTTCTATCTCAGCCTACCCTGCACTGATCTGGATTTAGTGGGCCTTTGAAATCAGGAGATGTTTTGAGGAAACATTAACGAAGTTGAAAGTCTTTGGAAGATTATTCAATACTGGGCAAATGAAACACGTCAGAGCAGTTATATTCTCCCTAAAATATATTTAAGTGGTCAGAAGAGAAATCAAGACATGACATCATGGGGAAAATAATTTGAAATGCAGACTCATCCATTTTCCAACCGTGGGGCTGCAGAAGTAGAGTTAGCCTCACTTTTGTTTTCCAAGTCAGGAAGAGCAGCCTCCTGCTGTATCACAGCCAAACTCTTTGCTAGCTTTTCACCATTATGTGTTCGTTTTCTTTCCCCATAACTTGCCAAGGTAATCTTGCTCCCACCAGCTGCACAACCCTCTGCGTGATCTGTATTCAACTGGTCCTTGACTTCTGGAAAAGTTAGGCAACCTAACAAACATTGTTACGCACACATCTACAGTTCTACACTCGACATAAGGTTATGAGTTTAATTAGTAGCTTTCTAAATGTCTGTTTCCAAGTTTGTCTGTAATTGCACTGAGCCTGCACTGCTTGGCATGGTCAGTTATACCTAAAGGCAATACTTGTTCCCTGGCTAAGGTGACAGCACGTGAGGAATCTTCTGTAGGAAATTACCAGTCACCAAGGAATTGTTGCCACATGCAAAGCTCAGAAAGGAAGGTCAGAGCTTGGGTGGGCCAGTTCCCTCTCCCACCTTCACTCTTTCAGCTGATGTTTTCCAGTTGCTGCATGTGCTACAGAGGCTTTAAAAGAAGCACAATGGCCAAGCTGTCTGCGCTTCATAGAGCAGACACTTCACACAAAGTTTTACCACAAGTTGTCATTGTATGGCTACATTTCTGAGCGTGTGCCATTGTGTGCCATCCTGTGCCCTGAGGTCTTCAGTGTTTCTTCATCAAACCAGGCAGCTGTCGAAATGTGCCTCAGCTCCATCCAGCACACATTCCCCAGCTTTCCTGTCCAAGGAAAAGGAGGGGAGAAAGGACAGCAAGTACCAAGGTCTTGCTCCAGTGAGGAGCTGGGATGTGGCCAAGGACAGGCTCCCAGGTTCCTAGTGTAGATGTAGACTATTATACCAATAAATTCTTCAGAGAATATCTCACAAATCTAAGTTGTTTAGGAGCTGCCTTCAGCACATGTTTGCACCAGTGCAAAACTGCAGCAACTGCACCATCTTAGACAGAGTCCTTCTAAGTCTAAGCCAATGCAATCTAAAGCAGAATCTGTCCCTTTAGTTTGGATAATGATCTAGAAATGCTGCCCTAAAAATACTGAAAAAAAGCATTTTCCTGAACACAAAGAGAATTGTTCATAGGTCTGACCCAAATCTATAAATTTAAACAATCCAAATGTAACTCAAAGAGACTCAGTCTTTGTATTAAGAAATATTTAGTAAAGCACTGGGATGCCTTAAGACCACCAGTTTGTATTATGTCAGGTTTTCTCAGCCTTCCTGATACTGTCTCATCTTGTTTTATGACAAGTTTCAGTGACATGCATATAAATGATCCCAGAGTATATTTGCATGCAGTGCGAAGAGTTATGGGAAAAAATATCCCCTATCAGATTGTCATCTGAGCTGTAGCACTTCCCAGACTATAGCAGGGCAGAGTCAGAGGGATTAACTTCCAGCATTACTGCTTGTCTGCTAAAAATGCTGGAAATGGTTTAAGGCTGTCTGCTTGCCTCTGCCCTGAACTGCACTGGGACTGTTCCTAAGTCAGGTTCTAGCTGACCTTAAGGACCAGCTGAGAGGAAGCAGCCACTGCAGCTGTCCTGAATATCCTCTGCATATTTCCTATTCTATAGGTTGGGAAAATGAGTCTCAGAGACATAAAAATCACACATTTGTGACCACAGAGTTTTGTGCTGGTGACCCTGAGAGAGGCAGAGTCTGTGACCTCCAGGTGTGCAGTTCTTCCTCCTACCTGTGCACTGTTTGCATTCTGGGGGTATTGGCACAGGGTGCAGGACACAGGAACTCAAGAGCGCAGGTTCATTTCACCAGAGATGGGCCTACAGTGGCACAGCAGTCAATCGAATTCAAAGGCTGGGAGGATTCAAATTGTGCTCACCATCTCACACTAAATATGTTCAATAATTTTTTTCTCCCTCATTTTGATACTGCTAGGTTCAGGTAATGGGATCTCTAGTGAAGCCATATTAAAAACTGGCCAAGTCTATACAAGCTTTCAGCCAGAATTAGATGTCTAGTTAATGAGCTAAGTTTTTCACACAGATTTTGAGAATCTCAGTGAAAATAAAATAATTTATGAAAGTCTGCCCCTGCCTTGCTTTAAATTTTTGGGTCTGTTAAATCCAAAACAACTTTTGAGTTCATTACATAAATTGGATAAGGTCCATGTTCCCTGAACTGCATAACATGGCTTGTCTCTACTCATTCCAGAATAGATTTTTCCTTTTCTTTTCTTCCTAGAGACACACACACACAAAACACACACACAAACAAAACACCCTCCGAACAGAAAAACAGCTTCCCCATTGCTTTGTTTCCATAACTGATAGTTATTTTAAAAGGTAGTACAAACATTATAAATTCAAAGAAAGGCAACACTGGAATGCCCACCAGTGCTGCCCACAGTAAAGAAAACACATCCAGAGTTTTTATCACTTCAAATAAAAATTTCTGTTCTGCAAGGAGAAAATCCCCTCTCCTCTGTTGTTCCAGGCTCTACAGATCATTGGGTAGGTAAAGCAAACTTCTGATCTTTTGATCATTCACAGCTCTTTGGAAATAAGTTTCCCACAAGGCTCATGATGCTCTAAGTCACTTTTTTTCCTGTTCTGCAGCCTCCCTCTCTCCAAGTTAAAACTCATGCAGAACAAAACAACACTGCTGAGCTCAGCAGCACCACGAAGGAGGAATCTGTGGCACCCTAAGGCCCGATTGTATAAAAATGTGTAACATTACCAGAAAGGGGAGTGGGAAAACATTCCCATGACTGCTTGGTAGGGCTTCACCCCTATGAGGCATGTGTGAAGAGAGCTTCACACCTATGAATATTGTAGAGTCCAACCCTCATCTCTTCTCTGAGATCTTAAATAATGTTCCAGCTGGGGACCCAACAATAAACATTTTTTGCACTTAGAGAGCAATAAAAAAGAACACATGGGATTGGAAACACTAGGTTAAATTTGCAGCTTTTCTCTTCATTATAATGAGGATGCATATTTTCCTTCCTCCTCCTGTCAGCCACCTTCTGTTCCCTTGTTTCTGCTGTACTGCCATCTAAACACTCCTATCTTTAATCTTTTAAGTACCTGGATTAACTTATAGCAGCTAGAATACTTTGGGACATAAAATTGCATATGGCAAACTCCTACAGGAGAAGAGTAGACTTACCTCCCTCTTCTCTCAGAGCTGTCCCAAACAGAGAGGATCCCAACTATAAAATTCCTGATATATCTGACTCTGCACAGGGAACTACAAGATTTTTCCATCTCACTCAGTAAGATTCTACAGAGAAAGTCTAAACCTAACTTGCCTAGATTGAGTTTGGGTGCCTGTAATGACAAAATTACAGAAAGATATTGCTCCTTGACATCATAAAAAATTTGGATGGAAATAGAGTACAAAAGATCAGACCAGGTCCTTAAATTGTGGGCGCAGTACAAACCAATCTTCAAATGTTTGGATTTTTGTTTGCCATTTCTAATCAGAAGAGGCATTTCACCAGAGAACCTGTTGGTTTGCTGTATTTCAGAATGTTACTTCAGCTGGACAAACAATAAGCATTTTTGCAGCTGCAAACATGTTGAATATCTTGAGGTTTTAGGGAAAAAGTGGCATTGTGTCCTTAAGACATTATATTCCTATAGTGGAGTATATATTCCTATCGTTTTATTCAGATCATCAGAATAATAAAAGAATAGTTTTCTCTTAGTGGAATTGCTGTTGAACCAAACAGCTCATTTCTCTACTTCTCAATGAAGAGAAATAAGGTATTTCTTCCTGTTCTTGGCACTGGAATTTTAGGGTATTTTTAGAATGTTTCCAGTTATGGACCCATCTGCATCCTATTGCACCATTACTGCACCAAGGAAAGAGATGTAGAACTGCATAATAACAGAGGGACAAAGAAATTTCTCCTCCTATGCCCCCCTATCTCTTAACATAAAAACAGATTTCTAAGTATTATGACCTACCATCTCATTTGAGAGGCTGCACTTCACCAGAGATGAATCTACTCTATTGAAATCATAGTATGGGCACATTGCTAAACTCAGGTTTGCAAGCTAGCATCACCTAAATTACAGTTTTATGACACAGTATTGGGAAAAAAGGTTATGAACAGTGAATCTGATTTTAACTGGGAATGTAGTACTCAATTTAGTAGGGAAATTTAGTCATTGAGGGAAGCGTTTTTAAAAGCCATATTGTCTGGAGGAACAGATACATCCCTATCTTTCAAACTATCTTCTCATGGGTCTTAATAATAGTACTTTTCAAACAGCTTTTTGTAATGAAATAAGCATTAACCCACATGCATAGATTGAACACAGGTCTCACTTTTTATAGCACAATCCCACTCTGCTTCTCACTCATCTCATATTGCAACTTTCCTGCTTTAAAGGGCTAGACTTCCCCATAACAGATTTGATTGTAAATCTATTAAAACGTTTATAATGCAATGCTTCTGCTAGGGGCTGTATCTTTAGCCCACTGCACATGAGGCCCCAAAAGGCTGACTGAGTTGCCTGAGTTTATACAGTAGGTTAGCGTGAGAATGGAAAGAAGTTTATTTTCCTTCCAGTTCTACACTTAGGCTACAGTTTCTACAATAACATAAACAGAACCTATGCAGAGCTTAGACAAAGTCTGCTGCATTTGCCTACTAATTCCGTTTTAAATGGACAGAGATTATTTGTCTCTCCTTTCCTACAGGTACAGTTTGAGATGATCTTAAAAAGGCTCAAACTAAATTTTTGGAAACTTTCCCTAAAACTGTCTTTATTTGCAGTTTGAAAGTAAATACTGGCTTCTCTGTGTGCCTGGTGGATCCCTGATGTCACTAGGTGAATCCCCTCTCCTCCCTGTCCCACCAAAGCATTTCTCTATCCTTTGGTGAGAGAACAAGTGAGAGCTGTGCCCTGAATGCCACATGCCAGTGGAGGAATAACTCTTTCTTCCAGGAAAATATTCACTTCCAAATGTACTCATGCAGAGTAAGCCCATGACTCTAATATTGATACTGATGGTTATGTGACCTGTGCAAAAACATGTTTAGTTCAGAAACTAAGATAATGAAGTGTTGCATGAATGTTAAGCGTTGTTTTATTATAAGAAAGAAATATAGTTTGGAATCTAAAGGACATTTCTCTTACCATTCACCAGTAGCTCCCTCAGCTCTCCATACAGGTGGGTCTTCTGTCTCCTTGAAACAGTAATCACAAGGGTGAATTTTCCAGTGGCTTTTCAAATTATTGCAAAAATATTTTGCAAAGCAGTCCTGGGGGAAAATGCATAAATGGTCTTTAATGCAGCACAAACTTTTATACCTACCAGAAAAACAAATACATTTCAGTGAAAATCAACAATTTTACAGTCAGATATGAGCATAGATTTGCTCAGCTGGCTGGTGGTGGATCACCCACAAAAGAGTTTGAAGGGTCTCTGTTAAGAACTGGGAAGTTAGGATTAGAAATGTGTCTGACTTAAGAGGGAGTTTTAAGCAATTAACTCTGCAAACACACAAAAGTGAAGCACAAAGAAACACTAATGGGAAGAGATCATTAATGCAATCCATCCACATTCTCCATCTATACACTCATTACCTGCTGACAACACCAATAGGATTTGCCTATATGAGGAAATTGGCCAAAATAGCTATTGCAGAATAAGCCATTCTTCAATAGCTTTCTGTTTGTCCCTGTGTAGACACTGTAGGAATAATTAGTGCACTTATTCTGTTCTAGAATAATTGCTGCACTAATTATTCCAGACTAAAGTATCTTTTATTCCAAAACAATTTGTCCACAAGGGGAGCTATTGTGAAATTGCTTGTGCTCCTCTGCTCAATTTCCATGTGTAAAAAGGCCGTAATCCGTGCACTGGGAATAGCTGTACCCCAGACTCCAGGAGCAAATCAAACTAAAGACAACTTCCAACTCTCACACTGCTCAGGATGGCTTTCTTAAAGTAATTGAATACATAGAGTTGTTGTGTAAACAGGATTCAGCTGTATGGCAATGAGTAAGCTCTTCTTCTAAGAGCTTTTCCTTTATAAAATTATTTTAGGCACATTTGCCTCCAAGCTTATTGGACTGGATTTAGGGATTGTGGTGAGTAGAGGCTGACATGGTAGATGGGACTTCGCCCACTCTTTTGCAAAGTGTGAAATGCTGAAATTGGATAAGCACATAGTATAATTAGCTAATTTGATGGGCTAGCTTTATCCAGTCTGTGTGTTTAGAAACACCACTGATCTCACAGTTTTTTTGTGATGAATTGCAATTAAACTAAAGGCAGATATGCCTTGACAATGACCCTACGACACTGTTAAAAACCTTTTAAAATGAAGGATGGAAATGGTGATGTCAGATCTTCCTAAACTGGAAGGAGGTACCAATTCTCTAGTCTACTACTGCCCTCCTTTCTGACAGATTCAAATCTCTATTTCTGTCTGTTTCTGTGGTACTTTTTGTTTGGTTGTTTTTAAAAAAATCTTTCCATTTTCTCAAGGGAAGTATAACCTTATCAGAAAAACCTGTTCCCTCCTTTTAGCTCAGGAAATGGCAGAATAAAACAGTGAAATAGGTTCCCCCAAATCCTACCACACACAGGAGAACTGTATACCTACCTGTAATCCTACCCCATATTTGAGAACTGTAATGGTCAGATAGCAAGGCTATGTAATACCCTACTTTTTGTGAAACTGCACACAAGGTATTTATATGCAATAAATATAAATTTTCCACTTCCATATTTCATATGGGTGGCACTGTTCCACCCTTCAATCTCTGCCTTTTCTGCTCTGGAGAGAAATCAAAACCAATTTGGGATATGTTTCAAAATAAGTGACATTATTTTTTAGCATGTATTTTTAATTACGTTGGCAATAGTAATGGGGTATGGTTTGCATAGCATTTACCAATCTCTCCTGTGTCTAGCTAGGGTCTAGGAAGTCTTATAATAATTTTCAAAAGATGTTTTGAAGCATCCAGCCCCTGCTCACAGTATTATTTTGCTATAAATCCCTCAGCCATTGATCTTGAAGTTTATTTAAGCCAAGATATAATGTTAACCAATAATTGCTCAAAACTTACTACTAAAATTTCTTTCTGCAATATTCTAAGAATGGACTGACGTGCACAGATTTCTATTATAAACAGAATTCAACATAAGAAAATTCTCATTAAAATGCTCCTTAACAGAAGAAAATATTGACATGTTCAACATCTGTAGCTACAGAAAGCTCTGCCGATGGATTTATTTTCACTTTACCAATCTAATAGCATGAATTTGATTTATTACAAATAACATTTGCCTATTTAAGGCTCATAAGACAGCTTTTTGAGATTCTTGTAATAACTTTTTTGTCAATTAAAGTTTCTGTTCATTTATGAGATGGATGCAATTAGAAATACAAGATGTTCAGTATTCTCAGCTCAAACTCTTTTATTATCTTGTGTTTCTCATGTGCTACTATAGCTGTTCTACCCTGAATTGAACTAGATTATGATTACTAGTTAAGAACTGAAAACACTACCACTTTTTTACTTTTCCCTGTTACTTTGTAAATAAATACTTTCAATTACACAATTGTTCCCAAAGAAATAGGAATTATGTTGAAAGTACCCCACTGCTGCTGTAACAGTTTCAGATTTATTGAATCCTTCTCACTGTATTACAATAGCTCCTGCTGTTTTACCTGGACTGCAGCAATACCAGACTCCAGCCTTGTATTTTGCAATGTTTCAAACCATCTGGGACAAAAAAACATCCCTCAACTTTCTTCTATCTTCAAATTTTTTGTTATAATAAGAATGGAAATGCTATGAAGAAATAGGAAAGAAGTTTTACAGTTATCTCAGATTTTACATGCAAGAGTCTAATTTTATTTGTGTTTATAAAGGGCAACTCTAGCATAGCAGCACAGGCAATACAGCTGAGTGAGGTTGGTGAGAGAAGCAACATGTTTAGCATTAAAATGATGCTGAACTTGGAGAGACATCCTTCCTCATCTGCAGCTAGCCTCACCTAGTGCTCTGCTTTTAAAGTCATTCTTGTGAGGAAGTTTCACATCAGGTTTCTTGGTCTGATTGTCATAATGATTAAAGAATGAATGCAGGCCCTGGATATGGGCTCTATCACTGTGTAAAGTTATGACAAAAATTCAAATGTTTGGACAATTTCACCATCCTGTTGCTTTAGCACTGGATTACTCTCATTTCTTTTCCAACACACCAATAATTTCCCAATGAAAGCTGTGTGATGATGCTCTTTCTTCTTTATCTATACTGACCTTTGTATTTAAACTTTGGCTCAGTATTTGAAATTGCTTCTTTAATTTATGTCATGGAAACTGCAAGTTTTAGCTTGTTTACTGACCACTGCATCCCAAACAGAAAAGACAAAAATCCAAACTAGCAAAGGTTCCAGAATGAAGAAGGACCAACTTGGTTTTACATTATAAATAACTCCACTGGACCCTTGTGGTGCACCAAGAAGAACCATTTTATTTCTATTTAATCTTTGTAGTCCTTGTTGTATATATGCATAGAAGAGAAAACCTAATCCTACCTGCTACTCCTTATTTCTTACTTATTTGAGCACCTAGAAATCTAAAGCCAAATATTATTCACCTATTTTAATTGTATCACTGAGTTTAAAGGGATTATTTACTTGCCAAAACTGGCCCTAAGTAAGAGAACTAAATGATACTTCGAGATTGTTCCAAAACAATATAAACAAAACCAGATCAGCTGTCTTGCCAGTTGCTCACACAGAGATTCCAGAAAAGCTATCCATAACACATCAAATTCTTTCTTTTTACTTTCATTTTTGACAAACTATTCTTTCATGAACACAAGGGCAGGAAAAAATCAAATGCCAGATGGTGAGCTAGGGTATCAGCTATTGGATCCAACGGCACATTGAAAGCAGCCAACATTCTCAAGGAAAGACATTTAATGGTACCTGAAAGAAAAAGCACCCAATTTCAGGGAAAAAAAGGAAAATAGAATCAATGAAATAGAGAACTGCAAAGCAAATCCACAAAGAGAATCACTGTGTAAGCCGAGATCAGAAGAAACTGAAATAGATTCAAGAGAGCTGTTTGGACAGTGACTTTCATTATAAATTGCATACACAGAGCAAGTCCTGCAAATAACCAGCTTTCCATGCCAGGACAACAGGGAGTCTGTATAGAAATTTAGGCTGAATTTGTCACAAGTACATGACATCTTTGGCTTTAGTGACATTCCTGTCCCTGTTTTTCACTGGTATTCTCTTCGCTCCCAAAAGCATTACAGAATGCTTCCTCTGTTCCATCCCTTGCCACCTTTGCAGATGCATTCACATTACTGAAACTAGCCCTCCATGAGATCCTGGCAGTTTAGAACAGCCTCAAGCAGAGAAAGAGATAAACAGATATTTGTATAACTATGAAATGCCTCAGTTGAAGGTAAGCAAAGAAATTAGACTTGGAGAGTTCATAAGGGGAATGCAGATCGTAAAATCCACAGACTCCCTGAGATAAAAATAATGACCAAGCACTTTAAGCCTTCAAAACACAGAAGATCATACAAAATGAGCTTGGCAAAGCACAATACACAGAACACTCATTTGCAAACACCATACCATGCTCAAATCAGGGAATCATTCCATATAACCTCACTGTTTTGGGTATTTGTTTTATGGTGGGCTATACAGTGAATTTCCAAATGCACTGTCAAATCAGCTTGTAATCTCTGTTTACAAGCTGAACTTGTTTCCTTTTTGAGTTTCTTACCAAATCCCAGCTGTCTGCCTGAGATTTAAAAGGGCTTTAGATTTTCTTTTTGCAATTAGGGGTTTAAATTTTTTTCCCCACCACTCAAGTGTAAGCAGTGTCTTCAAACATAGTATCTCAAGCAACTACAGTGGGGTGACTCCAGACATCCACTAGTTTAACCAAGACAAACATTTGGCCTGTAGAGAACTAGTAACCCTCTTACAATCTGTTTTGAAATGTTTGTTGAACTTAACAGATGCAACATGAAGATACCTCTAGACTGTGACAATAGGAAGTTTGAGAAAGAAACCAGCTTCATATGAGGATCTCAGTTCTGTCTCTTGAATTTCAGAGAAAAAAAAATCTCAAGAGTTCAGTTTATTGTCTAACTATTGATGATAGAGTAATTTTGCTTTCCTCTGAAACACATTCCTCTGGTACCTTCCAGTCATTGGACTAAGTATACCACATGTAAAATAAAAAGGAAATAACATGGATATTTACACACTTCCATTTTCATTTATGGACCTAGCAAGAAAATGACCTTGTAAAATTACATTCTTCCAATTGATAGCTAATGCTTTTTACTGTTCTTTGCAGAGTCCAAAATGAAGACCAGCTGACATCCAGATGTCCCACAGAGTTCCATGTATACCATCAAAGAATAGGAAGGGAACAAGATCCATTGTTATGTCCTTCTACTGTGGTACATAAATGCAGGACAGAAGGGAGGAAAAGCAGGACCATGGCTGAAATCCATCCAGTGTTTTGGCTACCAGAACTGGCTGACAATATAAGCAGAAAGATTTTTCATCCCCTGAAGTGGAGCAGCAGAGTGACAACTACTTTGGGCTGCCAGGACACCCAGTAGGGCTTCTGCATTTCGAGACGAGTCCTTGAGGCAATATGACTGAAGGGATTCGGCTCCCTCCAGTGCAGGGTTCTGCTTAAATGCAACACTGAGCCCTGGAAAAAGATATTAACTCATTCCTCATTTGAGCTGCCAAACGTACCAGGAATACCTGGCAGCAGCTCCCTGCCATGCTGCCAACCATTCTAGGTACACAGCTGGCTCTTTCAGTGATTTCAGAAGAACCCAGAGGATTTACAGCACAGCAGCAGCAGCAGCAGTGGAGGAACAAAACCAGCATTTGATTTCTTTGCACAGAGCTCTATCCCAGAGAACTTAAACCCACCCAGGCACCGACCTCCAGAATTAAGCAATGTCCTGCATGGCCCAAGCCCAGGTTCAACTCCTTCTCTATAAATCAGATAATTAAACAGCTGATACCAAGCAACTGCCTCTGCCATTCTCACAGTGTTTTATGTTCACATCACAAGCAATCCTGTAAAGCCTTGATAGGTATATTCATTATTTATGGTCTGCCATAATTATATTTGGTACTTCTAGCTTAGCCTGCAGGAGGCAGTGTCATCTGTGCAAAGCAGAACTTGTCAATTCTAATGAACTTTTTCAGGGGTTTTAAAAACTATGATTTCTCTTAAAACCAAAAAATTCAAAATGGCAAGAAATTTTGTAAGAATATCTGGTTTAGGGAAAAACTAGGAAGGGTGCCATCAGTTTAAAATACGAGGGTTTACCCTCAGTTTTTTTTCCCCTCCAAATAAAAACTGCAACCCATCTTCTAGTTTCTACTTTTATGGTGTCCCTCTTCTCAGTTCTTTGCATAAATTTGCACAGACTGCTCTGGAGTTTCTTAATAGCAAAATATTTAAGCAGAAGCCAGTGCTCACCTTTAGACTGGAGCTAGTTACCACTCACGGGCAGCATCTAATCTGCCTGCTTTTGAATGTTAAAAACAAAACAAAGTGATAAATCTGGATGGAGATATCTCTCTGCATTTTTCCTAATGCAATTTTAGTGAGTAACATTCAAGAAAGTGGCTGGCAGTCATACAAACAGCATTGTTCCTATTGGTGTATATAGGCCCAGTGACACCTCTAGGATTATAAAAAGTGGAAAAGCATTAAGGTCAGCACTGTAAAGAAGGAAGAGGGCTTCAGACTACATGGTACCCTATGGCTATGGCAGAAACTGTTCAAATCAAGAAACTGGTGAGACAGGTAAGGTTTCAAATACAAACACTCAGCTTTGAACTGAACTAGTGAAGAAAGAGATGATAAAACAGCCACTCAGCAAAGGCTCTTCACAGAATGCCAGACAAAGTTTCAGATATTCTTTTTTTAAGTCTGCTAATTTGTGTTTATCATCATAATGAAAGGTTGGCATGGAAAGATACTCAGAACTTAAAAGCTAAAACTGGACTGTCTACATTTCATTCTCTTTTTATTAACCATCAGCAAGTGTTCTGCACAGACACAGCCCATGAAAGTAATAATAGAGGGAAATTAATTAGATGACTATATTTCAATCATGGGGTTTTCTTGACATTTTATACCAAAGGAATGCAGCTCAAGCAGTTTGTAACTGACAGCAATGCCATGAAATTGCACTACAGCCTTGATAATTATCCTCTTCATTATTTTTATAATATATAAAGAGATAAAGTACAACATGCCCCTTTCATTTTATAATAGTATGCAGTATAATGGAAGCAGCTGAAGGGGGATGTTTGTCTTACAATGCTACAGTTTAAATCTAGTGACAAGAAGTATCACATTAATGATGCACAGAGAAGAGCTCTACAAGCAGCCATCCTTTATATAATTACTGTATGAAAGCTGTAAACATATGGGATAGATAATATATCCCAAACTTTTTTCCTTCCTTTTTCCTTAACATTCAAGAAATATCAATGACAACTCATTAGAAGGAAAAATATATTATTTCATTTACAAACATTTCCTTCATTGTTAGAAGTTAGTGTAATCAAAGCTTAACAAAACATTAATGACACAGAGAAGCTGATAATTTCTTTTGTACAGCAGTACCAAGCACTTGTGCACTACACAAACCCAGATAATTAATTGAAAGGGGAAGAGTCCTTTAGGATCCAGATGGAGACACTAAAAGAGTAGAGGTCTTATCAAGTATTATGGATAACTTTAATTAGGAAGAGTAGTAGTAAAGCAGTAACAATTCCATAAATTGGGAAACTCTTTTGGATAATATTCAGAAAAAGTAGTTAGGGAAGTCTCAGCTGGAACATGACAAACATGTACAAGAAGATGAGAAGTTACTCTTTTCCTGTCTGCCACAGCATCAGCTCAACTTGGTATACGAACAACAGAAGTCAGCTCCAGATGGCTACAAAAGTAGTCTGTTATCTTACTAAGGCAGAGCTGCAAAACCGCAACTTTGCAGGTAGTTTCAGTAGAGGTTTCTGAATTAATCCTGTAGAGATATGGAGCACCACACACTTAAAGCTGTGGTGAACAGTAACCTCCTGTCTCTGAGTGAAGTTGGGATATTCTCTTGGTACAACCCAAATAAAAAGTAAAATTTATTGAATCTAGGCAACATCAGGTTCTTAGTCTGAATTAATTTATCCTAATAACATGATGATACATGGTTCCTGTTGTAGATTGCCTGTCTCCAGGAGAGGAGCAAGATTTTTATTTACTAATTAGAGTATCTTTAGAATTTTTTTCTTCAATCATTGTAAAGGAGCATGGCTTGCACATAACTGAAAATCCATTGGTAACTTTATAGTTTTTTCATATCACAAAGGAATGGGAGACCATGGTATCATGACTTCAAATAGGAGTGTTGCAGCCACAGAATACAGACTTGGACCATATTTGCTGCATTATAAGGGCATTAACTTCAGGGTTTCTGACTGAAGCTTGTTTTCATTATCCTTATGACATGCTTGTATGTGGGTGCTCTATGCCACTGTCACATCACTCAGTTTCCCTGAGGTTTTTCCCATATTCAGGCTTTAAATGGATATTTTAAAACCATGGGGAAAAAAGCCAGAAATATTTGGCTCTTTGCCCAGGTATTGTACATGTCATAAAACATATCTTTCTGCATTTTCAAAGCAGTGTGTTCTTTTAAACATACCTGACAGCTCTAAGTGTTTTGGCACCACATTTTTGCAGTGAGTTTTGGGTAAAGCTACAACTTTAGTCATTCAGTCTTTGGTTTCTGTGTCACACAGCCCAGCTAAGCCTGTAGTTTTCTGGAAACACATATACAAGTCTATGGGCAAGGGCAATGTCTTCTCTGCTTTATTTGCCTCTACAACACGGAAATACAGCACATGGGGTAGGCAGGATGCTAAACACAGATCATATATGTAACCCACACACCCATGGCACTGCCAGGGTGTTCTCTGCACAGGCACGACAAAGCTGGTGCTTCCTCACCACAAAGGCTCACAGGGATGGGATGCAGGGCCAGTCCACAAGTGTGTGCTGAGTACAGAACAGGCAGATCTCTCGTGCATGCAGAGATCAGCTCAGTGTGAGCAGCACATCTCTGAGACAAAATGAACCACTGCAATCTTGCCCATGACACAGTGGAAGACAGCTTTTAAACATATAAAGAGCCAACTTTATCACTAGGGGAAAGCAGTTTTCTGTTCTAAAACACACTATGGCTCTTCAAGAATGCTCTATTCAGTTGGGTGTATACACCAGGCATTTATTTTCATCATTTTTCCATGGGTCAGAATAGATTATGGCATTTTAGGGCCTACAAGGAGCTACAAAGAATCAGGCAATACCAGCTTTTGATCCTAAAGAACAAAAGGCCAGCATTAACCTATGTGCAAAGACAGAAGAGCTGACAAAATGGGGGGGTGGGAGTGGGGGAGAGAGAGAGAATCTGGCAGATCTTTGAAGTAATCCAAGGTCAAAAGTTTCCCCTTAAGAATATATGAGCAATGTGAACTTACCATACCCAGGAAGCCACCTCACAAGGTAAACACTTTCAGAAGACAGGTCCTTGAAACTCTTCGTAGTGTCAAAGGTTGAAATGAGCAAAGTGGCAGCTGGTTTAAGGCATTTCTCCTTTGAAATTTCCAAACTTCCTTAATTTTCTGACACATTTGACAGATAATGACAATTGCTCCTTAGGTATATTTAAAAAACCCAAAACCCTACACCCTTGAAATAAATAAAGGGATCCAAGATAAACCAAAAGGAAAAGAGAAACCAGTAAAAACCCTCTGCACCACTCCCACAAAAACAAAAACAAAAAACAACAACAACAAAACAACAAATCCCCGCCGTGGTCAGATACTTCTAAAAAATTAATGTAACTTGTGTGTCCAAAAATGTGAGCTATCAAAATTGCCCATTAGAACACAGAGAGTGCTTTAGAAGTAGCTGAAGCATTGAAGGCCTTCCCACCCATCAGGTGTTCATGATGCACCTCAGCTGAATTTCCAGAGCAGCTCCCATGAACTTGCCAGTGCCCAGTGCTCACATTGCTCTCCAAGCAGTTTCTGCTGAGCGTGAGTTTACGCAGAGCTGACAGCAGGTGTGCACACAAACCCTTTTAGCAATTTAGCAAAGAGTTAATGAAGGTTACGTGGAAGGAACCAAAACATCCTCCTGTTTTAAATTGAAGAATTCTGTACTTTTATATATAAACATAAAAATATTCAGACTTATGGGAACAACAGTGTAACAACACTTCCAAACAGCTGTTGCTTACATAAACATACATTGTTTTCATTTATTAAAACTGAAGTTAGTATTTTCACTTCTTCCATCGCTGAACCAGTAGGATATTAAGCACATGAAAAGTCTTTAGCACATGGATAGAACCATTTGATTAGGCCTGTTCACATAGGTACTACAATTTCCCACTGACTTAAGTACTTAAAAGAGATCTACAATTAGAAGAGAAACAAAGAGAGGAAGTTTCTTAAAATGAAAGCTTGAAGGGACATAAAGTATACAGCAGATACACTATCAGATTTCTTCATATGGAGGCACTGCTGCAACTGTGTTGTTTCTTCAAAGTGATAACTCCTCAACAACATAAAAATATACAGATTTTCAAACACAGTGAAATATTTTCTAATATGAACATCCTAAAAAGGGGAAATCAATAAATGGCATGAAAAACTTCAAAGACAGACCTCCTGTCAATGACAGAGGTTCTTCAGCTATGTAAAGTCTTTGAAGAAGGACTCCCAGTGCTGGGAAATCTTTGAAGTGACAGAAAGCAGACATTTATAATTACAGAAAGGTGCGGTGTCCAGCAGAGATAGTAAAAAGATATAACTGGGGTATGTGTGGGGGAGGTTGAGCGGTGGCTTGGGCCCTCAGTGACCCTGTTCACTTGAAGCCTAAAAGCCTGCAAGGTCAAGCCTATATCCATATGAAAGAGACAATTTGTGAATTGGAGATGTGGGTAGGGCTTAGAAACCAAATTACTGCAGCTTTCACACTTCTGGCATATGTTTATTAAACAAGGCATCTCTCTTTTCTCACTACCTCAGATTCCAACACACACATACCCACACAGCCCCTTCTCACTTTGCAGCCACAGTTCCCTGAGGAGAGAGTGAGGCTTGTTAGTCCATTGGCTCAGAAGCTGACTTAAAGTCAGGCAGTCCAGCTTTACTTATATTTATCTATATGATTTTCAAGAGTATATCACTCCTGAAATTTTTACTTCATTCTTCTCCCTGCTTCCTGGTTATTTCTTGATAAAGTGATATAGAAATCCAGAAAAGTGAAAAATTATATTCTGGAAGAAAACTGAACTGTCTGGAGTCTGGAGTCCTTTGAATTCTTGTGTGCTTGAAAGGGAAAATGTGAAAGTTTAATTTACATTAATAGATTTTTGTCTTCCCCTCGGACTACAAGGCAAGTCTCTGATGCGTCTTTGGAGCAGAGCAGGGTCTGCCCATGCTCTGAGAGCAAAGTCATTTCAGCATGGTATTGAGCTCACACTTTTGTGCCCAGCTGGGAGACAGAGGAATTGGCTCACACTTGTCCCTGCCTTTCATATATTCATAGATGCAGGTTCTCCTGAAGCACAGGGTCAGGTCTTTTGCTTATATCCCAAAGATCACACAGCTACATCCCAAATATTCATTTTTAGTTATTTTCCTATCTGCGACATGCTAAAAACATAGCATTTACAGAAAAAAAAATCATCATTTGATGCCAGCCAAGATTTCCTGGGAAGATGAAATGAAAGACAAGCAAATGAATCAGCAGGTGTTGTCACCTTTTTGAACTCATCTGTTCTTTCTTGTATAAGAGCAGGATCTGGAAGCAGGACTGCTCACAGTGGGCTGAAATGGGACTGCAGTCAGGAGCTCTGTATTCCTCTGCCCTGGTGTGAGGAGGACACCAGAGAATCCTCTTTCCCAATGACCTAGAGCTCCACCTGTGAGCCTCAAATCCATGCAGTCCCTTGGCTAGAAGGAAGTGAGCTATCAAAAAAGCAAACACCAGCTCCCCCAGTCTTGCACAGCTAAGAACTTCCAAGCAAAGGCTGGTAGAAGATGGCACCCTTTAAACCCTGAAATAAACACATGAACAAAAATGGCACCCTTTAAACCCTGAAATAAACACATGATCAATGATGCTTCATTACTTTTACACACATGTGCCATCAACAGATTTCAAACCAGTGAGTAACCCAGCTTATGAGTAGAAAAACTGAGGGACTGGAAAGAAATTCAGGCTGGCTTTGTAGAAAAATGAAGTCTTAGCATAAACATACCAACAATTATTTATGAAGGAAATTTGGAGTATTCAGCATTGAGACTATTTTTGTCTTCACATAAATTCCAGTCCCAGGTAAAAGTCAGAACCAGAGAAAATTCTACCAAAGTCCAGTGGACTCGAGAATTGCTGAAGCTTATTTTATTGAACTTTTCTTTTTCTGGCCAGACAGCAACCATGTAATTAGGATAATTATGCAACAGTATTTTTAAGGGCGTGCTATAGAGAAAAACTCAAACTACAGTACATATAAAAGCACTGTATTTGTTTTCTCATGCGTCAACAATTCAGTTTTTCTTCTGTTCAGGAGGTTGGCCCGAAGGGAATGGAAATCACAGAGATTATTACCTTTTTATAACTATCTTTCTAAAAGTTATGGCATCGGCTACATGAGGTGTGTAGTAAAAAGGAAAAAAATTCTAAATGCCAATGGAGAGACCGTATGGAAACTCAGAAGCAATTATCATGCAGACAAAATTTTTAAGAGTAGTGATGAAATTAAGCATTATTGCCAGAAGATGTTTACTAAAAATATCTTTCAGGTCTTTTAAAATTTTGCTTGGAGGATTTGGCATGACAAAGAAAGCAGATGTCAGATAACACATAACACATCAAGAAAACAATAATATATTCTGAGCTTAAGAGTCCTGCTGGTGATATGGGACAAAAATATGCCTGGGCAATCTGAAATAGCTTTTAAATAAAAAAAGAAAAACAAAACAAATTGAGATGTTTTGAAGTGCCTACATAGCATGTAAATTTTGTGCTAAAAAAGTTAGGCAACAGACAGGATAAACTCAGCAAAAACTGATATTACCCAAATGCAACAAATAAGTGGAAATTGTTTCCTGATGTGTAGTATTTGCTGTCTGTGTAATATGCATTGTAAGATTCAGATCATTCTGAAGCAAGGTACACAGTGCTGTTTATAGCACAACTGTTAAATGCCAACACTTTGATATAATAAGCCCCTTAAATCCACAGCTGGACATCATTAAAAAAAGGAGGGTGCAAACATAAAGAGCTTTTCCAACTGAGAAGTAAGGATATCTTCCTCATGACTGTGAATGATGAGCCTTTTGCTGCATAGCAGTGCCACATTCTGAGGGCTCTGGCACAAGACACAACCTGGCAGGATCCACATCCTTTCAGACACCTGGCTTTTCCCCTTCTGTCCCTGTTACTGGGCTCCTTCAGGAGTCACATATGAGATGTTCCTCCCTCTCACACGCTGGATTCTAGGATATTTCTGTGGTCAGTTTAGCAGAGCACAGGTTACTAAGAGCAGCAGCTTTCCCCCTGGGCACAGTGAGGACACAGTGAGGACACAGTGTCTGCTGGTGATTCCAATGTCCAGTATCCAAAATCCCAATATCCAATGGCAGCAGCAGTGCCCCTTGGATACCAGCACAGAACCAGAGGTCATTGTACCACCACAGCCACTGAGGCAATGTCTCACTTGTAAATAAGGCCAGAGAAAAACAAAATTTTGTTGAGTGCACTAATTACATACAGGGACACCCTGTATTTTAAGAAAGGGTGACCATCCACTGAGGAACCAGTCCTGGGCTCTTAAAAATAGGAACAAAATCAACCTGAATTTAATAACATAAAACAGACTAAGAGCAGAGAGCACTATGATTCAGAAGAGGGAGGTTGCAATACCACTAGTACCAGTATTTCTGTCAAATGGAAAAACCTCCAGGCTCATTTCCAGGGCAGACAGCTGCTATCATTTGTGTTACAGGTAACAGGAATTTAACAGGCTCAGTGGGAAGATAGGAGGGACTACATTATTCATGTATTTGAAAGGAAAAAAAAATGTCAAATTTGGCCACAGTATAAAAATCAAGAGAAAAAATAGCATAGAATGACCTAAAGTTACATGCCCGGTTGATATTCCAGGTTTTTATTGTAGATGATAATAAGTTTGGCGAGTTTGCCAAGATGTCATCTTTGTCATATTCCTTTTTGCTGTTCTTTCCTTATATTTTCCCTGAGAACACAAGAATCAGATTTATGAAAAATGTATGCTGTTGTCAAGTACGTACAAGTAATTTCTGTGAAGTGTTAACTAAGAAGGACTTATCTGCCAAAATTTAAGTATATGTTTGTTTTTAAGCACTTTTTATTTTCATTCTACTGTGGGAATCATCAAAATATGATAATATATTGTTTAAATTCCAAACTTCAAATATAATAAACTAACGTGAGACAGGACTAATGCTGAGAACTCAGTAATTCTTCTTATACCCATTGCATTTCAGGCACCTCTCAAGCTCCAAAATGTACTTCAGATTCCAGAGATGTCTCACAAAAATAACAATCAAAACCAAAACACAGACTTTTCATTTCTTTCAAATATCAGTCAGAATACATTGCATACTTCATAAAATAGTTTTTTCCAAACATACAGGAGCTGCACACAATGAAATATTAAAATGCTGTATTAGCAGCTGACAGTGTAAATCTATAACAAGGAGATATTATAAAACTTCTTCACCACAGAGTCATCAAATATATTTAATTCTATCAGGTAACACCTATATACAGGTCTCATAATAAGTTATTTTAAAAAAAAATATTGCTAAGAAAGAAGGACATGGGTGAGACATTTAGTATTCTTTATGCAGCAAATCACAAACAGGAGAGAATCCCTTGCTCTGACAAGTGCATCGTGTTTTGGTCTTATCCTGCAAAAGGTGATGCACATGTGAAATCCAAAATCAGTAATTGTGAAACTAATTTTATCAATATTAATTAAGTCTGCTTTTGAATATTAACTGCTTAGCAGGATTGACTTAACACATGAAACAGAACAGAAAGGAGAGGATAAAAGTCACCACGGAACTGAAAATGTTATTCAGTTTAGTTGCAGCTTTCTCAGGACTTTTGCTGTTTCTGGCTCCAATCTGTATGGCCCCCGTGCAAGACAAGCATTTGAAATGAAAAGCAGTGGACAAGAGTAAGACTTCCAAGACTACAGCATCAAGATTTCTATGGCTTTTCAGGCATTAAGTATTAAATAGATATTCAGCTATTTAGCAGTGAAAAGGAAGCAGAAGATGTCAGATACGATATGGGACAGATAGATGTCAGAACTTTCTGGAATAGCAGACAGGTCAGCAGAACATGGCTTCTTAAATGGAACTAACCTGCTGTGTGGAGGCAACTGAATGCTCCTGCAGGTCATGGCATGTGGGGACCCAGCTCTGAAGTGCAACCCAGAAAATCTCACCAAGTCCCTGTAAGCACTGATGTGCTTTGTCTGCAAGTTTCCTGTGAACACCTTAAGACTTGTCCCTTCACTCTGGACAGGTGAGTGCATTGATTTAGGATCCACAGATTACAGGATATACTGTGCAACAAATTCAGCATGCCAGTCTCACTAAACATAGCAGCTGCTGGAAGTTCCCTCAAGGACATGAACACTAAAGCTCCCTGTCACTTTTAGTCCCACTGTGTTTATTCAGGATTTGAAGGATAGTAACATTGCTTTCTGCACTGATGTCATGCCCATTGAAGCCCCCTAGCTACTGGTATTATTTAGGAATTAAGTGATTATCCACTTACATATGTCTAACTATATTTATGTGCTTTTATGGAAAGGGGCCAGGGACAACAGTCTCCAGGTCATTTAATTGTTGTGCTGCTCCCTGAGTGTCCAGTCCACTGCTCAGTCAGACTCATTTCTCTCTGCCTGAAGGGTCACCCTTCCCTCCAAAACCAGGATTCAACCTCTGTGTGACATAAACCTGAACCCCAGAGTCTGAAAGAGTCAGATCACAGCCTGGTGTGCACTGATGTCCCATAGCTCAGGTGACATTGTCACACTGTGTCTCAGTGGTGACAACCGCCCTTCCTCAGGCATGTTGGGGTGGGAAGAGACCCAAACAATTAGGGGGTTGTAGCTGCTGGGATGAGAAGGGCTGTCTATGACACCAGGCAAAATGAATTCAACTCCCACAGCTGCTAAATGACAAAGACTTCAGAGGCACCACTCCTTCACTTTGAAGGATGGCAGGATACTGAACAGGAGGGGAAGAGGTGAGCCTCATCCTACAGGGAGGATAGCCACTTACACTGTCCTCTCTGCTATTTTATGTCTAAAAAGAAACCACATGGACCAAAAAGCCACAGGTGAAAAGGAAACTGATAAGGGAACAGAAGATTGTTTTTTCTGAATGCTCTAGATTCCCTCAGAATAGCAGAGTTTTGTTGTGTTACAGGTAAAGTGGGCATCTGGCTGGAGTCCTCTGGCAGAAGTCAGAACCTGAACTGTGTAGGTCTTTGACCTTAACTGATTTTCAAGGTCATTTTTCTCAGCTCTATTGCAAACTGTTATCTCAGTTTCTGTGGCAGTATCAACCTAAATTCCCAAGCACAAAATTTAGATATGTCCTAGACTGTTTGCTTTTTTATTTTACTGTCAATATTATAATACAATATATTCAAACTCTAACTTTTAGAGGGTTTAGAATTAACCTGTTCAAATTGTTATTGTTTGAAGAACATGCATTTTTCCAAGAATCACCTACCTCTCATATCCATAAACTATGCATAGTATGGTGAGCTGGATAACATCAAAGGAAGCAGATCTTTTTCAGTAATATATCTTATTCCGTAAATCAGCTTGAAAGGTATTTTTCAGCTCATTTTGATTTTTATGCTTTCTTTTTCCTGCTGCTTGATGTAAAACTGACAAAGTAAAACTGACAATAAGCTGCAGAGAGATGCAAGCTTCCTGGTACAGAGGAGTAAACATTTCTCCTAACAGATGGAGTAATTTTCACTTCTATTATCATTAACAAACTTCAAAACTCTGTGCAAATGGAGAAGCCAGCAAGCTAGCATTGTACCCCTGGATGCTCCTTTACTGTTATATTTTTACAGATACTTGTATCTTTAGAAGATCAGGTAAGTTAAGAATTATCAGCTACACATTGGGCATCCTCTCAGCCTGTAGTCCAATGCTTTAAGCAGCATCACAGCAATTGGACTGTGAAGGACAAGACAGACTCTTTGAGTAACTAAACTCTCATCATTCAAAAGCCAGTGTTTTCCACCCCACTGCAGCACTGGGCTGCAGTTATTGCCTGCTCTCTGTCACAGAACAGCTGCATTTTCATGTGGGGCAGGGGTGACAGTAAAATTGTGAATGTGTAGGTGGCCAGTGGGGCAGCCACACAAACAAAGCCACAGCTGGTGTGGGGTGAGGAAATGCTTGGGGGAGCAAATCCCAGGGGAGACCTGATGCCTGAGCTGGCAAAGCTGTGCAGCTGAACTGCATTTGCCCCAAAATGTCCACAAGATCAACTTTTCTTTGGCCCAGTCTTTTTTAATCTTCCCCATGTAAAGCACCCCATTCCTTTCCACAGCAAAAGAAGGTTCTTATTCTCAGCCCACAGTCTATTGCTAGTAATGTGTGTGTTACTGAAAGCACCATCATACAGTGATGAAATTCTTCTTTCAATTAGTAAAATTACTGTAAATATTCTTTTTTCTTTGCTGTTAGCCTTTTTCTGTCTACAATACATGTATTTTTTTCTAATGTATAAAGACATCTAGCATCTGGAGTTGTTTTACATAAATTATTTTTGAAAGGAATATACATTATGAATCACAGGGGCTTAAAACTTTAACTGCATTTACAGACTCATTGAAACTGCCCCAAAATTTAAATATAAAAGCTCCTTATACAGTGTTTTCTTTAAAAATTCCATTATTTTATATGTTCAAGCTGGTGGTAAATTGTAAACATGGATAAAACCTGTTGAGACTTTTTATAAAGAGTTTAAGAAGCCATTAAGATTTTAGACATTTAAGACATTATTAATTTATTTCAGCATTTGCAAGATGTAGAACTGTGGCTATAGCACTTTGTTTTCATGTGTAGTTGTAGCCTTTACTCATCATAAAGAAGGGGCATTTTTGTATTCACAACAATTTTCCCTCCACATTTCTTTTAGCTACAGACTAATCTGTAAAAGCATTTTGTTTGACTGAAATGGGCAGCAATTTAATTTTCTTTTTGCTTCTTTAATGTATCAGCAGAATCTGCTAGATGCTGCAAATTACTAAGGGACAATAATATCCAGAGAAAATTACCAAAATAAAGAGTAAATAACTCAGTGTTAAAGAAGAATTAATATAATGGGATCATTCAGAAACTATCAGGATCATTAATGAAATTAAAGTATAACCCATACTAATTTAAAAATTCAGTTAAAGGCTACACTTAAAATTACTAAGTGTCAGGGGAATATATTTAAATTATGAAAATTATTATAAAGCTCTGACTGGAAAGTACCCATTTACACAAGCCTTGAGTCACTCATTGAGTTTATATGCATTGATACACTATATTATCGAGCAGAAAATTATTAAGGGAAATGGCTTAGTTCCATTTACTTTTAAATATAGTTACGATACAAATAGAGATACAAACACAATTCTAGTATATTTCTTGTGTTGGTTCCATCTGACATTTATGAAAAATACTTTTAAATTAATTTGGTTTTCTGAAATATATACAGTTGTTCATGTACTTGGGGGATAGATTTACTAACAACATGTTGGGTAGTAAGGGGATTGCAGTTTCATATTGGGGGTGAGGCTGAATTGCTGCTGGTTCTTTGCATTCCTCTCCCTCATACACCACACACTTACACCCACCCCCAACCCCCCTGTAAAGCACATGCAAACACAACCATCTGTGGTGTACTGACCAAGATTTCTGTGAAAATACCAGCAAAATTTTCTAACACAATATTTAAAAACTCACAAGATTTTTTGACTGTACTCTACAAGTAGGTTGGCAAATTGTTAAACTCTGAGAAAGGGGCCTGGAACTCCTGCTACAGTGAGAGACTAAAGCAGGTGAAGAAATGATTAATACCTGTCAGGTTCCCAAGGTGACATCTTAAGCCCATGGATTGTTGACTGATGTTCAGTGAAGAGAACCCTGGATTTTACCCACAGTTTATGGGAATTTAGGAAGAAAAGCTTATAGACAGAAGTAGCACCAGTTATTTGATCAGAGTCACTGCATAGTTGAAGCTAGAAAAGCTTTCTTTTCTTTACACAACCACTGGAGGATTTTAAGCCGCTTGAAGCCTATCAATCAAATCTGTGTGTCTTCACTCAGCCCCTACAGTTCAACCAAAGCCAGTGTCAATAATGGAGAATGCAGGCCAAATTCTAGGCTGTGCTTATGCAGAAAGTATAAGCAATACTTTTCAATCCTTTCTGTTAGATGTAGAGTCTAATTCTGATACTTAACTCATATTTTGTTTCAAAGACATGATGCTGTCACATTTTAAATCCTGGAAATGCTACCGGTAGATCTACCTTCTTCCCTAATGGCCCATGTCTTCCCTAATTAAGTTTATGTTGTTCCCCATGTATTTCCTATTTGTCCAAGAACAAGGATAAGTGTGGGAGAACTGAAGGTGGCAGCAAAGGAGTTGAAAAGACCATACCCTTCAGGGGTTTTATAAAATCAGTCCAATGACAACAATAGGGTAAATAATGCCTTTGTGCCCTGTACAGCAATTACAGTATTTGCTGTCAGTGACAACCTTCTGGCCATCTCCACAGTTACAACAAATTACTAAGACACCAAAAATCAGATAATAAACATGTCAATAAATATGTAACATTTGAATTAGCTTGCTGACCACAATGGAGGTATTCCAATGTTAGAACAGCAAAACTACAGCTAGACTCCACATATACATGACAAATTATTTTAAATAATATGTTTCACAAGTCTGGATGTACTCTCTGCAACCTCTTCAAATGTAATCAAATGAGCACTCCCAGTCAATTACAGCACTATTAAAACATACAATCAGAATGATCATGGTCTCTCAAATATAATTGATTTTATCCAGTTTGTGAAAAACGTTTTAGGAGATAAGTTGACAGAGGTTTTGTGTTGGATTTTTCTGTTGTTGTTTCAAGTGACCTCATGATTTATTTCCAAATCTGGAACAGTTTGTTCTTTTCCTTTGAAAACAAACTGAAAAAAAAATCACTTTAAAAACAAAACAAAACAAAATCTACAGAAGACTTTACTGAATGTATTTCTCCTTCATTCCATTTGAGATGATCAAACAGCAGTTTTTCTTTGACAATGTTCATTGGCTCTCTTATAGCTGCTATATTTGGTTGTATTTAATGTACTTTAAAGGTACATTAAAATGCGGAACAGAAGAATGAAAGGAAGGGAAAGGTCATTACTCCATTGCAGATGGGTCAAAATTATTTTGCTGTCCATACAACTTGAATTCTTTGATGGCACTTTAAGAAAAATAAAAGTAGTTATTAGCACAAGCGCACGTGCACTCAGACACACAGAGACAAATGAATATTTGGGATGAATCTTGTGTATGGATATAATATATATGTATCAGATGGAATTTAGTGATATCAATAAATAAATAGTTGATATCAATTACTGAGATATTTTGCTTGCCTTGTTGCCAGTATGTGATTCTATCCCTGTTCCTATAAAGTTTTTACAAATGCAACTTCCATTAAAAACAGTGGAGGCAAAAAGGAAAAGAGAGAGAAAAGGAAACAATAACATATTTTCTTTGCAATATGCAAACCTAGCTAGAAAAAAACCCCAACACAACACCTCACTTGAAGCCAGGTTTTTAAAATGTAACTGCAAAATACCAAATGCAAAGTCCAGACTGTTCAGTAAATCACCTCCAGCTCCTGACAATCAGAGAGCAAGCAGAGCAGGAAGCAAACAGCAAGAGGCTTCTTTGTTCACAGATCCAAATGCTTCCTTGCCAGTGCTCATCTCACATCACTCTGCTTTCTCTTTCACTCTCTTTGCTCTCTCCCAGAGCAGCACCAACAGTGATTCTGCCGAAAACAACCTGGGTTTTCATCCTTGTTTCTCGCTGCCCATGGCCCAGCTACTCACAGGCATGGTCCTGTCAAACTGCCCTGCAAAATCCTTCCACACATATAACTAAGCTTCTCTCTGACCTGCTGTCTGGTTTTGCTTTTGCATTCCAAATAAATTCAGGGTTTTTTACTCTAAATATGACTTTTATTATATCATCAATTCACTCTTCATTGTCAGGTAGCTGTCAGAGGCTGCTTTCTTTAAAATCACTGTTCAAACAGCGGTGCATGAGAAGAATAAAGCTCCTTGCAGGTGTGTTTAGTAACAGACTGAAAGCAGGTCTTAAAAAAAGAAAAATATCTAAAGGGACAGAGCTTATGAAATCTAATTAAAAAAAAACCAAACCATTGCATTTTAAAATGTTTCAAGTCACATGGGCCTCAGAAAGAACCAATGCTAACATTTTCAAAAGCTCCGGCTTAATTTTTAAAATACTACTGGAAGCATATATTATTTTTCAGCTAAGGTATAAAATATGGAAAGGTATAAAATATGGCTTAACTTGTTTAAAAGGCAGTTTAAACTTGTTAAAAGGCACTAGTGGTAGCATTTCACTGAACTGCTCTGCAGTTGAGAGCCAAGAAGAACTGTGCCTTAATTCCTGAGTTTCTCCTGAGCTTTCTGGTTACTTCACTAATTCCTGCCTGAGTTTACTGGTGGGCCACTAAAAGGAGGGAACCATGTGGATTTTTGTTGGACCTCACATAATTCCTGACTTAAGAGAGCTTCCACTGGATTTGAGTGTCACCCTGGTTTTTTAAGATTTTCTAGGCCTTCTGATGTTGACATTCTTGTGGTGAACATTCTCAGACACTTTCTGTAAATAACTGATTGTTTTGTCTTCTTTTATGGAGGAGGAGAAAGTTGATGGACTGTTGGTTTGTCCAGTGTGATTGGAGAGGTGTCACTGTCACCCTCCGATCCGCTGTCACTTTTGGAAAACTGTAAATGTTGGAGTCAGAAAATAAACCTCCTCTTTCTTCCTCCACCTTGAGAACAGTGGTGTGCTTGTGTTCTTTCGTGTCCTATAGTGACATCTGAGTTCAGGGGTCAAGGGAGAATTTTGCCCATAAGAGTTGGCCTATAAGTAGTTGACAAATGAAAACACCTGATAAGAAGTTCTGTTATTTCAGAATGGGTAGGGGATAAAACAAGTCAGAATAACTGGACTCACTGAAGAGAATTTGGTCAAAAGACCATAGGTGAACAAGGGTAACCATTTAGTGTGGGTTCACTTTAAACCAAACCAAACAAGTAATGTCAAGTAAAAAAATGTCTGTATGTAAAGAAGCAAAGTATAAAATAGCAGCTGCAAAAATCACTACAATGTGGACTCCTTCATGAAAATTATTACTACCATGATGCTAATATATATATAACACACAGGAACAATTCATGCATTTGCAGTAGAGCAAAACAGATGGGAACTTTCTTTTCCTTGCTTTAGCAACATTAAAATAATTACTTATAATAATCATGTTTACCAACCTTAATGCATGCACGGTATATTAAATATTGCTCTGCCTCATTGTGAGACTGTCTGCCCTTCTTCCTTCATCTCATCCAGCCCAGACTTTCTTCTCTGCCCCAGCCCACAACTACTGCTGCTTTACTGCCAGCAAGGCTCCAGCACATCCTGACCCCAGGATTTTACTATGGAAATTTTTCTCATTCCTATCTGTCTGGCGTTTCCTTGTCTCTTTGAGCTCATCTTTATCATAGTCCCACTGTGACAGTCCCCTATCTACAGGAAGTCCAATTTCTACAACTACACCAACTTGTTAGTGATTACTGACCTGAACTCAGACTAGATCTGCCATTTGTGAAGTTTCTCTCAATGTTTTGTTCTGTCAGCAGCCATTTCCTCCACTGATTTCACTGTTCATTTGACTTTCTGTGCCACTGCCCTCATGCACAGAACTCCTTGACAGCTTACAAAGAGAGGCCTTTTTTCCACACCACCATAACTTGCAGACTCCTACTACCTCATTCCTCCAGGGGCTTCCAAACCTAGCAGGCATCTGACTTCCCTAATTGCCCTGTCATAGAAAAGGCAAAGGCAAATGCCTTTCAAACTGCTGGTAACATTCCCATCCAAGGGAAGTAGTCAAGCTGCTATTGCCTGAACTGTTCAAACCAGACAGTACAAAGCATCATACCCCACACATGGGGATAACCAAATATTCACAGGGGACTAAACTTGGCAACCTAAAAGGTGTTTTCTGTCTCTGCTTTTTGTGATATCCTGAACTGCTTTCCTGCGCTAAGGTAGAAATTGGCACTTGGAGGTGAAGCTCTCTTCCAGTATAAATAATGGCTCTTGGTTCCTTCATGCACCTTTACTTCCTTGCCTTAGGTCTGCATCTGCAAGTGCCAGTTCAATTATCCTTAGTGATTTTATTAGTTATTCCTCTAGTACCTGTGAAAGATCTTTTGTTTCCTGCCCAGTGGAACAGAGTAGTTTAACAGAACAGTTTAACAGAGTAAAATCCCATCTCTGAGGCCACCTTTAAGAAACTGGTCTGTCCAAGCTCTGTACTGAATGTCACAGTGCTGGTCACCTCTCAGAGTGTGTTCTGCCTTTGCCAAATGCTGAAAAATTGGCATGCTTCCATGAGTGGAGACAGGACAGCACTGTGGGGAAGGCATGGGGAGCAGGCACATTTGTGTACCACATGGGAATGTAGATGCCTAAGGAAACACAGAGGAGGAAGATGAGCGAAGTCAGGATCCGTAACCAAGCCGTACCTTTTTTCTCCACGGAGCTGGAGTGCAGGAAGAATGCCTCCAGGTCTCTTGGCTCCACAGCTCCTCTCTGACCAGATGGGTGCTTTCTTCACACATGCAAACCTTCAGGCTTCAGCAAAGTATTCACTTTGTGACCAGAAATAGGTTAGACCTGAACTGTAACTCCCACAATTAGCCCTCACAGCCTTCATTTTATTGTATTAAACCCTAATATGTACATTTGTATTCAACTCAACCAACAGGCCTTTTCTATTAATTTGTGCACCAGTTTTAGATTTTTCTCTGAGGTAGTTAAGGAGTTTCAGCTGCTGGTGGAAAGAAACAAACCAAAAAGCCAGTGAACATGCCAAGGGGAGAGCAGGGCTAATATCCTGTAGCCTTTATTCATCTACTGAGGCTCTGTGTAAATTGTAAGGCCTCTTGTTTTACTGCACACTGTTGGCATAGTTGGAGCAGGAGTCTTGTAATGTCAGCCAAGAGGACCCACACACGGACACTGAAGCCCCAGGAAGAAAAGAATTAACAGCCTTCAAAAGTGGAAAAGTTTTAAAAAGAGATATTTAAAAGGTTTGACTTGCAGCCAACTGTTAAACAGTAAATACAAGTTTTAAGTGTCTTAACGATTGAGATGAAGTATCATAATTCAGCAGCATGGAATGGGACCTCTTACTGGGAGAAGCTAAAGAAGAAAAATGAACCAGCACAAAAAGGAACCCCCTCTAGGGAAGATCTCACACACTTGGGTCTGGAGTCTAGTTAGAGTAGGCCAAAACCTGATACTTTTATCTCCAACCTTTGACCCTGACATCTGGAAACTTAGTTTGAGTCAAACAGAAGGAAGTTTTCTTTTCTATTTCAAATACTTTATAGAAGAAAAACTTCAAGTATCTACAGTCAAGTCTGTTAGTACAAACTACTTCTATTTGTGCACTTGTAGTGAACTCTAAAATATGGAACATTTGTGCAGGAAATGCATGCGTCAGAACTTTTGGGAAAAGAGAGTAACTCGGTGAGACTGGCACATTGTTCGATGCTTGTATGGGATCCAGATAACAGCCCAGATAAACATCTCCAAGGGGGTGCTGAAGAGTATAAAAGGTCCAGTTCCTTTGATGTTCTTAGATGTTCTCATTTAATAGTTATCAGCCCTGATGCCAGAAATAACAACATGTTTAAACGTTCTGTATCAAAACACAAATTAAATTCATTTAGCGTAACCTGTTTCCAAAGTTAATTTTCATCTTTAGCTGGAACACTAAGTGTGATGTAACTCATGTTCTTCCTGGCAGTTATTTTCATTATTATGTTTATTACTCATTTAAGGGACTTTTTTTTTTTTGAACAGAGGGATTAATGAATTTAGACTGCACATTATAACATCAAAAGCTTTGGTTTCAAATAAGCCCATCTGAGCTACAGGAGATTTTCTCCCCTTATACGAAGCTAAACAGCAACTTCAAAAACATATCTCAGTTAAAGTATTATTTTCTAGTTGAGTGAAGTCATGGGTTTTATGTCAACCTGTTATATTTGCATATAATAAATGACTACTTATTTGTATTGTCCAAGTGACTCCTTTGACTCCTTTAACTCACAATCTGTTCAGGAGTCAGATGCTTTCCAAAGATACCGGCTCTCTCCTCAGGAGGATTTCTCATCATGTGAAAGAAGAAAAATGATAATAAAGCAACCTCTTTTTCAGGATTCAAACAATTGTTTGAGATCAGATGATCAGAAGGGGGGAAGACACATGCCAGCATTTTAACATCATGTTGCTCAGGCCAATAAAAATAATAAAATAGGAAATAAAGAGCACAATACATAACAGTTAGCAAAAGTAGTTCTTCCCTAACAGGTTGCTTTTTATCACTAAACCTTCTGTTTACAAGTGAAATTTTTTTCACCCGGTATTGATTAACATCAAACTCTCATAAGATGTGCATACAGAGGTCCCAGAAATCCGCCTGGATTTATAAATGAAGGCAGAAATCTGCACAATTTCTGTTTAATAGCTCTCTAGGATATCTGAAGTCCCTCGTCAGTTATTTTACTAGAAATAATAGAATATTGCTTAACATGCTGCCTGAATTACTTTATTTTTACTAATTAATACTAAGTTACTCCATGCAAGATATTTTCCTAATTATTTTCAGTGATTAGAGGGAGGTTTACAGCCCTGCTTTTTAAAGAGAGTAATGTTTGAGTTAAATGTCCTGCCTCTGCTTTTCCCCATATGGACAAAATACCTCTCACATCAGTGGAAGATACAGGCCTCAGCTAAGGAAAAGATTTCTAGAGCATCACTTTTTATTGTACTGAGAATTTCACAGTGTTTGAAGGGATTCAGGAAGTAGGAAGCAGCAATACACATCTTCAGTGAAAACCAGGGTAATGTCTCTGAGACTGTTTCAAATTCACTGATTTATCTGGAAGTCACTGAGGATAAACACCATGACATACCAAATTTTTTAGAAAAGACCAGCAAAGTCCTCTTTGGAAGGAAGTGCATGCATTACTGTTTCTGGTCTAGAAAAGGCACCCTTGCAGGGAACATAAGCAAGTGGAAAATAGCTCTGTCATTTTGAACCACAAAATCAGAGTTCTGCTCGGTATTGTTTTACTCAAGACTGCATGAAACATTTGCAGTGTCTGAGTGTTCCATCGTGCTCTCAAAATCACCTCCCATACTAGAACATCCAATAGCACTGTATGAAATGCCCCTCATGATTTCCTTCTTGGTCTCAACCTGCCCCCCATGATATCTCTCTTCATGTGCAGTTGTCCATTACATCTCCATTTTCCATAAAGGTGGCCAAACAGAAGAAAGCACACAGTCACTAAAATATTCACTTTGGCAACACAACCAGACCACCCCAGTTAATATTTTCATTATGGAAGAGTAAAATTTATCTTATCTTTGGGCACATCATCTCAGGTAGCAGAATGCTTCTCTCCTCATATCTTCTACTCCTCAGAAAAAGCCACCCACATGAGTGGGGTGCTCTCCAACCAGCAGCCTGTTCCCACAGCTCTGGCTGAGATGGCATTTGGCTCATCACTTGTAGGTGACTCAGGATCTAGAAGGAAGGCCATGCTATTCAGATTAAAGACTTTGGTTTCATAAAACAGCACTCACGGTTTCCTTGTTGAAACCCAGAGCTGTGGCAGATGATAATTTCCAGGTTTACAGGTAGGGCTGTGTCACCCTGTTTTTTCAAGATTTTCTAAGCCTTCTGATGTTGACATTCTTGTGGTGAACTTTCTCACACACTTTCTGTAAATAACTGATTGTTTTGTCTTCCTTTATGGAGAAGGAGAAAGTTGATGGACTGTTGGTTTGTCCAGTGTCATTGGAGAGGTGTCACTGTCACCCTCCAATCTGCTGTCACTTTTGGAAAACTATAAATGTTGGAGTCAGAAAATAAACTGCCCTTTTTTCCTTCGCCTTGAGAATGGTGGTGTGCTTGTGTTCTTTCGTGTCCTATAGTGACAGGGCTGCAGCTATTGATGCACCTATTCATATTACCCAGACCTCATCCCAATCTTTACAATGAATTCTTTTCAAGTCTTACATTAGCAGACTCCAATCACTCAGTGCACTAGAAGATTTAAGGTCAGGTGGCCTTTTGGTCAGTGGTCCATCCCTCAATCCTCTCACACAAGCAACCTGAGCATCTCAGTTGGCAAAGTTGTATTTTACATGTAAGTAGGAAGGAAAAGGTTAATACAGAAATCAAGGCAACTAAGGGGAAAAGCACATAAATAATTTGATATTTTAGTATGATATTTGATAACTTGGTAGAAATTGATAAAGCGATATTAATAAACTGATATTTTAGTATGCAGGAAAACTAGAAAAAAAACCAACTAGAGAGATTTAATTATTGTTTCTTTGTAAATAAATAGCAGGAGTGCCAAGGCAGATGGGTTTTTCAGTTTTCTAAATTTTCTTACCTCTTAACTCTACACTACAGCAAGGGGCATATTCTCCTTTTGAAGCCCAGACCTAGCATTAACATTTATGGGAGCTATACACACATCAAAAGAAAAACCTACATTAAGCAATTTATAATCTGAATATTTTTTCTCTGACCAGTGCAATTGCAGGATTTATCTAAAGGAAATTGCAATAATTTCTCATGTTATTTCTGCTGCTGAGTACCTGTATGGTGGGGGAAAGAGAGGAGCTAGAGAGCAAGTATGAGAGAGAGAGGGCAGAATGAGGATGAGAAGGAGAAGAGGAAAGAGAGAAAAACACGGCCCTGAGATTTGAAAACTATTTAGAACAGTTTCTATTCTTCTTGGTTTCTATTCTTCTTCTTTTCCTTAGCCTTTGAGAGACCCAAAGCATATTTGCATATATTTAGAACTGTATGTAGAAGTGTTTCCCTCCCTTACAAGACCTTTTCATTTTTTTCCCCATTTAAGGAATGTGTACATGGCACAAGGTCACAATGTTTAAACCCTTTGTACATAATGCCATGAAGCACTTGTACTCCCTTACATTTTTTCAGTGTCTTCTGATACAACAAATTAATGAGTTTTCCCATCACTATTTTGTGATTATACTCCCTTGATCTTTACATGCACAAAAGGATTCCTTAGTCATACTTTCCTATTCAACAGGGCTGCTTAAAGAAGTCCCTTATTCTGATCCATTCCATGCCTTTCTTAGTGAAATAACAACTTCCTTTTCCTTGCTTCTTCCTTGGTTATTTTTAACAGACTTTGCCATATTCTATCAGATTTTAATATATTCTTTTTTATCTGATGTAGAAATTTAAATTCAGCAATAAAAGTAAACTTCAGCACTTCCTTTAGAGGAGTAAGGTGTTTCTGTGACAATTTAACAACTTTTACAATAAATTCATATTAAATGTGTGCTTGGCCATAGGGCCAAAAATCCCTGGTGAGAATCTTTTCAATCTCAGCTTTGGATTCACAGGGTCAGTGAAGCAGAGATGCTTCAAGAAAATATTCTGGGATTCACAAAGAAACACTTTTCAATGATACCATGCTGCTGCGATTGAAGACAAGACTTGCAAATCTGTGACATGATTATTTGTGAGTTTTCAGTACTGCAAGAGACCTTGGTTGTCTTCTCTGTCTATAAACCACATCTCACCAGCCCACACTCAGACCACCAGCTGGTCTTGGGTTTTTGTGCATTTGCAGTGCTACACCCCACAGTTCTCCATTCCATTTCTCACCATATTGTTCAGTGAGATTAGCCCCTCAAGAGGGTCTTTATTTCATGAGCTGTAGAGTAAATTAACCCAAACAAAGTGCTGGAATGCTGTGGCTGGGGTATTGTGGGTCCTGATTTAACATCTCTGGGGTACCTCCACATTCTCCAGCAACATGGGCCCTACTTTAGGCCATAGACTCAAGCAAGAGATCTTTCCTATAAAATATCTCACCTGTTACCACCCATTTTTAGAAAAATGAGATCTGATGCATGGTCATTTGAACATTTTTGCACTGCAGATGTTTTCTATACCTGTTTCTGGCTGTGAAATATTATTTTTCCTTCAAGCAGAAAATGAAAGCTGGCCAAAGTATAGCAAATGAGGTGTTTCCTCAAAATATGACTGATGTTCACATGAGGTTTGCTGCTCTCTTAAGAAAGAGTGACAAAATATTAACCATGCTGTCAGACAGATATACAGGGATATGTTTGCATTACAAAATCACTACATAAAAATATGAAGATTTCCTTGTCAAAACTTTGCAAAGCCAAGATAAGTTAACATATACAAGCCAATTAATAAACAAAATTACAAAAGTAGTAGTTGGCATATTAGTTGCTATTTGGGTGCTAGTGATCAGATTCTATGAAATAAAAAAGAATTTTACATGTAAGTTAAAACATTTATTACAGGTGCTTAATCATGAAATCCGCTTAATCGGGACATTTCCCAGGGAACCAAATTAAGCCTAATGATACTTAATGGCAAGGACTGCTGCTTAATTGGGGTGGTAATTCCAGTTAATTGGGATTCCTGCAGGTGAGTAAATGGTACTCAAATAGAGATACTGTATCTGGCCTTCATGATGTTCCAGTATTGGTGGTGCTTTGTCTTCCCTCAAACAGCCTCTCCAGCCCCTGGACCAGCAAAGCAAAATTACTTCTGTGCTTCCATTTTGGTCCTTTCAAACATTGCTTAAGGTTACAATCTCTCTCTCTGGGCTGGAAATACAAGAGGACTGCTCTGAAGTCCAGAAAATCTGAATTTTTGTATTTATTTGAATTTCACCAGGATTTTGGAAAGATCACACTCAACCTTTTGCCTGACCAAGGAGAAGATTTTTTAAAAATCTTCAGACGTCATGGAGACACCACAAAGATATTTGAAAACTGTTGGTCACAACTTCCACTGCAGAACAGCACGTCCTGATTAGAAAGGTTTCTGCACTGGCTTATGAGAATAAATATTTTACTACCAAGAAAACCCCTAATATACATCCTTTCTTCAATACTAAGAAAGAGAAAGACATACACTATCATGGCATACTGCTCAAGGTTTTAGTTTAGTCCTTCACACACACACACACAGAGCCACATGCTGAAACACTTGGATTCTTTTTCTTTTACCCATTATTAAAATATGTTTAAATATTATTCAGGCTTTTACACAGCACCAGAGACTCTGAAAATGAAAACTGCTAATGGCATTCAGCTTATTAGAAAGATCTGTTTTCATCATTACTTCTTGAGGTGCTGTGCTCTCGGGAGGAGCCAGCGCTCGGTGCGCTGCGCTGTCGCTGGCTGGGTTGGAGACAGGCAAGCTGCCAGCTCTGGGGAGAGAGAGCTGGAGCTGCAGTGCCTGCAGCTACCTGGGGACAGCCACTATTCTCTGTAGGCCTTTACAAGCACAGCAGAGTGGCCTGACTCCAGAGCTACTGCGTCTCACAAATAGGCTCCGCAACTCCTAGGCTGTCTTGGGAATTTTGGGGAGAGAGGAAATCTTGTTTGCTCTAGTCCCTGCAAAACCCAGGCTGGCACTGAACCCGTGTTCCCCAGTGTGCAGGTGAGGCTGCCCAGCCCTGCCCTGCCCAGCCCAGGGCTGCTGGCTGGAAGGAGATTATCAACTGAGAGAAGTGGTTGCAAGAGCCAGGCTGCTGCAAAAGAGCATCCCCAGGTGAGTTCAGGCTTCACTGGAGCCAGGAGATCCCCAGACAACAGACTTTGGCTTTTCAGAGTGACACATCCCCCTTTGTGAGCTTGAGGGGGACTGCTGCAGCTCCAGCAGTGCTGACAAGCAGGAAGAACGAGCTATTACCATGAGCAGGGACCCCACCTCCCCCATTTCATACAAAAATCAGGATTGCACCTCTGTCAGAATCAGCAGCTCCTGACTCCTGGCTCCTGCTGAGATCAAAACCATACCTGATTTTTCCCCCTCCACTTCAAGCAGTGGTTCATTTTCTCAAAACCTTTCACAACAGAGGTGCTCTGAACAGAAAAGGAAACATTCTGAAAATACTTGGCAGAGCTGATTCTTCTATTAGCACAGTGTACCCAGCCCCAAGGATTGGTACCTTCCACTGCTCCCGTGGGTGAATGCCAGCAGGAGCTCCAGTTTGTACAGACAGGGAGTAGTACATCTGCACATATTTCCCTGAGCCTCTGTGAACCTCCTTAATCCCAAACCAACACACAATACCTGATTTTGATTTATCTTTACAGTGGAGCTTCAGAATGAGAAGTCAAGACTCAGAGAGAAATACTATCCAATAAAAGCACCAAAGTCAGATTTTAGGAGTGCTGTGCTTTGTGTTCTCAGACATCTATAAGCTGCAGATATATTTGAAGTTCCAGCAATCAGCACTTGCAAAAGGAAAACAAGAATGATAACTTCAGAACTAAAACAATTTGATCTTTGTTGTGGAGATGTTTAAATGCTGTAGTTAAAACACAGTGAAATTCTCAAGTGAAGTATGACAAAAGATTTCACTTCAGTTTTTCTCCCTCACATCTCTTTCATGTCACTACAGATAAACTAAAATGACAGGACAATGAAATGATTGGGCCAAAATTAGGAAGAATGTCTGTTGATCTACTGCTAAAAGGTCTTTCTTTAGTACAACACATAAAATCTGTACTGTAACAATTAACCTCGTTCTTAATTTATACATAGTCATGTGTACTGCATCAAATGAGCAAGAGCACAGTTATGAAATAGAGAATACACTCAGGGAAAGCTAAATGGAAGCTATTTTTCATGCTGATCTCATGCTTGAATTTACAGATTCTTCACAAAGCTTATCATAAAATATTCACAGAACTACAAGAATATCAGTGTTAGTGAATTATTCAGTCAAATGTTAACTTGAAGTAGCAGCTTTTTCTCTTCTTCAGCGCATCCAGGCACAGAATGTCGCTGTGTAAAGCAAAGATCCATCTTACACATGGGACTACCTTTGATGCAGGATTTGACCAACAAAATTGCCCTACATTTCCTCTGCACTGACAGAAATCAGAGGATTGCTGCCAAGGTTCCCATCAGAGGCAGAATAGCAGCAGCAGACATAACATCAATACACAGCTAAAACAGTGGAAACAGAATGATTTTTCTGTTTGAAATTCCTGATCAAACTTTTAAACTGTTTTCTACTGGTTCCTGTATGCTGCCAGTTCCAAGCCAAAGATAATCAGGATTACTTAGCCTCAAAAAATGCTACTCTAGCAACAAGAACTTGCATAGATTGCCAGAACCCACCAGGAATAAGCTGAGGGATTTTAATGGACTCTACAGCAATTTTCACTGTTTAAGGGGAAAGAAATGATATGAGTTTAAATAAGTAATATGTAAATTATTAATCATCATCATCAGGAAAAACATTGAAGTGTCAGAAAAAGATTCTGTAACTGAAGATTAATGAGGACAACAAAAGAAAAAGGAGAAAAAAGAAAATAAACAATTATTAGAAAAGTCAAGATTGTTAGTATTAGAAATTAGTTATTGCAATGAAATACCAGGGCTCAAAAATGATTGAGTCAGCAGGTGATCAAAACCATAAATGAATATTAAAATAATGAAGGACAATAAGTCAAGGTGAACTAACTGAAAATCAAGCCAGAATGATTTTAAGGCATTAGTAATGAAGGAAAGGGGGCAGCTCCTCAGCAGGTAGAAGCCCACCAGAGCTATGCTGATTTAGACCAGCTGAAGTGGTGTCTGTGGGCTGCCAGTGAATAGGAAAAACCTCACCTCTCACTCCTGGACCTGAACTGGAAGAAAGAAAAGGTGGCAGCCCCCCAGATGAATTTCTGCCAGGAGTACAGCATGCTAAAACTTTTCAGTTTGTAATTTATTCACTCAGAAAAGCAGTCAGGTCTGCCATACCTATCTGCCAACTTGGACCTCATTCACCAGGCAGCACTGGTCAAAAAAATTAAATCCAGAACCAATGCAATTCTGAAACATTTTATTTCTATGTTTCTGAAAGCATTATTGAGTTTTTCATACAAAGTATTTTAAACTGATGTTAAAAAGATGTTAAAAATCCATTTCAGGTTGAAAAATGTTTCACTTGAGCTAAAATAATTTGGGGGAGTTCATTTTGTTCAGACAATTGAAAATCCATTCTTTTCACAGCTCTGTACCTTAGACCATTTATGGAGACTCATATTTGCTCTAATCTCAGAAGCATCTAAAACGCAATCAAACCTATATATTTCCAGCGTGTACAAATGATTACCCTTTAAACAATGCAATATGCATTAATGGAAAACCCTACTCCAACAAAGACATTTATTTTAGGAACACGACTTCTTAAATAAATGAAAGATTTTGTGCTGTGAACCATGAATAAACTTAGCATAAGATACCTCTACATATGGAGATACTTAGCAATGTAGACAAAATTATTACTGAAAAGTATTTTGCAAATTAGAAAGCACAAAATTTACATGATATCACTTATGAATTTATTTGAATTTTTGAATTTATTACTCACATCATACCATATAGGAATTCAGTTAAGGAATGTCTTTTCTAATTGGGAACACTACCAGAGTGGCAGACTTAATTTCATTTAAAGGCTTCAAACAAGCAGGGAATTAAAGCTGGGCATGACTTTCCATGGGCGCTTACCTAAAGATTTTCCAAGCTTCTCCAAAACACAATAATAAAGGAATTATCTAATACAGGGCAAGCATAAGATTCTAAACTGTTGTTCCCTTAGAGTCCCCAGTAAAAAGCTGAGCCAGAGACTGATCTGGCCACAAAAAGGAGTTTTAGACAGTAAAGAAATGGTGTGAGAATAAAAATAGTGACACTAGCTATCGTGAGAGGAAGAGGGCCAGCAGCACAGAGTGAGACTATCATTCTTTTGTGTTCTACACAGTATTTCTTTCTTTTCTCAAGTCCCCTGGTGAGCATTGTGAGCAATACCACTGACACCCAGAGCTGCTGGTCCATTTGAAACCTGGTGTGACTCACTAGAGAACTTGCCTCCAGTCCCTGACAGCAAGAATCAAGCTCTTCTATCACTCACATGACCTAAGTCCTCAGCTACCACCTGACACATTCACAATCAATTTTGCCAGCTCCTTGGTAAAGGTGTGCCAGGTTGTTCCACCAGACACTGCAATAGCTCAGATCAAACTTTGCCTTGACTCTGTCACAGCCACAGGGAAAAGTGTCCCAGAAGAGGCTAAAGCAGGGAAGCAACAAACCTAGACTTTCTTCTTCTACTAACTACTTTACTATGTGTTCCTGTACTTTCAACACTGGCTGGCATACTTCGTTTTTCAAAAGAAAATTCATTAAATGCTTATAAAGAATTCTGGGATTCTCTGAGGGAAATCGTTACCGACATTCAATATTATTAGAAATAGCATGTAGAATGAGCTAAAGCAATCTATCTCAATTTAAGTCAATATACACATTTTTGTATCATCTCCCCAGCATAATCTCCCTGCTAACTGCTGGTAAATGACTGCTTTCTAAGACTGGTTTAAAAAAATTGTTCACACAATCAGAACTGCATCATGTGCATTTTAAACAAGACTAGAGCCAGAAGCAAACTCCAATTCCACCCTCCCCTGCCTCACCCAGTGAAGTCCACAGTAATGTACATTTTCAATTACTCTCCATTCAAAATTCAACAATTCAACAAACTGTCATATTAGAAACAATTGTAGCTCGTTGGCAAAACCTAACACTATTATTACACAGAAACTGTCAGCACAAAAATAGTGTCATTTCTCATTGAAAGAAATGTTCTTGTAGAGGTCCATCCAGCAGCAGTGGATGGTACAATTTAGGCTATATGGTTTCTAAGCAGAGTAGGGTCATTTAAATATCATTTTCAAGCAATCACTATCTCTGCCTCAGAAAATATAGTACTATCCACTATCTAATTATTATTCTGAAACATTCCACACACTGTATCTTGGAACAACATGAAAACTAACTTCTTTTCTATTCAAACATTTCTATTCAAACATAGTTTAATGTTATGATAAATCAGACTGAACTGGAATTAATAACTACCAGGTGCAGAATATTATTATCCTAATTCATAAAGCACAATTCACATTTTCCACTATGATGAATTATCTTGCTAATGAGGGCTGCAGTATAATAGAGCAGCTAATAGACAGATTCTTTAAAGTCATGCAATATAAGTTACTTCCCACTCAGTTACTTAGTTTAATCAGGTAAAGTATTATTGTATTAAATTTCCAAGTTCCCTGGGGAGATTGTGTCTCTTTTGATGGAAAGCAAGGTTACTTTGGAATAACAGATCATCTTCATCAACTGAGGACATCATCTAAATTGTCTCATGGTTTCTACAAGTTTGGGAACACACAAGCAATTACTAACAGCCAGCTGATAGGTGGTAACGTGCAGAAACACTGCCTGCACAGTTACTGCTTCTAACTCCACAATAAACAGAATATAATTTGAGATTATTTCTTAAAAAGAAGGGCAAATTGTCTCTGGTATACTCCATCCATAAGCATCAGAAGGGCTGATCTCTCATTTCTTCTTTACATGGCCATACTGTGTATTCATTTTATTTAAAATGGGAACAAGACAGGGAGAAGATTGGCCAGAATCTCAGAAAGATGCATTCCCTGTCTTAGGCCTTGGGAAAGGCCAAATCACCATGCTGGGAATGGGACAAAATACCACACAATTTAGCATAGTATCATATATCATCAAAACAAAAATTCTGCCTCAGGACTATGTGCAAAATTTGCAACTGGATGTGATGGCACTACTCATTATGTGATGGACATCATGTGATGTCACAAATTTGCACATGGAAGAACTATTAGAATTAATGAAACCCAATTTGATAATAGCCAGGGTGCACTGTTGTACACATCACAGCACAGTTCTGTTCCTAAATCAGAGAGACTTGATTGTATTTTTCAATTTCCTTGAACCCCAAGCTGCAAGCTACTCTGCTGTCCGCTGAAAGACACTTACAGAAATGTTTCCAACAACCCTAACAAATGAAAACCACAATACTCTGCACAGCTCTTTTCTGCTAATGCAGTCCCAGTCACATCTGGTGCTCCTTTTATCCTAAAACAAAGATAAATTCATATGTGAGAACAAAGAGATATCCATGTCATTTGGTGTTACTTCACAAAAGAGAAAAAAAAAAAAAAAAACAACAAAACCTTTCTGGTTTTCCCATGTCAGCAATCAGAGCTTTAAATCCATGAAAGGAGATTTGCATTCATTATTTCACCACAAGGCAAGACAATATTTTTAAAAAGCATCCAAGATTGACTAAACTTCCCCTTGGGTCTCCTTTCAGACATATCTTCTGCAACCCCTCACACTACAAACATCGCCCTAGAAAAATGCATCTGCCAGGTTTTAAGACCTCTGCAATGCACCTTATTAGCATATTATTTTCCTAGCCCACCCCCAATCAATAATACTTACCTTTCTCTTACAGCATTTGATAGTTCTTAATCCATCCTACAGTATCTCACTCAGCCTGCAGCCCTGGATGTGTCCTGATTTCAGAGTTTGTCATCCCTGAACATACCTCAGATAATTGTTTGATTCTCTTCCTAAATCCACCTGCAATTTTGGATACCTGCATTAAAAAAAAAAAAAAAGAAAAGAAAAGAAAACTAGGAATTTCGTTAGCTTCAAAACTGCTGTTATTAATTATTACCATGGAAAATGTTATTTAGTGACTTAGGGCCCAATCCTGGTCCCACTGAAGTCAATTGCAGGACTCCCATCACCTTCAGAGAAAGTAGGATCAGGTTTTAACTTCCAAAGGCTTAAATATTTAAATTAGTTGAGTTGGAATAGACTTCAGAGCATATTTTTGCTTTGCTCAGGAATCCCATAAGAGATCAGTACGTTCAAATGCTGAACTCCAATGCTGAGACATTTGACATTGGGTGAATGCTGTAGGTTATTTTATTTCTGCACTCTGGTGTGTGTCAGTGCAACTGCTGCAGAGAGTGCTGAAAATAAAACTGCTGCAAGTAACTCCTGATGCACAGTTTGGTACTGGGCAGAGTCTCATAAACACTGCAAGACAATCTGAGTAATCTAAGAATGAAGGAGGAAAAGGGATGGTGGGGTTGAAATTTCTTGGCATTACATGAGTCTGGAGCAAGACTCTAAATCCCTTCTTAAACTTTTGCTTGTTCTGTAGAAACCATCACAAGCAAGGCAATACTATAAAAATGGCATTACTCCCCCACCAAATGAAGAGGGAAATGCTTCATATACAAACATTCAGGGCATATTATAATTGTCCTTTGCATCATGAAAATTTGTGTTCTGTTCTGGAAAATCATTACTCACATGCTTGTTCAACTGTGAGCACCTCTGTGCCCCACTGAATTCAAATGTGAAGTTAGGTCTGTGTATAATTGTGTTTAGGATTATCACTTTGACTTTAAGCTCTCTGGGCCAGGCTGTGTTTACATTGTTATCCCTTACAAAGTAGAGTTTGCAGTAGCAAGTAATGCTGTGATAGTTGTGTGCTGAATTATACAGCTCATGATAGGGAAAATCACAGAATCACAAATTCTGATTTGGAAGAGACCCACAAGGATCATCAAAGAAGGACTCCTGTCCCTGCTCAGCACCATCCCCAAGAGTCACACCATGTGCCTGAGAGCATTGTCCAAACTCTTCTTGAGCTGTGCCAGGCTGGTGCTGTGATCCCTTCCCTGGGGAGCTGTTCCAGCCCAACCACCTCTGGGGGCAGAACCTTTTCCTAATATCAACCTAAACCTCTCCTGACACAGCTTCAGGCCACTCCCTCAGGTCCTGTCACTGTCAGCACAGAGAGGAGATCAGTGCCTGCCCCTCCTCTTCCCCTCAGGAGGAAGCTGTGACTGCAGAGCTCTCCCTCAGCCTCCTCCAGGCTGAACAGACCCAGTGCCCTCAGCTGCTCCTCACACGGTTTCCCCTCGAGCTCCTTCACCATTCACAGCCCTCCTCTGGATGCTCTCTAATGGTTTGGTGTCTTTCTTACATTGTGGTGCCCAAACCTGCCCCAGCACTGGAGGTGAGGCTGCCCCAGAGCAGAGCAGGACAATCCAATCCCTCGCCCAGCTGGCCATGCTGTGCCTCACAGAGCCCAATAAAGAACATGGATTCTGCTCACATATTATCATTGTTGTTGTGTTTATTTTTAAACTATAAGGACCTTCCACACTAAGTTACTCAAATGCTTAAATTTGTCCCTGGATGAAACATGTGAGACTTGATTTACTTAACAGATCTATTTCATATGGTTTGGATTATATCTGGGGACTGCACATTTAGATTCCAATTTGGCAATCAGAGTCACATGTGCTGACATGTAAATTTACACAGGCTTAAGCCAGAATCTCCTTTTATGGCAAAACTCAACATCTGATCCCCTTTCCCACAAACACCAATACAACTAAAACCCCCCTGAATGTAAACTACCTAACCCTTATCTCACTTACTGATAGCTATCAGCATTACAAAATGTTGGAGGGTATATCTACATCAGCATTCTGTTTCAAATCCAGAATTCATTTTTCTACCTTGTCATCCCCATTCACCAGATTTTGCCTCATACTGCAGGGCACTCTCAGGCTGCACAATCCCCTGGATGAAACCAGAGGCATCTCCTGTGCACTTGCTGCTAAAGGGCATTCAGCCCATAGGACCTGGAGAGACAGGCAGTCTAACTGAAATCCCCAGTACTTGTGATGCACATTGGGGCCTTACCTGTATCACTCTACAGATCAGATTTTACTTTCAGAGCTCACCAGAACACTCAGGCATTCATTTTTAGTTCCCTAACACAGTTCCCTATATTCCCTATATATATAAATATATATATCACAGTTCCATATCATATATCCTCTATACCAGGACTTGTATTGATGTTTCCTCCAAATATGGGGACTGATCAGAGGGTACACAGAGATGAGCCTAAACGTTCAGTCTTATAGGTATTATTTCTTTCATACTTCAATTTCAAGTTCCTCTGCAAAGACATAACTGAAAACTGGTGGAAATGTTCTGTCACAGACATTTCTTTCATGAAAAATCCTCTTTCAGGATTTTTCTTGCTGAAGCTGAGAAGTTCAGCAACAAGACATAAACAATAGATTATCTGCTGCTGTGGAATGCAACAGGTCTGTCTGGACTGGCCTAGCTTAGATGTTTAGAAATAATGGCCAATCCAGAACTGAGCTCGCTCGGACACAGTCCGAGAGAGCAGGGGTTGTTCTTTACTTTTCTTAGCTTAGCTTAACAGCTTCTAGAAACTCTCCTTTCTTTTTCTTTTTAGTATAGTATAGTATACGTATATACCATAAAATAATAGGTCAAGCCTTCTGATCATGGAGCCCATCTCGTCTCTTCCTTCACCCCAAAAACCCTTGTGACCTCCATCACAATGTTCATGGGCTCTACATTAGGTTATGCTAAACTGAACACAGCTTTGTCCTAAATTTCTGGTGTTTCTTATTGTTTAGCACCAACTGTTAATACAAATACCATTGCAGCCTTCTACTAGCAGTGTAAACATTTGATTGATGATGTCCCTTAAACCAGCAGTTCTCATACCATGATACCTATGAGGAAATGAATGATATCTGAATCAGAACATCCTTTTCACTCACTACTCTCAATCTTTGTGGCAATTTGGAAAGCCCAATTTGTCTTTTTGCTCAGTTTCACTAATCCAAGATGAAGATCTTAAAAGCTCCCAAGAGGCCTTTAATTAATGACTGACATGAATACACAAACACTCTCACTCAGACTGACACTGGAAGTTAACAAATATATCTGCAGTCCCTCAGGATTTATTGACAGTCTTTTCTTTAGTTGCAGCTTGCTGAGCTGCTGCTTATTTGCCCTCTAAACATTTTGGTTCAAATGTGGCCAGAATGCCTCCTCCTTCTTCAAACATTGACATAACTTCATGAAGGAAAACAGTGGGGTTTTAGTTCACTTATCTTCTGTTCTACTTTGTAAAGAAGCACATCAAATACATCCACAGTAAGAACATGTACTCTCCAGTATGTTTAGAACTTAAGCTTCAGCTCTTAAAAATGCTTTCTCAGGAAAACCCTTCTTTCTGTCCTCTTTCCAAGGACATATCATCCCAGATATATCCTGGAAAGACGGGCCAATGACTCATAAAAAAAATGAAAGATAATTTGTATATTTCCGACTGATTCATAGATGTCAATGCAGTGTGCACAGCCACTCTGCTGCAGCATTACACATGCACGTGATGACTTTCTTGACATCTGCATTAGTTGAGTTAACAGAGATGTCAGAGAAATGCATTCTTGTAGAGTGCTGTTGACAGGATCAGAATGTTATTGCTAATGCTTCTCCTTCCTTCCCACAGTTCAGCAAAGCTGTTTGTGTTTATAACAAAAAAATCATCTATTTATAAGAGATCTCTAATCCCTCTTTCTTTACAGAAGCTCACATCAGTAAGCAAGCAAATGAATATTTTAATAGGCTGTAGCTGGTGTTTGGAACATGCTGCTTCTTTGCAGGGATCCCACTCAGGAGTGGAAATGACAGCCTTCTCCCCCTGGTAGGCTCACCCCAGAACTGCTCTGTGCACTCAGGGGAACAGGTCCCTACTATGATGCCAAGAAAGGGACCAAGCCATGTAATACTCACTCCACTGGTGTCACAATTTAGCACACATAAAATACAAAAGTGGTCTTATAAAGCAGCAGCAAGATCCTACAGAATAAATCTTTATCACCTTATTCAGCATGACCTGAAGAAGCAAAGGGCATTAAGTAAAGGAGGAATATCTAAAGCAGTGTGGGATCTGCCATGAAATATAAGCAAATTACTGTTCCAATAAGTAACACTTAGTGACTAAGCTGGGCAAGTGAGGTAAAGAAAGGCTCCAAGATACTGAAAACCTCAGTTTCATCCTGTGCCTCCCATGCAGTGGGATATGTAACCCAGCACTTCAGCTTTATGGGTACCACATCAGCCTGGGCTTCTTCAGCTCAGCAGCAGGAAACTAATTTCACAGAAGGAATGTTTCATTTCTCAGAAACTGCTCATGGGGAAATGATTACTTGCAAAAGTTAAAGAAAAAAAAAGGTGTGGGTGTTCTTTTAATACAAAAACCCAAAAAGTGGAAAAAAAAAACCAAAAAAACCCCAACAACAAAACACACACACACACACACAAAAAGAAATGAAAAACCTGTAATTACTTCATAGCAGCTACTATAAGTAACAATACTGAACAAATTGCAGTGATTACAAAATCCTCTATAAATATGGGTAGCACTATTCTTGACAATAATTAGTGTACAGCATCTTCTCAATAGTATCATGATTAATATTTATTCTGATGTCGTTTTTGTTCTGGGAGCTAGGAGGGGAGAAAGGGAAGGGAGACAGCATTCTAAGAGAGCTGAGTATGTTTGAGAAGCAGAACCAAAAGAAAAAAATCTGCTTTATTTTTCTGCTTACTGTCATTTCCCCTCCCCTCAAAAAGGCAATGCAAATGGTGCTTTACTGGTTTTAAAAGTAAAGACAGAAATTATGTGGAGTTGGGACTGCTGAATTATTCATGAGTTCTGATTGAATGGGATCATTATCTCTGGCCTTACAAGCTAATAAATACTGTCTAATGCCTGGGTACTGTTTTGATCTAATAGTGTCAGAGAAAAAAAAAAAGACAAAAAAAAAAGACTTCTTTTTTGCAAGCTAGAGCCTAAATTAGGGAGGAGCTCCCTGATGAGCTCATTGCAGGAAAACCATGGGGTTTTTTTCCCTTCCATTGACTACAAGGTTCACTTTGCAGTTCTCAGTCTCATTTGCTGCAAAGGCATTTTAACTTGGGCATGAGGTTAAGATGTTGCTCAGTGATATCTACACAATTACTCATAAATTTTTATTCCTTTCTTATCCTCAATAGTCTTATGCTCTTCCCCCCTCCCACCCCCACCCCAAGGTTTTCCAGTCTCTTGCACCCTGTAGTAGAAAATACCCAAAAAAAACCAGAGTACCTTCAGAGGCAGACAGAGCACAGGAAATGATTATACTATCTAATCATCTGCCTGTCAGCAGTCAAATAATCTTAAATTGCATTGTTCTGTGATTTATTTCAGGATGGATTGTCTTGAGTCTATACTCACTTGATTTAATATCGTAAACTAAACATTTTGTATGGAACCTGAATTAAGGTTCTGCTCAGAGAGCCATCAAAAAAGAAGAGGAATTTGTTAGAGTACAATACAAAACAATATTTGTTGATAATATTTGAAAGAACAATAACAAAAAAATAATGGTTCAAACCCACGTAAATTAAAATTAAAGTCAAGGTATTTCATTGGATATTTTTCCATATGCTTTCTTGAGGATTACTTTTAGAACAAGACTTGTTTCAATAAGAGGAAATAATTAGGATATTATTACAAGTTTAAAAACCCCTCATAATTAGATAGGGATTAGTAACTTCGTTTTCATATGATTAACACAATAAAACCCATTTTTCCCCAAAGTAATCTGAGGCCTATTAAGCAACATGAGATCATATATCAAGGGGCCTTTTAGAAATTCAGCAGTTTGTAACATTTACACAGACTGAGAGTCTTCCACAAAACAGCTGGCTTCATTCTATCAAAAAAAACATGGTTTTGGGCACATTTATTTCAAGGTCTAACACAGTCCTTGGAATCATAATATTTAATTAAGGATTTTTTTTAACACCAGTTAGAACTGTGTGAACAGCTAGGGGGAAAGTGTGAACAGTTTCTCAAATTGTGTATAAGTAATGGAGCTTTCTGCTCTACTTAGTCTAACATGGAAGGATCCACCTAGTACATCTGGATTTTAAGGAATATCTCCTAATAATTGGCACATTTAAGTTTAAAAATGCCCAGTTTTATGGTTTTTTTTTAAATCTAATGTTAAATGCTTAGCTCCACTATGATAACTAGGCTAAATATGAAGCAAATTATTGACACATTTGCCATGTGCACACACAGCTCATAAACAATAAGTAATAAAGAACAGATGTGGCATAAATTTAGGTTTGTGGGTCTATTCAGTGGAATAATTCTCCAAACATTACCTTTTGAATCTGTATTTTTAGTGCTTTTATCATCAGCAAAAATACAGAACTGTTCCTTTTGTTATTATTAAGTAGGAACATGTTCACCCATCCTGGCTTTTCCACATTTTCTGCATATGATGCCAGTCCCTGCAGCCAATGAGACCTTCAGACAGTGGCCATTATCTGTCACACTCCTGGACCAAAATAACAAATAATATGCCTGGAGGTGCTGCATTTTGTGACTGCTAGTTTCCCCGCATGGCATATGCCTAGATAGACTCAGATGAGAGGTGATTGCACAAAACTGTGATTGTGAGATGACTTAGCAGAACCCGTGATGATGTCCTAATGGCCTCCTGCAGAGGGGAACGGGGGTAATTGTTTGTCAGGGGAAGGAACACATCTGAAAGGAGGCATCCTCTGCAAACCAGGCAGCCATGTGGAAAAAAAGAGAGGAAGAATCACAGTGTGGCAAGGCTGCACTCAAGGCTAATAAAATGAATAACAAAGAGGTGAAAAATGAAACTAAATTACCAGGTTAAAAAAAAACCTGTTTATGGTGGGCTCTGTGTTAAAAAATAAACAAGTCACATCCAGACAACACAGTTCTTTTAAAATTATTAAGTTAAATTCTGTGACTCCCAGCAAGGAAAGTTAGTACAAGCCCAGGTAATGCAAATGCATTTCCCAACATCAAAAATGGGCACAGAGAGACCCCTCCTACCTGTATGTTCTCACCTGTAACAAGGTGGCTTGATAGTCACCAGCCATTTGCTGCATCATTTTCTTCTTCCAGCTCTTTAATCTTTCATTTAAAATATTTGATTTTCCTGTGATCACTGCTTAGAAAACTGATATCATCCCAACATCCTATCTAGAGCAAAGCAATTGGAATTGAGAAATGAGAAGCCATCAATGTCAACCCAGGCAATTAGGGCATCAGTGACATCAGTGGGAGCTTGCCTTTAATGTCAGCTGGGGCAGAAACAGGCCCTTAGAGTATATTAAGGACCTTATTTTATACTCTTTCAGCATCTTCTATTTATTTTCTATCAAAAATAAAGTGGAGCAAATAAGCTAATTAATCACACACAGAACAAATTCCCATGTCTTTCCACCCTACCTCCTAATTATTTATTTTCTAACTACAGAGTAACAAACTTACAAATCTCAACAGAAATAATATTAGCTACAAATCAATCAACTGATTATAGCTTCATTCTCTTTTAGGTAAGAGCCACAATTTTCATAATTTCATACAATCACACGTGCTCATCATTCCACTTGTTACACCTTACCAATGGGCATCTGGTGAAGAGCCACTCAAACCAGGAGTTGGGTGGGGTAATCCTTGACTGTCCTGTGTTCATTCAGCTACACCAATGCCAAAAAGCTTGCTTTTTTTGTTTTCTAAAAAAAATACCTTCTGAAGTCTCTGTAAAAGAAGCAGAGCATTGTAAAATACCTTCAAATCACATCTACCTGCAATTGAAAAAGCATCCACTGCAAGCAATTAAATGAAATTTGCAAACAGAATTGGACAAATTATACCTCTTTTTTGCTTTGATGGTTAACTTGGGCCTAATGAAACTATAAAAGAGTTTAAGAAATAAATATTACAGAAATTAAAATAACAATTTATTCTGCATCAACCTAGAGTTTATTGCTTCATTTCATTTTCAAATAATCTATTTTTAAACCTTTTTCCCCAATTGCAGGTTGATTTCTAAACAGGAGAGGAGTCCCACAAAAATTTGTTTGGTTTAAAAATGTTCAAATGAAACATTTTAGCATATTCTAAAAAAAATCAATATTCTCATCTTTTCTATTATTTTTTTTACCAAAATTATCCACTGCAATTTATCAAAAATTTCAATTAACTCTGATCTCATAAAAATGCTACTTTTTGTAAGCTTATTTCCCTAGAACAAATGTTATTTAGTCCCGTTTACAAACATTTTGGATAAAGTTTTGAGTTTAAGAATCTCTCTTCAAAATATGCCCAAAATATGCTAAAAGCCAAGTACAAAGTCTAAGACAGGCAAGAAGGTGGGAGCATCAGTTGAGCAACGACTGTCAGGTACTGACCTGTTTGACCACCAGCTGAAGTGTGTAAAGGCTCTTCCCCTCACTTTGGAGGGTTTCTCCTCAGAGGGGAAAAAAAAAGGAGAACAAAGAAACCAGACAACAAAAAACCTGTTTTAGTAACTACAATTATTCCACAGTCTTGATTGAGAAAAATAAAGATGTCATTAACATGGCAATATGAGGGCTGGTCACAAATTCATCACAAAACTGTTTTAATGGGAAACTGAGTTTTCAACAAAACTAAATTATCTTCTTGAGTTAATTATTTATTTACCAGGAAAAAAGTAGAAATTTAATTGGAAAAGGAAAATTGATTTTTTTTTCCCTGAAAAATGGCAGGAAGTGGGGTGAGGGGTGTTTGCTCTGCCTTTGACATTCACAAAAGTGAGTTTCCTGTGGGCAAACTGGTCTTGGACACACTGCTGAAGCAAGAGGGAATTGTTTGCTCACATTGTTTGCTCACAACCTGCCCATTTTTCCCTCAGCTTCACCAGAACTGCTGAGATGAGCCTTCAGTCTCAAAGGAGATCAGCAGTAGCATAATTGAGAATAAAGATAGGCTACCTGAACAAAGAGAACCCAAACCTGATTAATAACTTCCTAAACAAAAAACCTCAAAAAACCAGGTCTACATACCTCCCAAGATGTAACAAATATAATAAACATGAAAATACAGACAGTGTGGTATGAGGAGAGACACATGCTGGGTTTTAGATTTCTCTTGTTGGTTCTGTTCTCTCATTCAATGTTCAAATTCTGAGCAATTATCCTTCTGCTAAATTCAGAGCCCATGAAAATCTGTAAATTTTCTATTCTATGCACAATGTGCTACAAATTCTTACACTTATAATATATTCAAATTTTAAGCAGCTGGGCAAGGTGATCATTGTAGATCTCTTCCAACTGAAATATTCTATTCTATACAACTCCTTGAGATAGCAGAAGTCTTTTCTAGTTCTATTACATTGTGTGCTCAATTGAAGCTTGAATCCTTTTATGACACTGGAGAATCACATGAGATTCTTTAAAAAACATTAAAGTGACAGAAAAGATAAAAATCACCATTTCTTTCCTAAAGCTTTTACCACAAGTTTTACAAATAGGATTTTAAAATACTTTATTACGCTACTTAATTAGTTTTTAAAAATTATTGAAACTGCAGCTCTGAGTGAGTTTCCTTCTGTTGTAACACTGGAGAGAACTTGCAGGTAAATGCCAGAACTTACAGGTAAATGCCAGCATATGCTTTAAAACAGAAGAACATTTAAAAATTTTAAGCGCTGCTTTTATCCTATTAGTTTTGAAAATTATAAAGGTCAACCAAAAAAGTAAACTGGCTGCAAAGCAATGCTTTTGCAGTGATTCTCAGGCAGCACACATTGTCTTCCTTTCACATACAGAAGGCATTTAAATACTCCTACAGCTACCCTCATCCTGAAGGTAGAGCCCTGAGAATGGGATTGAGTCTTCACACATGCTGGCATTTTGGGAGCTTTTCTACTCAAAACCACATGAGAAGCAATTGTTGGAGCCTCCTCCACCTTCTTCAGAACAGCTTTTTCAACTGTGTTGAACATTTTCTACTAAATCATTGGAATTTGGTTGGAATAAAATAAAATATGCCATAGACTAATAATAAGGACAAAAGTCAGGAAACCTTCAGGAAGGGATAAAATGCCCCAATATCTTTGCAATTGAACACTAAATATTTTATACTTAATAAAGAAAGGAAAATCTATTGAAAACAATGGAGGAAATTGCTAGGTAATGAAATACTGTCAATTCTTATGTATGATAAATCCAGGCTGAACGGCTGTCATGGTTTCTTTTCTGTATAAAATAGAAAAAGCAGTAAGACATAATTAGTCCTGAAGTGCAAAATCATACAACTGGCTTACAGTGTCTTGAAAAAATATACATCATAATAAAACATAGTGGGAGAGAAAAAGACCCTGTAAAATGTGCTGGAGGTGCCAGCCAGACTGTATGATCACTCATGAAGAAACCTCAACCTACAGAGAGGTAGGAAGACTTTTGAGTGGAATCACAGCTCTAGGAATTTAATGCAAGATTTATTCTTGTGACATTGGACAGGATTTCACTGCTACTTCAAAATATAATTTTTCAACAGGAAATCAAAACAAAACTAATTTGAAAAAGAAATGCTGTGCTAAATGAAGTCTAATTTCTCTCCTACGTGCTTTACTTCAGTGAGTATATTGAAATACTCTGTACTTAGGGTGTGAATAATAATTTGCTGAATTGTGTCCAAGCTGGTTTCTTACCTGAAGTCAGATAAAGTAGACGTGGGAAGCTCATACTCAAAAACAGCTATTTTTTTTCATTTTCCTTCCTTAATTTCAGACATCACACCTTGTTCAGTTTACACCCCTGGCAGTCTGCTAAATCATTCTTCTTCAGAACAAAAATAGCATAACAGCATAAATTCCACTTTACACAGAAGTGAGAACAGAAAGTATTCAGTTTAGCAGGCACTTCAAGTGAAATATTTCCCCTCCTACCAGGCATTACCTCTCTGTTCCAGCTGTATTTTTCTATCTTACTGTATACTCCACTGGTGGAATCTTGTTGCCTTACTAGGAAAACATAAAATGAAATTAGCAACTGGCCAACAGTGAATCACAGCTGGTAGTGACTGCAGGCAGCTCTAAAGATGGCACCATTACTTGTCCATGTAAGAGACAGGACAAGAGGAAATGGCCTTAAGCCAGGGGAAGTTTAGATTGGATAAAAGGAAAAATATTTTGCAGAAAGGTGAAGGTTTGTTCAAGCATTGGAGGCTGCCCAGGGATAAGTCATTGAGCCCCCATCCCTGGAGGTGTGTAAAAACCATGGAAACAGGGTATTTAGAGTCATGGTTTAGAGGTGGATTTGATGGCGTTGGGTTAAATGTTGTACTTGATGATGTTAAGGGTTCTTTCCGACCTAAATAATTCTGATTCTATGAAAAATCAATTGTTTTGTGCTATGCATCTATCTTTTATAAGCTTTCCTAATTTAGTCTTGACCTCAAATAGAATTTTTGCATTGTAACACACATTGTATCTTGCTGGTATATTGAAACTTTGTGTTGTCATCTTTAAGTGAATGCTAACCAGCAAACACACATGTGAGTATAAGGGCAAAGGTGGCACGTGTTCCAGAAGGTGCCTGCTCCTGAGTGTAACTTTGCTGCAATGTTGTCACCAAGTTAACAAGACGTAACCTTTTTTCCCTGTTCTAACAGCTACTAACAAAATATTGGAGAGTTTTTAATGGAAAATTAGAGTAAAATTATCAAGATCTGTCATCTCTAATAGATTATTCTTCTAGGCTAGAACTTGTCCATAAAAGTTTCAATTAAAGTGACTCCTTTTCACTTGTAACACATACACCAAGGGTTCAAGAGCACGAAATAATCCCTGATGTCGCTAAGAGTGAAAGAGATCAGGGACTTCACAGGGGGTTCAAACAGGATGTGACAACAGCACCTTTTGGGGATCCATCACCTTGTGCAGAATTAGCCAGGACTGGCCATGCTGAGTGTTGAGCTGTGAGACCCTTCGGGCTCATTCCTGGTACGGATTCCTGAGGCCAGCAGAACTCCAGAAGAGAGCATGACAGCCCTAGCCCAGGTTTAAACTGTTCAGGAGGCAGATGTTGGCCCTGTGCCTGTCTCTCTGAGCCAATGGATAAGTCATGGCCATACAGAATGGAATTTCATATGAGAAATCTCTGTGAGAGTCAAGCCAACCACCTGAAAGGCCACAGTTTGACCGAGCTAGAGCATGAATTTGAAGTATCCAGGTAAGCATTCTGAGTCAGGTGTTTCATAATGTGCAGTTTCAGTCTGAGGAAGTATCAACAAAACTGGTATTGAAAAAACTCCTTTCATAAATAAGAATTTTGTTGGAAAAAAAATTAAGCATTTTCCAGTTAATTCCACTGAGAACTAGTCTTACTTTCTCTCTGGCAGATATCCCTAAGAAATGGCATACAAAGGAGAAAAATGTTGATTAGCCATGTTCTACCTCAGTCTGATTTAGCATAACACTGCAGTATTTTCCTGTGTCTTTTATGTTCCCAATCACTTGATTACAGAGTTGCATCATTGCTGAACCCTGGGCCATAAAAAATAAAGGAACACAATGACAGTCAGCCAAAACAACACAAACAGCTGCTTGTCTAGACATATTAGTAGTGTCCTGAAACCTTGGCAGCCTGGTGATATAAGCTAAAAAAATTTGCACCACTATTCTTGAATTGTCTTATTGTGATTATGTAAATCTAAAACTCATTTATTTTCACTGGAAAACATAAAAATACAGGCAAAGGAAATCATGAATCATTTCATCCTTGGTTCCTAACAAACAGTATGATTCAAAGGGAGGTATCTGCAAGCTTTCTTCTCTAGTGAAAGTCTCCTGTGACCTGCATATTCTATAACATGAAGGGACAAATTAATAACAGTGTTACAATATAATTGTTTTCTTTTAGTTATATGTGCTTATTTTGCTGTGGCAATTATTTGTTTATAAGCCATTAACTTATTTTTAAAATCTATTTGATGTTCCACCTCTGATTTAATTGGTAGAAGACAGTCCCTTTGCAATTAACAATAAAGGTTAACTTTTTATAAAATTCCCAGTAGAATTTAACATTTCATTTCTTAGGTTTTTTTTACATCCACTTCTAATTATAAATAGATGGCTTTGTTCAATTAAAACATGCACATAAACTCCACAAAACATCACCACCAATAACAGAAGGTATCAATAGTTCCCACTCTGTAGTCTAAGTTCCTGGTTCCTCAAATTCTGAAGGAATTAAAAACCCAGGAAAATTATTAATGGGCTCTGGCTTGTCCTAGCCATAGAAGACATTAACATCTACAGTTAAAACAAGGAAATCCTGGAATAACAGGTCAGAATTTTGGGTGCTTCACTTCCCTCCAACTTGCTTTTGTGACTTTTCAAAGTTACATGGAGTGGTTAGTGTTCCAGCCTGCAATTTTTCTGGACTTCAGCTGCATTACATGTTTGAAAAAACTGAGCACCTTGGAAAGAATGGGCACCCTTTAAAGACAAAGCCTTATACCAGATGTCTGAAGTTTCAAGAGCATTTAATGGTTAGAGATATTTCTACTTTTTTGGCTGCTCAGAAGGGGCTGAGAGGTAGGCAAGATGAAGAGGGAGATCAGAATTTGACCCTCTGTTTCTGTCACTTTAATATTTGGCATTTCTGTGGCCTAAAAAGACTGGGGAAATCATTTAAGAACTAATGAAGAGCTATTTACCTCCTAAATCTTCTTCCCTTGAGTAATGAAATAATTACCCTCCCATAATCATGGAAATATTCAACTTGAATCTTAAATTGAGCTGTTGTGAAAAGTGGTAGTGATGTTACATAGGTGATCACCATGGTAACGTTTGGAAACTGCACTGTCGTCAGCCAAGAATATCATTCTGCTTTTCCTATAGCAGTACAAGAGACTGGAAATGAACTCTTCCAAGATCCCATATTGAGAAGGGAAAGTGAACATTTATCTGTCTTACCTGCTAGGACACACAAACTCATCAAAACCACAAAACAGCCAACTCCCTCAAAAATCTACTCACCAGCACACTGTCCACGCATTGAATTACTTTGCAATGTTATATTACTGTTTGCTAGTTTTGTTTTGTTTATTCTCTGTACATTTAGTCAAGACAGATCCCAAAGGAACAACGTGGTAGGACTACAAGGAAAAATCAAAAGATTTTATTTGCATAACTTCGATAATTAGACATCCTACAAACTATTAGAGCAGTTACCTTTTAACTTGGCTCTTTTACAAATGAGCCCTCTACTTCTGCTTGAATCTTTGGTTTCTTATGCAATTTGGTTTTCTATACTGGCAATAGTAGTCACTGCACCTGAAGACTGTTCACTTCAGGCTACCCAGTCCAAGTACAGCAAGAATAAATCTGGCTCCCTACTCAAGGGGCAGCTCAAGGGAAGATCAGTACTAAGAACATTGCTTTTATCAACAAAGAGATACAATGAAGGACCATACTTTGAATATTCACCCCTTACAAAAATGGTCTGAGGTTAAAACCTTTTAGATAATGTAGAACACTCAGGGCAGAAGAGATGGGCAATTTTTGCTACAATTTTGCAAACCAAGGGATGAAGCTAATGTGCACTACTAATAAGGACTGGAGGCTCTCTATCAAAAAGCCTGTGAAGGAGTTACACATCTCCCAGCTCTAAGATATCATGATTTTCACTTTGATAGTTGTTTTTCTGCCTTAATGTTGAGTGGTATGAAAGCATAACCATTCAAAGAGGAGATTAAGTATCTGGGATACTAATTTTCCATTAAGCAGGATAGAGAAACTGAAGTGTCAATGATGCTCAAGTACACACTGCTGTGGAGATGGTAGATAAGATGCCCAAACTGCATTGGCAGTTTACAGCTAGGAATGATTCTATGAGTTTTTGCTAAAATGTAAAGTTAATTAAAAACCCAAATCATAAACAAGAAAATTTTCAGAAAGAACTTACAAGCCTAGCAAATTACAAGGAAGCAGAGGATTACATTCTTCTGTTAAGGATTGTCTCTCTTCTGAAGAATTAATATACCTGAGGAACATTCACACTCATTGTTCAGGCAGTATAAGGAAAGATGCCTTCCAGGCTGCTGCAATAAAACAGCAAGCAGCAGGTGAGGCGAGAACAGTAATAAAGGCAACATATCCAAGCTCCGAAAAGATTCTCAATTTCACTTGAAGTCACTTGAAGTGATCTATGGAGTTCATAGTGGATTTCTAAAGTCCTAATCTTTATCTAGTGGTTACTGAATTAAACTATTCTCTGATAATGATGGGATTCATCTCTCCTTCCATTAGCTACCTAAAACCTCGGCAGGCATCTAGTGTAAACTGGCTTCCTTTGTAGGCAGTGACAAGTGATGCTTGAGCATACAAAGGTAAGATACCTTTTCTTAAACATTTCTTGGCATTCAGAGGGCAGCTGCCATATCTTCACCCTTCTTTTCCATGGAACAGAGTTTTCTATCCTAAACTTGGCATCACATCTTCTAAATTCTTAATTACCTAAACAGTTTTTACTGCACATGAACCCCAGTCCTAACCAAAGAGAGCCTCTTCACACCTGCTCAGCAATGATATCAAGCCTGGAATGGTACAAACTGGAGTGCTGCAAGAGGCAACTAAACTTCTGCCCCATTGAAATGGGAGCAGAGGCTACAAAACCTTACTCTGTCAGCTTAGCACAGAGGGAGAAGATGCAGATCCTGCAGAAGGAAGTAGAGCTCAAGATCACTTTGACAGATGTAAAGAGGTGATGAGGCAGAAACAGCATGTGGTATTCAAGTGAAAAAAAAAACCCACCTGCTTTAGCCAAGTACAGATAAGGACAAATCACAGACTTTTTGACTGCTCCAAAGGCATAGATCAGTGCAGTGTTAGACTTTGAGCAGCACTTCTTTCTTCTGTGGGCAGCGGGGGCATCTGGCTCATACAAGAACTCCTACAGCTCACTCTTGGATACTTCAGAAGCTGTAAGGGGCCTCTTATTCCCAGAGAGCCTGGGATAACCATTTCAACAGATGATACACTCATCATAGACTATGGTCATGTGAAGGAAGCAGCCGATGTCTTCCCTGGAAGAAGTTCTGAGTCAAATGTTCCTTTCACTGACTCCACTGTCCAAGCCATTTTAAATGTGCATCCCAGTCTGTGGTCAGCCATCCTTCTCAGAAGCTTTCCCACTTTCCTAAACACAGCACTTTCCAGTTCCAGCCCTGTTGGTCTTCTTCCTGTCACTGGGATCAGATGGATTATCCTCTCATGACCCCTTCCCAGAAGTGTCTGTAACAACCCTGGCTCTGGTAAGGAGACCAGCACCCCAAATGGTTTGACTTCCATGAGCCTGTCAGTAAAACTGTGGAGACAAGAAACAGATCTTTGCCAAAGAATACACAACTTAGGAAAATGGATCCAAAGCACAGAAGAGCATTATCTAAACATATCATTACCTCAGCACAACCACACTATTCCAAATGAAGAAGGAGCAAACTCATTCCTGCTTTCCCTGGAAGACACAGCTTGTTGTGTATAGTGCCCTCCCTCTGTGCCTGTGTTTGACTGTTCAACGGGCTCACAAAGCCTTATTCCCTTTAATGTAAAGTTAGAATTGAGGGGAAAAAAGCCTAGTTCAGGTCAAGATTTTTTATTTTTAGGTCAGATAGATGCAAGCCACAAGTATTCACCAATTGGTATCTTCCCCACTGGGTACACCAGAAGCATGAGTGTTATATTTTAGTGTCTTTCCAGCAACTGGCTGTTCTATAAATTCCTCACTTTTCCCACTCTTTCTACATAATCATTAAATTTACATTTTCTTGTATCTTGGTAACTTGTCTGCCCCTCAGAAGTTCCTGCAGATACTGTTAGAGTTATCTGCAGGATAACTAGAGCTCTGAGAGTTCACCAACCAGCCCATTAAGCACCAAGAGCAAAGTTCACCTGCCCAGCTGGCATGAAAACATCGACATTTTATACACACTATCAAACCTGTGTCTTCCTTATTCTCTCCTGCTGGTGCTGGTGTTAGGCCACCTTATTGCAGCTGACCTTTATCCTGAAATGCAGCAGGAAAAGCCCTTCCACTGTCCCCTCAGCCAGCTCAGCCACTGTCCCTCTCTCGCGAGCAGCTCCTCTGATTTGTACACGTGCAGTTTGCCGTAGTGAGCTGACCTGGTTTCCCCTTTGTGCAATCCTCCTTCTCATGTCTGAAGTATGGGAAGTGCTCTTGATTTAGCCAGCTCAGGCTCCTACTGTATTGCCTGTCCTTGCCCCTTGATGGGATAATTTGCGCTGTACCCTTAGTAGGCAGGTCCCTTCTTAGCTTCTCACTTAGGCCAGACTCTAACAATCCTGCCTCTGCTGAGCACACAGTAGATGTATTTAGACTAAAGTTATTCCAAATAAGGACATCAAGGATCACAAAAACCAGCTCTGTGCTATTTTTCATTTCAGACACTTATTGTACGGTAAGATTAGCAGATTTTTCACTTCATCCAGGAGTGGCTAAATTTATCTACATTCTTTCACATCTTCTAAACAGCAGATTTTCTTCCAAAAATTTTAAACTCATTGATATGGAATTAATTAACAATTCAAATAGTCACTAGTCATGACCTCCAGTAAAAACATGCAGATACTTACAGGTGAAAATTGTGCATCTTATTTTTCTTGAGACACTAGTCTAATGATTCCAGTCTTGCTTTTCTTGGGTATTTTTGCTTCCAACTCGTTCAGTCTTTTTCCTTGACATCACTCTGGTCAATATTGTAAGCTTTGATAACTGCTGTTTTGATACACTGTTCCCAAGTCTTCTATGCACCTGTAACATTTTTTGGCATAAAATACAAAGAGCAAGAAATGTGACATGCTACAAAACTGGAATCTAAGTCAACCTTTTAGACCTGCATCCACTGAGTTCTGGGGTTTGGGGGTTTTTATAAATTTTGACAATTTTATTCTACTGTTTTTGATGGACTTACTATTGTTTGGATTCCCTTCACTTTGAAGTGATCCCAAGCTCTTAACTTGAAGAAAAAAATATTTCTTTTTACCAATCATGAAATTTTCAGTACATAATACAATTTCAGAAAAAAAAAGTCTCAAACTATTAAATAACTAGTGACTTCTTGAGAAGGAGGGATCAAGTTATTATAATCTATAAAGATTATAGTGAAGGAATAAGAAGAGAATGAAACCATCTCAACTTTTCAGAACAATCTAAGTAATTTATGGAGATCTGTGTCATTGGCCCATACTCTTGTTCTCTAACCACCTTTGAAAATTCCCACTCTGTAATTAATGCTCTCTGTCTCTAACACTACTGGAATAAAAGCTTAGCTTGCCTGAAATTGGGCTGCTGTTTATAATGCAAATTAGTAAGCAGCTTCCCCCCATAAAAAATCCTTAATTTAAAATGTTTAGCAAGTTTACATTCTGGACCAGACAAGATAAATCATTTGCACAAAATTATACAGAAATCCAGTCAACATATCTTTAGTAAATATGCTTTGAAGTGTTGGAAATAAGAAAGCTGACAATTTTTAATTTTTTTCCCCTTTCAAACTCTCAAGAGAATGATACCTGTATATTCCAAGTTTTCCTCAAATACCATTTTCAAAGAGTACACAGGGTAAAAATAATGTAGAATACCTTGATCACAAGTAATTGTTGAAAATGAGTTTTATACTAACAAAAATATTCAGTACTTCAACTCTTCAGGGTTTAAGCCCTGAAATTAGTTCACCCAATGAAATTCTAACATCAAGACAGAGCTTGACAGGAGAAAAAGCTATAGCTATGAAAGGCATTTCTTTCTATATAGGGATTGAAAAATGTGGATTATCTTCATAAACCAAGCTTTTTCCATAAGAGGTGACCTAATAATAATGCAAATTTCTCATAAAACTATAATTATAAAAACCCCTGTTATTCTAATTATCTGCGGTCATATACATGTATTCAACTTAACACCATCTTCAGATGCATCTGACGTCCTCAGCATGCTGTGCCATTTTGCAAATGGGTGGCACATGGGTTTGATGGGCTAATTTGTCCCAAATATCACATTCTGTGCTGAAAGAGCAGCAGACATAACTGCACCTACTCAGACAGCACCCAGGAATCAACCGTATCTCAAAGTAGCATCTTATGTACCATTTTCTCATTCTTCTGAAGAGATAAGGGAGAGGGAAAATTTAACTCTAACACCAAGACAGTCTGGTGAGCAAAGAGAATGGCACCATCTCTATCCTGGTCTTCCTTTGCCCCCACAGAGAAAAACAGCAGTCAGTCTCATATGTTCTCCTTGTAATTAACTGAAAATTCAAGAAAAGCAGGATAAAAAAGAGGGGGCTCATTTACCTCTATTTCTAAGTGAGGCAGATCAAGGTGCATATTACATTGCACAGTATATAGTCAAATTCAATGAACAGCAACATACAAGCAGCTCCTAAAATTTCAAGTTAGGTACCTATTAAATGTAATCTGATAATTAGCTTCACGTTAAAGATATAAACTATCAAAGGCAATCAATAACCAGAGATACCAAGTATTATACACAATGCAGCTTGTCCATATCATCTGTGTTCTTTGCTAACAGCATAGGCTATGTGACTTTTCCTATATTTCCTGCTGTGACCAGCACAAGAGGTTTGGAGCTGCTCCTGCTCACTCTTCTGACCTGCACTTCTCCAAGGGCTCAGCAGTGACCCCGTGGGAAATGGCACAAAGGGTGGAAGTTACAACAGCAGCAGTGCCACATTTCCACACTGTAAATCTGGTAGTCCAGCCTTGGCAACTCCTCTATCCTAAATGTATTCTGTATTTCTGGCAAATAAATACTGCAGAGCTATGCAATGCACTGCAGAGAGGAGGAATAGGGCTTCAGGTGAAGGTGTGCTCCTCACAGAAATCAGGGGATGTTCCTGTGACCAGGAAACCCAGAGCAGTCCCTTCTAGCCTTATTTCTAGGCTTTGTGCAGCACTGGGATAAACTGTTCTAGCTCAGAGGTTTTTAGCCTGGGTTGTCAAAGGAAAATTTTGGAAGGTCACCTGGAGACTAGAGAGCAACATTATTTGTTTACACAATTCATGGCTTTAAACCAGGATTTTTCTTTCTGATTAATTTCATTGATACAAGAATCTTGTATTATTCCCTCATGAAAGTTAATAAAGAACACCACATGGTACTTGAACTCCTGCCATTGGCAATACCACAAAACGTTAACTGGAACAGCAACAACCCACTAGCTTATAGCACTGACTGGCAGACATGCTGGACTCACTAAATTTGGTGAAATAATGTGCCTGGGAATGAAAAGCACAGTAAAAAAGAATAAGGCCTGAAGCAGGGTAGTTCAAACTGCAGTGGGAGAGTTGATATCTTGTATCATTCTTATGCAGAAAATAGTTGGCAATGGGATGATTGCTTATTATCCATGCATGACACCATCTTTGGATGGCTCAGCTGTACAGGCCAGAAGAGGCAAAAGCTGAAAACAAATTCCTGCCAATTTCTTCCCTCTGCTCATTTATTATGGGGAAAACATCCATAGATGCATTGCCTGTTCCAGATCTTCTGGCTCTCATGGCTTTAAAAGATAGGTGGTTATTCAAATCCTTGAGTCCTTCTTCATAAGCAGTTCCTGATGTAACTTGTTCAAAGAGACAGATTCTGTGAACTTCATCTAACATCATTCACTCAGGGAACAACCTTTGGAATGAACAGGAGAAATTCCTAAAGCATTCTACTTCATGGTTTCAGTGAAATCCAGTCCTTGATTATTAGAAGCAATGCTTCATGTTACACCACTTTCATACAGTTTAACCACCTGCCTTGCAGGGTCAGGCATCACAATTCCTATGCAGACATAATTAAATCTTTAATGAAAAAGGTAATGCATCATGAATTTGTATGGAAATTCTGAGGAAAAAAAAAGCATAAATCAGCATTTTAAGGTCTAATAATATTAATTTGTTGTTTTAAAAATATTCTAAATTAAACAAAGCACAAAGAAAAAAAATACAGAGAATTTCCTTGCATGTCCAGTTACGAGGAAAATAATATTTAGAAAGCAAATTCTTGTCTACAAAACAGTTTTGTTTGGAGATGATTTTTTAAAAATAAGCTTGTAGAGCTTGAATATCATTCTTGTTAATCCATGCCCTGTTCATAAGCAGAAAAATCCTTCTTCTTGAGTTTACTTGTCAGTTGAAATCTTCGTGGACTGATGGCTAATATAAAATTAGATAAAGATGACAGATTCTTTAAAGAAAGAACAGCATTTCAAAATTTGCTGGGTACTGTTTCTGATCTTTTTTTGATTTAAATTTTGATTGACTGCTTGACTGAGAAGTGTCCTGGTTAAGACCTATTTGATATTCTCAATCTTTTCTTCCTGAGGTCCCCAGAAAATAAAGTGTTGTCTTCTGCTGTTCTTTTACCAAGCCTCACAGCTCTGTGTCTCTCTGCAGCATGAAAGACTCCAGATCTGAAGATAATCAAGACCACATGACTGCAGAGGGAGCCAATTGTGTGCAGCTCCAGGATCCAACACTGTAAGGTTAATGCCTCCTTGTTGAAAGCATATAATCATTTTGAAGTACCTTCTTTGTTTTGTGGTTTTGTTGTGGTTTTGTGTTTTGGGGGTTTTTTTGTTTTGTTTTGTTGGGTTTTTTTAAAGAATGACAAAAAAAACCCAGAGCCTAATTTTATGTGCCTGGGAGTAGCTATCTGAGCTTCAGGCAATACAAACGCTGCTATTACTGGGGAGTAAAAGCTCTGCATAATTAACAAACATCATCAGCCTTACAGTTCCTGTAGAATGTACTAAGTTCCTTGCCTGAAGGCTGCTCTCAGCCTAGTAAGTCTGTTTACCCTGTCCAAGATTAGATTAGTTTAATTATTATGAAAAAGACTGCTAAGATCTTACAGCCTAATTATGCAAATGTTTCTAAATGTTCACAAAAGTAATTTATTTATTTGGAGATAAATGAATCTGTTTTGTCATAAACCAGATTGCAGTCCTGGCAATGTACAAGCAGGGTTATGTGCCCTTAGGCATATCCTTCGCCAGAACTATCAGTGGGACCCCTGGATTACAACATTTATAAATACATAAATGTTTTTTAGCAGGTTTTTATTGTTTTTATAAATTATAGTAATCCCAGAAATAACTATCACAGGTTTAATACTCACCAACCTTGTTATGAAAACAGGGTTTCTCAGCAGAAGCATTTAAAAGATGCTAACAGCTAAAACATTCCTGGTAGACCTATTAAGATGCACCTGTTTTATTATGCTTTGGAACTGATATCTTCAAAAGATTCTCCCCTCCTAGCACAGACTCTTGCTGCTAACATAACCTGCATCAATACAGTACTATTATTCTAAATAAGGTGGTAGTGTTCTTCTCAAGGTATACAGTGCTAACCTTAACTGGAAACACCCCCTTTTACATTAGGAATTCTCTAGGTTTCCTCATAAAGCTCATTACAGGTTAGAGATTTAATTCTTCATCTATTTGTAATTACATGACAACACATGAAATAGATGCAGAAGAACTGTTCTATATTTAGCCACTGCTCCAGTTTTGTTGCTATTATCATGGAGATAACACCTAGGCAGCTCACTGCTGCCTTCTCTGAACTCCTGTGCATTCGAGGCAGACTATTTAAATTTTGGACTTTTAGACACTTAAAATCTGATCTTGACCACAAATACAACTGAAACACTTAATGTCCTGCACAGCTGTGTGAAATGAAGTGGGACATAAGCCCAGAGGAAGACTGGCCTTTACAGAGGTCAAATCTCACCTTGATGAGACAACACATCTGTAGACAGGGGCTATTTTGTGCACATCAGAGCACACATCCCTGATTCCCACAGGCATCAGCTTCAGAGGGAACTGAGCTACAGGCACCTTTAAAACGACAAACACAAAAGGTTTAGCTGGATATCTAGCAGCAAAGCAGGTGAAGTGCAATTCATATATTTATCATACTCAGATATTTTGAGCTAAGTCCCTTTACAGTGTACATCAAATTGATGCAGTAACGCCTTTCTGCCATCGATGTTTATTTTCTACTGGAGACAATAGCGTGACATTTTACTGGAAACATATTGCAGTAAAATCAATGCAGAGTGACTTCTTGATTTGTTTATAAATTAACCATTCCTTAAATAAGCAAGGCAATAGCTCTATATGGGAATTATACCCACAGTTCTCCTGTGTATTAAACGGAGGATGTGAGCGATTATTTTAACTGGCTGCTATGACATCACCATTATCATGGATATTCAAGACATTAGAAGCTGTGTGCTGTCAGTTAAATGATCACATCTCAAGTGCACCTGTGTTATAATTATTCATTTGGAGCAGGATCATTAACATATTCCTTAAGTCATTTACAGGCAATTTGACTCTACAGTAATGATTTTTTCCCTCTTTGTAACAAATTAATGAGATATATATAAATACGCAAGTACAAATGAAATTCACACAATTCATACCATAATTAGCGTGTACCAAAGGTCTGAAAATTGTCTAACTTGGTTTTTTTTTCCTGTGGTAGGCAGCTATTCAGCACTGTATATGATTCTTTCAGAAGAAAGACCTCTGTCAATACATTTTAACAGTTACAACAAGGTTAGCAGTCATGTTAGCTGTTGGCACTTAGCAAGCAATAATTGTAGTCCAGGCTCAAGAGTTTAAATTGTGAAAGTAGAAGAGGAAATAAGATGGAGATTTATTAAATCTATCTATTGAACTACATGAATAAGTTACATGATCATTATCACCAATTTAATTAACTTGCCCCAGTTTCAAAAACATACAGTTGTTTCTGGCTAGACAACTTTGAGAATCCTGGAGTAGATTGATAAGTGTGTACAAGGACAATGAAGCATGACCACACATCTGCCAAACAGCTTAAATATTGATACCTCATTTTAGGATTTTTCCTCATGTCCATGCTGACAGAACTTCCCTAAAATGGTAAAGTCTCTGTCATTAGTGCAAGACAGTGCTGATCTCACCTTGAACACAAAGCTCTCTGGAGAGGACATTGCTGGGTGAAGGCTGCTGTAAGAACATCAGAAAACTGTAGTGCACACTCATTTGGACCCAAGGAAAGCTCTATCCCATAACACCCAAGATGCAATAATTGCCTACTCCAAGCAATATATTTTCCTCACTCACAAGGTGTGGTGGACTGAAAAAATTCACAGCAGCATTTACACTGATCAGTCAGTCCTACACACTGTTTGCCCTTACCATGCCATTAGCTGGTATCATTGCATTTAAATAAATTATTTTATTTGACTGCAAAACAAGGCAGCCTGGCTCAGTGAACTCCTTGGCTCAGCAATCTCTCTTGGACGAATCTGTAAGAGGAAATAGAGGCTTCATAGGAAAGAGCAGCTGCATGTGTGCATAGGGAACTCTGAGGCAGTAATCTATAACTCAAAGCATGGGACACTGGATGACATACATGATCCTGTATGGCAACAGAGCAGAAAGGATCCTAGATTTATCTGCAATCATTTTGTGCTAGACTTCCATTTGGAAATCTTGACCTCAGGAAGGTAATTGGAATTTTCTATTCACTTCTTCTACAGTCAGGATATCAGAGGGAAGTGGTGAACCAATGGCACATGAGAAACTTAGTAACATGATGCCAAAATCTCTGAGATTTTATGATCTATTTCCCTAATTATCCTGAGAAAATTAAAACACCCTTTATGGAATAAGAGCATTATAAAAATAATGGATTTCTCTGTAGTTATCAAATCACAGGTTATGAGCTGCTTTGACAGGTGAATAAAAAAGTATCAATTGATACTAATGCCGTCAGTAGATGAAGGCACCACCATTATTGCAAATATTACACAAAAAGGAAGAATTTTAAATACAAAATGCCACACCAGTCATAAAATCAAAGCACAGAGGCACTGGGATGGAAGCAAACAGCAGATGAATCCTCAGTATTTTTTCAGGATATAAATAACTCAGATAATCTTACAATAAAACAGTACCCACTGTGTCGATGTGTCATTCCCAAGTATCAGTTAGAAACAGAGATTCAAAAAGAATGCTTAGACCCTTGAACATCACACTCTATCAGAGTAATTTACTGTTTTTAATATACAACTGAAATGCTACAGAAAACAAAATGTTGGATTATAATACATTTTGTGTTACTGAAAGGCATTTCCTCCAACAGTGTGTTCCACACCATTGAAAACTCAGCCTTTGCCCTGCCCATTCTCCTGGTACAGCTCATGTCCCATCACTTGGCCAGGTGGCTCTGCTCCACAGCCCTTTCTCAGGATCTGATGTTTACAATGTGGCATCAGCAATGGCCTGGGGTTTTACCTCTCCCAGAATAAAATCTCACAATTCACCCCCTCCCATATCAGTACCTAGAGACTGTCCATCCCTGCCCACCAGCCACAGTTAGTGTTTCCCTACCCAAGCAAGCTCAGATGGGCTTCTCACAAGATTTATCCTGCACTGCACCATGACAGCAGACATTTAAAGCAGTTCACAAAAGAAAGAATTTGCTATTCTTTCACCCAGTGATGGAAAGCATCAATGTCATGGTGGAAAGCCAAAGGAGAGTTCCAGAAATACACCCTACATACATATATCCTGTCCAGCTTGGGACAGCAAGCCCTACCCCTGAAACTTCTTGGTGCCCTGATTCTTCTCAGGGTCTGCATCACGCTTTCCTTCCCTATCACATCTCTCTAAAACCTCTCTCTCTCTTCAGGACAAAGAATAGAAATTCTCCCTGGCCATCAAGTGAGCCCTGAAAAAGTAAGCCATCCTACTCCAGACTGTTACTGTGACAATTTAAATCTCTGCATCTGATGTTATTTTACCTGTGCCAGCACTTTCCTTTTCCCTCTTCCAGCTTTAAAGACCATTTTAAAGGCTTCCTTGACATAAAGCTGCATTCACTCAGGCAGCAACGTACAAGTTTGAAGAAACCCACAATACACATCAGAATAATGCAGAGCACTCATCATGACTCATTCTTACTTTCTCTGTATTCACTGAAAGCAGTTTTATATTTGTGAACTGCATGATACCACTGAACAGTACCTGAGTGCCTTCTCTGGGTGACAAAACTTGCCACTGCCAATTTGTTGGACTTTATTCAGAGCAGAGCAGGATCCATCCAACTCCTTTGCCTTAGCCCACCCAGCCTCAGTCCCCCACCCTCAGCCTCCAGGCAGTGAGCACCTCCTGAGTGCTCCTTCCAACCTCCCTGGGCCCTCTCAGCCACAGCACTGGCTCAACACAGCATCACAGACCTGCAGTCCCTTTTCAGTTGGCAACAGGGACAGAGTTGGACCCTATTTGCTCTGAATTCCTCTGTTGTTCACATGCAGGGGAGACAGAGACTGCTTTTCTCTCCATCTTTGCTATAGTTCTCCTTGGATCACCTACTAGTGCATCAACTGAAAATATATGCACAGTAAACCAGTTATCTTTAAGACATTAACATTTACCAGCTGTTCAGGTACCTTGACATCTGACAAAAACTAAAGAAATATTATGGCATCTGTATATCACACAGGCAAATAACCAAACTTAAATCAAACGTTACATCATTTTTCACCTCTGACTCTTACAGTAAAAAAAAAAAAAAGGCAAAAGCAGGCTACACAGTACTTCACACTTTGAATAGATTTATTTCGTCTTACTGAGGCTTCCTGTATCATTCATTACTCATCTATCCAGAAACAACATGTTTAGCTTATGAGAACAATAGCCTGTAAATTTTGGAATCTGAAATATTCATGAGAAATAGGTAATGACATTTACAGCTTAACACACACACACACACTCTGAGTTTCTAATGAAAGATCATAAAAAGCCAGAGTGCAATGTAGCATTATCCTTTGTTTTTAACTGTTTTGAAAGACAGTCTACATATGAAAAGAGCTGGGAGAGTTGGGATATTTTCAGTTACAGCAGTCATTGTCTGGGAGAGAATCTCTGCCCGTAGAACAGGGTCCTTTAGCATTGCTGAGCAACTGCTACGGAGCAGTAGCCCATCTAGGAAGGGAATGCTGCTTTCTAGATCTGTGTTACTGATGGAGCAGGTCTGCTCAGGGCTGACTCATCCATTTCCATAAATGACTTGGACACAGGACTCAAAGGGATACTAAATAAATTTGCCAATGGTACTAAATTGGGAGGAGCTGTTGACTCCTTTACAGGCAGAGAGGCCCTGCAGGGAGACCTTGACAATTTAGAGGGCTGGACAATCACCAGTTGTATGAAGAGCTGAATTCTCCACCTGGGATGGGACAACCCTGGGTGTAGGGACAGACTGGGGAATGAGAGGCTGGAGAGCAGTGCCACAGAAAGGGACCTGGGGGTCCTGGTCATTGGAAAGTGGAATGTCAGCCAGCAGTGCCCGGGCAGCCAGGAGGGCCAGCCCTGTCCTGGGGTGCCTCAGGCACAGCATGGCCAGCTGGGCAAAGGAGGGGAATTCCCTTCAATTCATTCTATCAATTCATTCAATTCAATCCATTCCAAACCTTGAGTGTAACACATCATAGAGATACATCCTCCATATATCATTGAATTTGAATTGAGTATTACTAATACTGAAATACAACAAGGACTGCTGATGAGGAAAATCAAAACAGATGAAAATCCCAAACACTGTACTCATTTCCTTAAAAAAATAAAGGTATGCTGTGATTCTGGATGCAACAAAACAAAATCTCTATACATTAATTTATTATTGATCTATGAAAATATCATATGAGACTGAATTAATTTTGATCTCCCCTATTTCATATCTCACAAATCCTTTGCAAATTTAAGGCAGGGTAAAAAAGCGACATCTTTAAAGAATTTAGACCAAAGCTAATTTTCCCATTGATAAAGAAATCAAGCACGTTTTAAAGGACCAACACCTTTGATTAACTGGAAATTTGATACCCTCAGAGCACCTGTTGACTGCAGCATTTAAGGTACCAGGTAGTCTTGTGCTAATCGCTGACCCTTACCTCATACAGGGGTTGAAAAGTGCAGCTCATCCCCTTAACTCAGGAGGGGAAGCTGGAACATCAGGCACCACTTTCATTTCCACTTTATCAAGAGCTCAGACCTTCCTAGACCCACATCATCTGCTCTTATCAGAAAGATGCCCTCTGCTCTCTTTCTTCTGCTTGAAGCGGGAGCCCCTCTCTGCTACACAAAGGATCTTGCCACTGCTTTCACATGGTTTGCAGCTTCATTACAAGCATTTTGCACATCTCAGGCTGGAACCTGTAGATGAGAACAGCTTTTTAATGTTTTCTGTAGCCTGTAAGAATTGTGCAATTATTCAACTGAAAGCAGTAAGCATGAAGGGAAAAATATTATTTTCAACTCTACTTTCCCTGCACATTTCCAAGATGAGGCAGTGAGGCTTCATTTGCAGTCTGTTACAAAGCAAATCAAGATATATATTTAATATCTAAATTGTGCTCAGAAGCAATATGGAAAGAAGAGAAGAAACTGCTGATTGTGTAGTTCAAGATGGGGCGAAAAACATGCTGTTCACACATATCAAGTGCCAGCAGGCAAATGTTGGAACAGTATCATTCCCTGCTCGCTTAACTTGCTTTGTGCAGAAACTGACACATCTGTATAAATATTATAGGACACTCACTTGTAATTGAGGTCTCTCATTGCCAAAATAAGGTCTCCAGAATTAGCTTCTGAAGTGCCTGGCACTCAAACTGCAAGATAGTGAAGTGATCTTCCACAAGATGGCTCTGTCTCTCTCTGTTCCTATTACTGACTGAAACCTATGGAGAGGGAACATAAATAATATTCAGGACAAAATGAGATTACAGTTTGGAGGAGTAAGAGTGCCTCCACATGGGAACAGAGATGCTTCACTGAATTAGGGCAGCCTATGTGACAGTGGAAAACAGCACATCATCCATTTTTGCTGACTGTAAAGGGGTTTCACAGGGTGTTTTGAAATTATGTCTTTTGAAAGGCAGGTGCTTCCCCACCTGCAAGCCAAGCTGGTGGCCTCCAATGAAGTTTCATTTTATCAGCCACATTCCTAAGGGGCAGTGCCTAAATTAACAAATTTTTCATGGCTAACAGAAATGTTCAGCTTCTGGACTCAATTTAACACATAGTTCCTGCTCTGCTATAGCATGGGCAGTGAACCATCTCTGCAAATGTAAATTCATACTTGCACTCCAGACTTCAGGGAAAATAAATCAATAATACAAATAATAGAAAATATTTGCACCAATATATTTTTAAAATATTTTTTAGGCAGAAATTCTATTAATCTCTTTATATGACAGCTATGGAAAAGTATCTGTGACATCTGAAAATATGTGGTTTTGAGTGACTTTAAAACATATCAGGCACAAAGAGCCCACTTACCCATATTTATCCTGGACAATTTTCTATCTTTATCTTATTTTCTGTGAAGTCCACTTTCCTGTACATTGTTCTGTTTAATGTGCTTACCAGAGCCTTGAGAATGTGTGTAACAGATTTGTTTATGGAGTGTTCGCCTGCACCTACAGAAAATTCTCACAGAAATGAAGTATCTCAACAATCTAAAATACATTTGACTGAAACAGAGATGCTAAAATCTTGCCTTATGCCACCAATAGCTTTACAGTACCTGATGATGACATAGATATTTGTCATTGCATAATGTACATTCCTCCTATTACAAGTATTTAAGGTAGATCACCTTTAAGCAGCTGCATTGGGTGGATTATCAAATAACTTCCCTACTGAGCAAGAGAGAAAAAAACAAACATCAAAATAGGAGAGTGGGAGTATTTTTCACACTGTTGCTTCCTTCCTCTCCAAACAGTACTCTGGGACAGGTATAAAAGCAGCAAAAAACTCCCTAGGTCCCATCCTCTTTGCTATAGAAGGTGGGAAGAGCTGTGATGGAAACCTCCAGTTCTGTGGGACTCCTGGCACAGTTTGGAGCTGGTAATGTGTGAGCTTCCTAAAATACTTGTGGGAAAAAGCTGGGGCACCAGCTTCCCACGTGGTTTATCTGAGGCAGCTCACAGCTCCAGGCTACCTCACTTCTGCCGCAGCACACAAGTACATCTCTGGCAGCTGCACTGGGGCAGCTGGGACACTGAAATTACCATGTAATTTACTCTCACATGCCCATGCTCATTGCTTCTGGAATATACCACCCTCAGTTGGCCCCATTATGACAGATGATAAGTGCAGTGGGGTAGGCAGGGACCTTCTTTCTTCTCACATCACTGTTATGTGGTCTCTGTAGAGCTGTAAGAAGGTACCAGAAGTGTAGACCCACATTTGGCTTGCCAATAGCCAGCAGAGAGTTCTCTTGCCACACTAGGACTCCTCAGTGAGCATTTGCTGCTAGATTACCTCTCTTCTTCATAGTATGAGCACAGGAAACTGCTTACAGGGTCCCCTAAGAATATGGTCTATTAAATTAGCAAAACCAGGATTAGGTTTAAAGCCTAAAAGGAATGAGAAAACAGTGTTTTCTACACATTACAAATTGATATTATTTTTATGTACCTCGAATTGACTATTGACCACCTGCTCCTTACAACACACACTGCTCCCCACCTCATCATTCAGCTTTCTTGCATGCACACAACAGCCTTTTCCAGCACTGTGGTTGCCATTGGACCATTTTCCTAGCAAGGTAAAGGAGCTCTGCTCTCTCCATTTTCTCTCACCCACACTAAGGAATCACTTTTTGGTCCATATCACAAGAGGATGGAGAAACCTGAGCTCTAAGAGCAGCTGCCTTTCTGTCCTGGGTGCTGCCAGTCACAAGTAGGGCATGCAGCTGAGCGATGATATAGAAAAATGTGAGAAATGCCCAAATTTCACACTCTCATGTGCACAAAACAGCAGCACATGACTGGATCACACCATCCAGTCCTGCCTCCCTCACCCATCAGAAATGGTGGCTCAGATCTTGGGGTGTGTAGCAAGGTTCTGGCACTCATTTCATAAACAGCTTGAAAATTAGGCAAAGAGGAAAGAGAACTTGTTTTCTTCAGCGTTTTCTTTAGTCTTGCAAGATAAGCCAGTCATTAGTTTCACTTGCTTCTTTGCAGCTGCATCATTTCCCCAGCAGTTAGACAAAGCCTGCTCCCAGTGCTATCTCCCAGCTCAGGGGCTGACCATCTCCTTTGAAACACTGAGCTCCTCCTCAAAATATTCCTGTTTTCTACTTGTACACACAGGTAGCGGCACTGGTGAATGGAGTTCAACTATGACTTGGGAAGTTCCACACTGTAAAGGAACTTCTTCTTCTGCTGGGACAAGAGAAAATGAGCTTGAAATTTATAATGACTGTAAGGGCAGCAATGTGGCTTAGCTCCATTCTGTCAAAAAGGAAGATTTTTTTTTGAGAGAGAAACACGGGGAAATATCTCTCACATGCTCTCAATCTGTGTTAATTAAAAGTTATTTAATTTTACAGTCAGTGAAACTTAGGCAGGTTACTGAGAGCTCCAAGATCCAGTTCTGATGCCATACTGATTCAGATCAGTGCAAGACAATAATCTTATTTTATAGAACCAAACACAAGGTATTCTGAAAAGAAACGGAAAAATAAACTCACATTTTTGCTTGCAGCCTTGTAATTTCCCTGAACCATGCTGTGCTGTTGACTTTTAAGCAAAAGTCTTTATTGAAATTCACTAGAAGTTCTATTTAAGAACTGGTGGCAAGATATGGGCCATTGACTTCAGTACAATTACTCCAAGTTGTACTGCAGAAGTCTGAGACTTAAGTCCTGAGTATTTCATAAGCTTGGGAAGGCTTAAGTTCCATTTATATATATAAATGAGACATTGAAGTGAGTGAAAACATATCCAGAAGTCCTGTGGAACCTGATTGGACCCCTTTTCATTTGGCTTTGCTTCTGTGGGTTTATTTTAGACTCCAAGATAAACTCAATGTACAGGCAGTTCATTTTCCTCACATGTAAAAGTTCACATGAAAAAATGTTTTCACTGTACTACAGATTACTTTATGCACTTGATACTTTTTTATGATATTTCAGAAGAATCCTGCCTCTTTATTATTGTCAGAATTCTTTTAAGAAAACACATTAAAATCCAAAAAATAGTCACAGAAATGCAAATAGAAATGGTTTATTTTCCTCTGCTGGGATGCTTCAGTATTTTGGGAATGTCTTATGTCCCTAGAGACCCAAAAGGCAAGTCATTTGAAAAGCAGTGTGCATGCAGAAAATCACCAGAATGCCCTGTGGGACCAATCTGAGCCCTTCAAAATCCACTGGAGTCTGTCTGCTGACTTCAGAGACTTTCAGTGATAGTCCCCCATGCACATTTTCTAAATCTAAAGAATCATTAGGCTTTCCAAAACCCCTGTTCCTGCCTGCACTTTGAGGGATTCAGGAAGGGCACAGCACTGCAGATGGATGCTGCACCACCCCACGGACTGCCCCAGCCCGTTTTCTTTCCACGCTGCTGACCACAGGAGCTGCCATACATATGCACTGCAGCAACTGGAATAAATTGCAGGGATGGAGAAGTGTTGAGTGCTGACAAGCCAAAGATCTGAGAGCAGCCAGGACTCTTAAAGGAGATTCTACACAGAGAAATAACACCAAAGCAGGATTAAGCCAACAATCAGAGGAATTTAGTACATATTAACTGGAGTTTGACACAGGGAAGGCAGACCAGCAATATTTTGGGAATTTTCAGTGAATATCAAAAAGTCTCCAGAATACTAAAAGGTTGGCAACCAAGGCCCCCAGGTTTGTAATCAGCACCTGAAATCAAGTGGCCACAGCTGAGATTCATAGTAGCAATAATTGCAGAATTACTTTCACTGAAATAGAAAATAAAATTATTTCTAAAATGAATTCAAAAATCCATGGAGAATGTATTTTGTTTCCCTGGAGGCTGGACCTCTATCTTCAGAGCAAAGGAACAAACCCCCCTTTTGTACCAAGCAGCATCAGCACTGTCAGGAAAGTGTAAATGTGTAAATGGCTTGTGATGGAAACTGCACATTTCCTCTGCACAGGGAAAATCTGTTGCATGTTATCACATCATTTAAATTAAGCTTGTTCATACAGGCAGTGCCATAAACATCTAAAAAAAAGAAAAAAAAAGCAGAAGGCATTAAGTAGAAGTACCATGTGGTCTGAAAACTGATCTACTATTTTGGCTGCTGGTTAACTCTGTTTTGCACTTACATTAATTTTGGGTGCAGACAAATGCTGAAGAAACTCTGTGAATTGAAAAATCCCATGAATTGCTTAATAAATGAGTGACTTCTATAAACAGTCAGCATACACAATTTTGTTCACACCATTTTCTAAAGGAAGGACAGATTCTGGAAACCTGTACAAGTATTCATGAATATTACAGCTGAACACAAGTGGTTGACCAAGCTATATTTAGAGTGGCTGAACATCTTTCTCAGCTAAAACCAGGGAGTGTCACAGTGGGAGCAGGAGGACACACAGTGTCCTTGGGCACAGCACCAGAGGCAGGGGAGCACAGCCTGAATGGGGGCGGCACAAGCTCACTGCTGGAAGCTGCTGCCTGCATGGCTGAGCTGCTCAGAGCCAACTGGGCTTGGGAACTCCCTTCCTGGCTGTTGGGTATAGCAAACAACTCACCCAAGCAGCACAGGCTGAGCTGTTGCCTTACAACAAAATCAATTCATGTAGTTTGAAGTCTGAACCTTGGTGTTCTAATCTCAGCATTAAATATTTGGAAAGCTTTTATCCGTGGTGTACCCTTTTAAATGGCAGAATTTTTCTCATTTGAAGTACAAAAATCAGCTTAGATATCAGTTAAACTATTTACCTCTTCTCACCTAGTTCTAGGTCTTAGTTCCCCATTCCTTATCTAATCCTTTCTATTTTGTATCTATTTAGGAATTTGGCCAGTCACCCAAGCTTGTTTATTCATATGCATAAACTGTAATTCTTGTAAGAAGCATGAAAACCTTTTCATGTAATGAGAACCTTCCAAAGTGCTTGGAATTCCTGTAAATTATTTCGTCCAGGAACATGGGTGCACAAAGCTGGCTTCAGCTCTTCACACAAAAGTCTGATGATTTTCTAAACAGGTATTTCCAAGCTATAGCAGCCAACACATATTTATGTGTGAGATGGTTCAGAATAATCAATTCGGTTTGCTAAGGTTCCATTAAAGAAACTACAGCTACAATCTCTTCTTTTCTTTTCCCTTCCTGTTTTCTTGCATAACATTTTTTTCCTTATCATTCCTTATTTTCATGCAGAGCATGTTTACCTATTTGCTATGGTCAGTAGACACTTTATTTTAATTACTTCAAAGGTAAATGTATTTGAAGACACTTGGCTCTCATTCCTGGTAAGAAAAACAATTAATATAATGGCTTTAGAACTGCACAGGAAAAAAATATCAAAAACGTGAGCTGCCAACACTTAAAACCACCATATACATTAATAAATATATTGTTTATCTTGCCTTTGCCTTCACCTTTTTCCAATGAATACATTAGTGGCAACTAATTAACTTATTTGCTACCTAAACTTATCAAAGGCCACTGTGCAGTTATTTATCAGCTGTGAACCTACAACTTCACTACTATAATTGTAGTATCCAGCCAATTGACTTTTGGGGTAAATGCATATTGCTCTTGCACTTCCTGCTCCAACACACATTTGTGTTAAATTTCTGTTCCTATCTATGTGATACTGCAGCACTTCCAAGGCTGCTTAAAGATCAGAATGCCGCCATTGCTGACACTGGGCAATCAAATATTGTAAGAATGCACACATTCCTTTAGGAAAGTGCTGTTGATATGTGAGAGATTTGTTGTAAAAAAAAAAGTGGCAGAGAACCCTCCTGTAATGTAGACCAGCTCATTCCAAGATGGACAAGAGGAACTAAAGCATTAGCTAACATCAATCACACTAATTTCAATCAAATCCATGAACTAACACCAACCCAAGAGAGCACTGCCTCTCCTTCCATAACTTATGATGTACATTTCATAATATATATAAAAATTAGAAACTCAGGATGCTGTTTGACTCTATCCATACAGGTATTGAAACCACTCTATTCTGATTGTTGCAAATTCACTAATGGTCCAAAACAACTGCTACAGATGTTTGCTATGAAACTGGATCAGTATCTAGTGCACTGAGGCACAAAGCAGCTGAATAATTTCTGAGAGTTTCCATGTCCAAGGAGACCCCAGTTCTGAGCCTCCTAACTCCAGCCCCTGGCTGGCAGCACACAGACCCTGCTCTCCACAGCGCACTGGTGTCCCCAGGGCACTGCTGCTGCCCAGCCCAGCCACTCTGCAGGCAAAGCCCATGCTCCAAAGGCAATTCCGGCATGGAGACTTCATATCCTTTTATTACGTAAATATGCTCAAATGACATAAAAAACTCCTTTCCAGACATAGGTGAAAGAGAAGAATTTTAGAGAGTTGTAAGAAAGATGTAACAGGGTGCCTTCTGATGATTCACAGCTAATCAGACTGTCCTGAAATCCAGCATGGACACGTCTGTTTCTTCCCTTAAAACCTCTTCTGGGAATACATTTACTGCCCCCATTTTCTCTGGGATTCCCCAATCTCTTCAAGAGCTTGTAAAAAGAATTGCTTGGCAAATAGAATTTAATTGCATTAAATAGCAAATTAATCTTTTCCCTCTAGATATCCTACATTGTCTCTTCACACCAGAAAACAACACAAAATATAGCCATGCACTGACTGGAGCTTCATTGTAAAAAGTTATTCCAGGATATTGGCTTCTGTCCAAAAGGTAAGAGTAACGGAGGTAATTTAAATATTCTTGAGCACAGGAACAAATCCCTAAGCTCCGTTGCTCTCTTTGTCAAAACCCATTCTTTCAGAAAATCATTTTCTTTACTCATTGGACAACAAAATGCATTGTCAAGAAATTTTATAGCAATAATTATAAAAGATGTCCATTTGAACCCATTGAGGTCTTACTGATTTTATAATACCCAGCAGACCTCCCTGCAGGAGAACGCTATATTTATGTTAGCAATATATGCGAGAATTGAGATCGTAAAATTAAATGACCACATAGAACTGTCATTTATATGATGAGCACCTACAAATGTGAAGGCTGGTTTATCTTGCAGGATAGGGTAGAACTAAATGGTCCACTCTCAGTGAATGCTTTTAATCACGCATTTCTTCACTGTTTCTGCAATATTACACTTGAAGGACTGGTGAGCAGTTTGCTATGAAATGTTAAATGGCTACTGGCAGTACAAGCCCGATGGAAGTGCTCACTAAAATAGAAGTACAGTACATATTGTATGCAATTGTTTTATGAGAGACATTATGGTTACTAGAATAACATTTCACCATTACCAACCGCTGAGAGAAAAGTCATTAAGATATTTGGCAAGCCAGTGTAATTTTTCAGCAGAACTACAGTACTAGACCTCAGAATAGCTTCTGTACAAAGAGGCTAGCTGTCTCAAGAAAACAACTGAAGTCTTCGGTGTCATTTTATTCATAGGGGTTTATTTTCAGATTCCAATGAGAAAGTTATTGCTGCTGGAGAGTGAACAATTGAGCCTTAACCCTTATTATAACAGTGCAATTTCAGAACCAGTGCAATAAATCTTGAAGCAGTGTTTCCATTAAAAATCTCTTTTCTAAAGAGATTTTATGGTGTGTAGTTTCATTCAGACACTTTTATGAGAGATTTCTTTAAACTATGATTTTAAAACTAGAGAGAGATTAAGTACGTGTTTAAGCACTGTTAAATAATGAGGTGGAAATAAACAAAACTCAAGCCACAAGCCTCTTCCATGGTTTTGCAAATGCTGGAGAACAGAAAATTCATGCTCTCCATAAAAATAGCAGGGTCCATGCTGGACAGGGTTCCCCTCAACACCATCAATGGAGCAGCAACTGCTCATTTTTCATATTGCCATTAACATATTAAAGACTGACTCACAGACACACATATGCCATTCCACCCTGATTTTTTCCAGTAAATATGCTCTCCCTCTTCCTACAACTGTACTCTAATGATGTGATGGGGCATTGCAGCTTCAAGGTGCAAACATTTTGAACTGAAACAGCCACTATGCATCACCTAACTAAATCCTTTTCTCTATAACAAGAACAGTAATGACCTATTACAGTATTATCACAAGGTAACAAGACATAAGTAACAAGGCCCACTGCAACCAAACACTTCTAGTTGTCAATGTTTCCAGTGGAAACAATGACTTCTGGTTAACCTGAGCTGACAGGAGATCTCAAGAAAGCCCCATAAATGACACAGGCCAGCATTAAACAAGCTGCTGCTTTAATGTTGCTTCTTTCTACAAATCTGACCACGTCAATCCCAAAATGGTGTAATTTCAATACGATTTTCTATTTATCTGATTTGGAAGAAAGTAATTTTGTTATTCAATTTCTTTTAATCTGATATTGTGTCATTTCCACACCCATATTTAATAACTAGATTCAACTTGGTCTGCTTTAATATATGTTATTAAATATGGGTGTGGAAATGACACAGTATCAGATTGTGTCAAACTAGGTCAAGGAAACATTGACCAAGTGATCCATTTTCTAAGAAAAGAATAAATCAATAGAAGCTCCATCAAATACAAGGCAATTATTTGACACCATATGGGAAAGGATTATGCTGGGGAATATTTTGCCTACAAAACTTTGTAAAAACATGCATGTTCCACTATGTCTCTGAAAGAGTCCAGTTCCCATGAACTGAGGTTTTCCAGTCATTTGTTGTTATCACCCGAATTCAGAAAGTTCTATTCTAAAAAACTCATTCTAATCTGAGAGCTCCCAAATTCTGAATAATATTACAATATGGTTGGTCCTATGTCTGTAACTTCCAAATAAAACAAAATACCTAACTAGAGAAACTGAAATTGCATAGAAACTTAGTTACTTACTTGCCTGGATCTCTCAGATGATTACACCTCCAATTCATAGCCCTTCACTCCCCTGTAAGGTTTCATGCACATGTGCAGGTATCCAGAATATTCTCCAGGGCAGCAGCTTCCTGAAGTTCTGTTTGGAGCTAACAGTTTGGAAGGCTAAAACAGGGCAGAATGAAAATCCTGTCAGGAGTAGCCCCGAAAGGGAAACAGACAACACAGAAAGCCATGGTGAAAATTAACTTATTCTCTAGCAAAGAGACACCCAGCTGAATTGAAGCTTCTGGCCAAAGCCGTCCTGTTCAGAGAGATCCAGGCTCCATTGCTGCCATTACATTCTAGGCTTGCATCATTATATTTCTAATTTTGCAAAGATTTAAACATATGCTTGATTCGAACATTATGAATGATTCTTATGGGTCTTCCTCTAGTACAGAAATAATTCCCAAATGTGTCCATTCATTTGAAGAGGTGCTTAAGTCACTGTCAGTTTTCATACTCACATCCATCACCCCTTTCTGCACTACTCCTCACAATTACTAAGAGATTTCTGAACACTGTAGATCATTCATGCATTGTGAATTTACAGCAGTTATTGATACCACAGCAAAAATTTTAGAATGTACCTAGATGTTAAAACCACAACAGAATATAAGAGAAATTTAGACTGGAAAGATTAAAATATTTTCTAGAACTTAAGAGTTGAATTCCACAACTCTAATGTTATTAACATAAGGGTTTTTAAATAAAACATTAAAAAATAAACTTCTTTTTCTCACACAAATAATAGCCACAAAATCAAAGTAACTACCATTATATCACAAAATTACTCCTTGTTCAACAGAGAGCTAATTTTGAGAACTTTATTCTCAAATAGCTGCAACTGGATATACAGAGGTATCAACATCTGTATTTAATTCTCATATTCATTTCAATTCCACAAAAATAATAAGTACATTTATTAAAGATATATTTCTACTTCCCTGTCTCCTAACTTAATTAATTTGTTTGTGTTAGAACCAGACAACCAAATCAGATATATATCCATGCACTAAAAATAAGTGTTTTCCCTTTGGTCTTAACAATGAATAAAATTTCCTATTATTTTAAAATTCAGTTATAAACATTTTTCCTCAGGAAAACATTCATTCTCTTTCTTAGGACTTTTCAGAATAATTGTGAACACAGATAAACATAAACAAATGTTTTGTCTATAAAGCTCATCTGTTGTGCCAGAAGGGTGTGCTCTTCATCATTTTAAATTTAGAATGCTAATTTTACAGAATGTGAGAATTTAGAGATAGTTCTTCACAGGCTCTATCCCCACTAGAGTTCTCTCTGAAAAGTTAATAGCTTGAACAGTTTTTCTATTAATTTCATTTGGCTTTTCCCTGGGTTTTTAGGGTTTCACAGTATAAAAATAAAATCCCTAAACTTGCAAGAATTAAAAAAAAAAAAGTTTCAAAAACTTCCCTCAATAAACTAAAAATACAGAGCAACTAAGTGCCTTACCAGGATTTCTAAAATTTCACCATCAATATCACTTAGCAAAAAAATTCCAAAACTATGCCTATATCATAAAGCATTAAATGACATAAATTAAATTTAAAACACTAGCTGCATTAGTGGTTCCACTGCTTGGATGTAGAACTACGCATCTTATGCAACTTACAATATGAGTGACCTAGTCCATGTTTTAAAAACATAGAAATTTTCAAGCAAAGCATGAGGAGAGACAGTGTTGGCTCTTATGCCATTTACAAATTTTCTCCTGCAAAGATACTCCTTTCATAGCTATAAAATCTTGTACTTAGTTTTTCAAACTGGCCATGCAAAGCTGCTGCCTCATTTTCGCAAGAGCAGTTCTTAGCATATCATTGTAACTCTGAATAGTAATAGTTCCAACAGAATTTAAGAAAATTCACACACTTCAGCCCAAAAGTGGAGCTGGGATAATGTGCTGAGTAAAGAGGATTACTTGTTTAGGTAGTCAAAGTTTTTCAGGCATTCAAACCCAAGGGAAAACTTAATTAAAGTCAATAAAGAGGAAGAGAAAGCACATAAAAATTAAGTAATAAAATTTGTACAAAGCAAAATATGAGCTGGTCATTTATCTGTGCCTATGGGATAGTTTTGCAAACAGAAACCTTCAGCCTGCAGCATGGTGGGATGGATTCTGAGCTTTTTGTGTTTGTCATGTACAGATCCACTTAAATCAATGAAGTTATGTCAGAATTTTGCCCATATGAACAAAACAGTGATTACTGCCATGCCCTACTAAATATTGAAAAAAAAATTCTTCCTTTCCAGATTCGTTTCAGTCTTTTAACAGATTATTTGACTATGCCACTTATGCAGAATTTAGAAATCGTGAAGATCTGCGATCAGATTCTCTTCTTTGCTGCAGAAATTTAATGCTGACAAAATTGCCTGCAAGTCCACTGGTAAGCAGTGAATATTTACTAATCCATAACAGGTAGTAATCACGTTCTTAACTTTTTCAACTCATTATCTTGCTGCATTTCTTCTCTGCATTATACACTTTGGAGCATTACTCAGTCTACATTCAAAAGCTTTCAGGTACTGTCAGCTATTTTCAACCACCTAGCGAAGGCTATAAGCACTTTTCTGACATGAACCTGCTAAATTCTTATATTTATATAGAAATTGAGTTAAATGCACCTAAAAATGTGGGGAAAAGAAAGGCACAGATACTTAAAATTTTGTATTAAACGTGCAGCAGCAGCCTCTTCTCCTTCTCAGACTGTGTCTTGAGCCACCAAGTCAGCATCCTTCCTTTGGGAACTACAGGACATCCAAAGGGCTGTGGAAGTTTCATTCTTTTTACCACCTTGAACAGCTAACTCTTTTGTAGAGGGAAAATAAAATTCTACACCCCTTTCAAAAGGGTATTGCTGTAGCATTGCAGCTGTGAAATCGACCACTTGCTACAACTTTGCTACTAAACTTACTGCTGACTCCCAAAAGGGGGAGAGGTTTCTATTCCCACTGCCCCAGCAGCATCACTCAGCATTTTGCCTAGATTGGTTTGTTGTCAATCCTCAGGCCACAACCATGATCAGAAAGTGCTGTTCAGGCTACCAAGATACCAGAGTATCTGGATTTTAACAGTCTTGTTCAACAGCATTTGCAGCACTAGTCAGGATGCATCAGTTTAGTGTTTGTGTCAGATTTGATGTAATAATATGTCACTTAGTTTGAAGCACTTAAATTCAGTTTAAACTACAGCAAACATCTGCAAATCCCAGACAAACAAATCTCTCAAGGCAAAATAAACACTGGTTAGAATCTCAAGGGGATTTGAAGCCAAACTTCCTCTTCAGGGGAATTGTTTGGGGTGAGGAAGGAATTTCTTTTCTCAGACAGCTGACATGGCAATGGTTATGTGCTCTCCAGCATCACCATCCAGTGCTTTAGGCAGAATAAGGCTGGGAATTTACAAACTCTGAAATTATAAAAGTAACCAAATGGTTTTGCATATAGGTGGCTAAAAGATCCCAGCTCTTCCAACCAAAGAAACCACTTGATAACATGTGTAGGAGAAAGGGAGGCCACTAGAATTTTGCAGGGCAAGGTACTTCACAGTGGTGTCACCATTCCCTCTGGCAGATGATTTGAAGAAAATATAGATAAGAATTAGGCTAAAAAGAGTGAAGCTAAGATAATTTTCTACCAGGTATGCCAGGAGATACCCACTAGATCTGTTAAATAATACTCACAATTTAAATATTTATATTTAGCTTCACCCACTGCTCTCTACGCTTAAAACTGATCAACATTAAGTAAGTTTGTGATCAGTCACAATATGTTGGTGCTCCATTCACTCACAAAATCAAGAAATTTTTTTTTTCCCAATCACAGATTCTGTTACTCTAGTTTTACAGTATGGTAAGGTGGGGTATTCTTGATCAGAAAGGGATGTAGGAAAACAAAATAAAATGTTAAAATTGTAAAGGTGACCTTTGTATCTGAGATAATAACAGTTGATTTCACCATATGATAATTATTTTTTTTAAATCATATTCCAAAAAAAGGCATCAGAAAAAAATATGTTAAATTAATTACTTAGGAACCACCATGTTTAACTGGGCAAAGTGTTAGACTTAAATTATTTGCCTCCAGTGACCCCTGAAAAAGGCTTATTTTTGCAGTTTGAATTTAAAAAGCTTAGAAATGCTAATCATTCCATCTGGAAATCAAAATCATAAACTGTTGGATTAATGAATGTTACAAGTAGCTCTCACATGCAGAATAGTAAAGACATTGTTAGTAATTTGTTTTGACAAAAGTGATTAGAATATTTATTTTTGCTAACACTTCTACATGCGGACCTGGAAAAACGAAACTTGTTTGTATAATACAGTAATAAAAATCTTTATTAAAACTCAGAATGTTGCTAAGTTAATTATATGATATTACCAAGAAAGGGGATAATCAAGAAATCCTTCATGAGTTCATAATCTGTAAGGCAAATAATTCTTCACTGGTCTGATCTGTAGTGCCACTTAAAGCTATTTTAAATGGAATTGCTAGTTTTTACTATTTATTATTACAATAGAAGAAAAAGCAGAATTGTTGATTATAGTTTCTTCTGCTCATAAGGAATGTAATACAACAACACCTAAACCATTACAGTTTTTTTAGATTACATTGCCTGCAAGTAGTGTTTCATGAATGAGAGAGAGAGAGAGAATGTTGTAGAGGGTGCTTTTGTTATCTGGCTTGTACCTGCTTATTCCATTATGTGTAACACAGGCTCAGAAGTCTAGAGAATGTTTTCTTGGAGAAAAATGTCATTTTTTAACAATACTGCAATTAGATGAATTTACCAAAAAAAAAAGAAAAGAAATTGTAGGCATTTTAACAGACTAAAATCTCATCTGTGATGTCAAACTCAGCTGTAGGATTTTGCTCCCATTTTGCTTTCAAAATAACCACTAGTGAAGAAAAAAAGGAGAAAATTAAGAGCAGTTATTCACAGATTCCTTGTTCAGTAGGAGCCACGTTATTCAGGGCTTCCAGCATTGCACACACTAAAGATGTAACACAATGAGTTTTATCTCAAACTCCTTTCTTGTGGCTGAGGTATAGAAGATACTCCACCCTGATTACAAGTGAGAGAGGATATCTTATCCTCCTTGAGTTCCAGTGATTAATTACTTTCACTGTATAAGCCAATTATGCCTGCCTTCAGTTTCTAGCAGCATAGCTTTATTATGCCCTTCTTCTTATGTTTGATCCCAAATCCAACTTCCAGCTCTGCTCTAGGTTTCTTCTTAAGCTTCCTACTGGACAGATCAGTCTAGCAAGAGTCTACAGGCCCTAAAGCTTCTGTCCAGCCCTTAAAGCCTCCACAACCAAGGGCCCAAGTTTTCCTGAGATGAACGGGAGCTTGACTCGAGCGTGACTGAGTCCTCACAGGGGAATATAGAAAGTACAGAGTATTGTTTTCAGAGTAAACTTTTGACTTGGACAGAGTTTAAGAAACTCCTGAGAAAGTCTATGGTGGTACGGGGGGAAAGAGAGGAAATGCTGCAACAGCTCTGGAGAAGTTAAAGGACCATGATTTTGAACGTTTTCATGTCTCCAGTGATATGAGAACAGTGTCAGTACACATAAATATTTTATTGTGCACAGTGGGCAGGGCTTCCTCAGCAGCATAACCTGCATTCCCACAGGCACAGCAGCTCTGATTACTCGCAAAGCAACCACTAATTGAGGTAAAGGGCAGGCTGTAGACAGCTGTGTTTTGCTGTTAGGAGGAAACTGCAGTTGTGCCCAGTCACATCCAGACTCAACAAGAGGAATCCATCCTTACATACCTATAACCTCAGTGCAGTGCTGGTGGTCCATATAAGCAGAAAAGAGGAAAATGGGAAAGAGCATGTCAAATCTGCTACAAAACTCAGAATTAAGACATTCCCTGTCTCCATTCATTTGGCATGGCTCTGGTTTTGCTATCAGCTTTGGTTGGTATCTGCAAAGCAATGTCAGCACCTTCTCCAGGCAAACAGCTGCCTCTGAAACATTCAGGGCCATCTCTTGGCAGCCTCCTTTCTAGTGGTACATCAGTGAAGCACTGCCTCTCTAAAAAGCAGCAGCTGCTAATTCTGGTGAGCTACAAAACAGCTCTCTGCCACATCATGTTGAGTCCTGCAAGAAAATGAGTTTCTCTGGCCCAGCTCATTTGACAATTGCTACTGTATGAATAATTCAGTCCCCAAAACCCAGCAAATGCAAGCAAGTGTATAAAACAGCAAGCTGTGTAGTGCACTGGACAGCCAGGGTGTGACAGCTGCTTGCTGATGGTGATGGCTGGCCACTGCCTAGCAGCCAATCCACGAGCCAGCAGGAGGCTTCCCAGGAAGACATTTCCATGTTTCAGACTGGATGGATTGCCATCCCAGCCCCTTTGATTTGAGTTGGCAAAATTAGAGTTCAAACCTATTAAAACATGTTCAGCACAATTCTTCCTCAGGATTAACTGACCTGAATGAAAAGGACACATTTAACTGAAGCCATGCAATCTTCTCACAACTGAAAAACCCATTAGCTTCATCTTACTTGCCTTTGGCTTCTGGGCCTACAATTCTGTATGAGAGTGAGCTTCACAGCTTTGTTCAAAAATGTTTCTCCAGCTTTAATTCTGGTAATACGTAGAGGAAAGATACATTAATTGAAAGGAGTAATACTTCCTTCTCTGTCCTTCAGCAAGTTTTTTCTGCCCTTGTTTCATCCACTTTTAAAGCAGGAACAGAGATGCATTCAAAGAGAATTTTGCTGCTCCTGAGATGAATTTATGCTGCTCATCAATTCAGAAATACACTCCAAAAGAGGAGGTGACTGCAGCTCCATCCCAGGCTGCCTGGTGGGCTGTCTCACACCTTTGGCTGCCCACCTGCCCTGGCTCACAGGCAGCAGCCTGGAAATCCAGGAGCCCCAGACCCAGGGTAGCCCACCTGGCAGAACAGCCAAACAACCTCCACATCCCGTGCATCTCACCTTGCAGCTGGCGTGATTCCAGCAGCTGCGTGGGTGAACCAGCAGGAAACCAGGCTGAAACCTTACATGCTTCCAGAAAGAAATGTGTCAAGTTAAACTATTTGCATGGACTACTCTGATGAATTACCAGCCTCACCATTAGAAGTTTTCTGACTGAACCTGCTCTGTGTCATGCTTAGTTAATACAGTAGCCAGTAAGTATGGGTAAGTGATTCACACAGAAACAAGGAAAAAAGTAATAATAACAAAATATCTCTGTAAAACTGCAGTTGTTGGGGATACCACCCAGGCTAGAAGCATTTATAATGCTTGCATTAAGGCTTTCTACACTTATGTTCACACTGCTTCTTCTGTGTTGTTCTGCTCACCCACAATCACTCCATCATACAGAGTGTCTTTATTTTCCTAGTGTAAGCAGTGCCTCTAGTCAGGGATACTGTTCACATTTGGGCACTTTGTTCTGCACCTGTGTTACCCACAGGGAAAAAAAATCATACTGTCAACTGAGACACTTGACTGTATTCTTTACACAGGAATTCTACCTGCAATGGTAGTTTTGTATCATTTTATTTGCTCAGATAAATGAACAGAATGTGTTTATTGTGATTGAATTTGCCTTGATAATTACCAACACTTGGCAGGACTTGACTTACCTGTGTATAGAACTCAATTAGATTTTTTTTTCCTAGTTTATACAGTCAGTGTGGGGTTTCTTGAATAATCAACACCTGGGTGTAGCGCTGACCAACAAAGACTAAGTAGCAACCCTGTTTTATTCAGGACCATTCATTTTCTTCCTTATGTATGGAATGATTCCAAAGTACTTAGACAACCTCTCATCCAGTGAATTAAGAGGCTTAGCTTGACCACAAATGGCTACCTGAAAATCTCTCATAGTCTGGCTGCCCACTTCTCTTGCAGAGTTGTGTCATCTCGTGGCTAGGATCGGCCAACAACAGGAAAAAATGTGGGACTCTCTGTGGCACAAAGAGAGAAGTGAAAAGCATTTACAAACCAGAGGCCTAATCGTCCAAATGAAAATAAAAGAGAGCAGAAGAGATCAGGAAGGGAAGCAGAGTCCAGCTTTGATAGAGTTCCTGTAGGAAGAGGTAACCTGCCACCATAGCAAACAAAAGGAAAAAAATTATATTGATCCTTTAAAGCAAATGAGAAATCAGGGCGTTTTTTTCTCAAGAGGAAGGGAGAATGCAAAGACAGGTAGGCATCTATAAAAAGAGGAAAAAAAATATTGCAGGAAGAAAAATTGATGAATTTAATGAAAGACAGGGGATAAGCAGATGAATCTTACAAAAAGTTAATAAGATATAATGATCTTATTTTAAAATGCATACAGATTTATTACATTTAGGACTACTGACTGTCCTTTGACAGACCTGCTTCACACAGGACACTTACTCAATTTCCTGCTAAAATTTGAGATTTTTTTTCTCCAAAGTTCAAATGGGAGGGAGTTGAAGCACTTCTCACCCTGCCCTTGGCTTCTTGGCCACACCAAGTGTCTTTTGCCAAGTTTTCCTCATCTCAGCCTATCTAGAGCTGGTTTCCCAGGCTCTCATGGTCTCTGCTGAGCAGGGTACTGAATGTGCTGAATAGGACCCAATACCAAGCCTGTATTTTGTGTATGTTCTGCTAAGCCAAGTCATCAGCACATCCCCTGACACACATGTGCACAGTGCAGCTCTCCCTGCACGAGGCAGCTGTGTGCTCATGCTTCCCCAGCCAGCCCTAGCAGGGCTTCCATACCCTCCTTCCTCCACATGTAACAGCTCACTTTCCACACAGCTCCCCCAAATGCATATTCACAGCTTGTGCCAATGCTAAAAGTACCACAGAGCACAGGCACATTTCAAGGGAGGCTTCCACAGCCCTCTGAAATCACCATCCTTCTAGGTAAATAAGCCTCTGATGACCCATACTGTATGTATGGCATTATGCTGCATTTGTGATTCAGATGCCTGCTCCAAATCCAAAGCACACACACAAAGTACTGAGAGAACTTTCAACATAAAGGAGGTATAAAAGTGGAGCTGATTCACACTCTTAGCCGCAATCAAACTACCAGAGGATGCTGAATGATTCCCTCTGCTCTGGTTTTGGATGTCATTATCTGACCTCATTTCTTGCTTGTGGCATTTTCTTGGGCAGCTCAGTGCTCACATATTATCATCAAGCCAGCCGCTCTCAAAGTCATACAAATGTGAGTGTATGTGTGTGTCACTGGAGGGGCATAAGGGGTGGGGTAAATTAAAGGCTTTTAAGAATTACTGATTGAGAAAGAGAGAAAACAACATTTAAAAACCTTTTAAATTGCTATTCCTTCCTTTTAATCCTAAATTTCTCTTTGTTTTGTTTTATGCAGCTGGCTGAATGATGGCAGAGTGGCTTGCAATTATCTGGATGACATTAGATGCCAGCTGAAATGGACACTAAAGGAAGAATCCAACATCCTGCATATATAATTCCTACTCCATTTGGCATCAAACCAAGCCAACAAATATACATTCCCTACTGTCCCCAGTAAATCCCATGGCCATTGAATGTTGCTATGGAAACAAAAGCCCAGGATGTAGGAAGAGTTTGGATATAGGCAGTTTCCAAAATGTTGGAGTAGAGTTTTAGATTGAGAACTATGTACACCTGTAGGTAACTCCCACAAGCTCTGCATACTGAACACTTAAATGTACACCACAGACCTGGGCTTGCAATGCCTGCAGAATTCTGAAGGGCCCTAATTAATCTGATGGCTTTCATTTTCATCCATTGTATGGCTTATTCAAATCACAGGTACTTCTCCACCTGTTCTGTGAAGCTTACTAAAATAGACTTTAGAAACTGAGCACAGCTGTCAAAATAATATTGTTGTATTCCTGAATCTGTTCCAAAGATAGATATTCCAGAGAAATTTAAAAGTTATGTTCCTGCATTAGCACACTAGGCATTTCATAGCAGTTTAGTAAATCAAATATTCCATACTGCTTGCTTAATAAGATGGGGAGTCATGCACGAAATGACTGCCAGGTTAATAACACAGGGAGCCATGCATGGCATGTACTTGCATATAATAGCACAGAATGTTCCCCTAAATCCTTTGAATTGCTCATCAGTTCTTAAATAGGCATTTAACTAAGCCTTCATCCAGAATCAAAAAGAAAGAGGAAGCCACCTACAATTGAAAGGAACAATAGATAAGGACTAAGTTAAACCTTAAATGCCATCTTGTAGAAAAAGCTGGAAATCTGCTCTTGCAAACAAACCAAAGCAAACCAAACCATAGTTCCTACAGCTAAAAGTAAATGGATAAATTTGTTTCTTTAGAGAAACTCTTAAAATGTAAACTAGATGTATTGTTGTATGAAGAGATGACACCAAAAAGAAAGGGAAACACCAAAAACCTTGAAACCAAACCTAGGGCAACATGTAGAGGTGAGGATGAAGGGAACAGAATTTGTGCTTGTTATTTTCCTGATGACTCACAGTCAGAGGAAGAGATTGAAGCCCAAACTGAAGATTTCTGTTTGGCTTCCTTTTCCAGAGCCCCTTCCAGACTGCCATATATACATTCCTTAGTGCCACAACATTTTTTGGGCTTAGTTTGCAGGAGCAGCTGAAGAAACAGGACACTAAAACCTGAGCTACAGATGGGAAGCCAAGGTGAAGAGAGAGAGTCGAGACCCTTCTTAAACAATAGTCCAGGGAAGGTGCATTACTGTGCCAATCCATGCCAATCAAGAGAGTTGTTTCAATTTTGCATTTTTCTTTTTTTTCTTCCTGTTGCCTATTATAACTGCTCAGATGCCAGCTCTTCAGGGCAAGGACATGCTCCCAAAAGGTTCCCAAATGGACCCCCAGGCATGCTCAGGACTTTTCCCACCATTGCAATATATCTGTCCAATTTGCATGTTGTTTAAACAGCTTCAGGTCCAAATACCTGAAACATGCAAACACACACAGCGAGGACAAAATGCTGGCTGAATAACTTTCTGTGTCACTTCAGCAAGTGGTATCTCGTGTAAACACTGTCATCATACATGCTGTGCACGTGTAGAAGAGGTATTTTCTTCTGGGTGTTGAGCCATTCTTCCCTCCACTTTCACAATCAAGAGTATTATTATATAAATTGCTGGATTTAAATGCCCATTACTACAAACTACAGATAACTTGCAAATAGGAGGCAAGACATTATATAACCAAAGTTTCCAAACCTAACCAAAACATATATTATCATTTCAACATGCAAAAAAGATAATACACTTATTTATTACTATGTTTGGATGTGAAGAGCAATTTTAAAAACTAATTTAAACTTATCAAGTATGGAATAGAGAACCTTGAACTTTCACACTGTCACTGCAAAAGGACAAATAATGTTCAGCAGTGGCTTCTCCTATGACTCACTCAAATTGTACTAAGGAATAAGGACAAACAGATTTCTGTAAGCAAAAGCATTAAGATATATCCATTGCCTCATAAGCTAAGACCATTTCTGCCTAGACAATAGCAGAGAAAAATATGAACTCAATTCTCTCCCCAGCTCCCATCCACTTCACCGAAGTATTGGTTTCAAAGCCTAAGCCACTAAAATATTACTCAGTTCATTATTCCCTTTCTTCTTCCTAGAATTAAAAAAAAATACAGATATTGTGTTACTGGCACTTTAAGTATACCAGCTTGTATTTAGGAAAGGAAACATACATAGAAAACACAAGGCTCCACAGACATACTGATTAGTCCTTTTTGCAAATCACAAAATATCTCTATTTGTCTCATCAGAGACCAGGTACTGCTGTAAGACAAAGGCTGACTGTGATTAATTTCCCATAGAATAAAGTCAAAATCATATCCAGAAATACACTTGAAAGACTCCAGAGAATCCTGCTATCCCAAATGCTTTACACTCTAAGAAACATGAGAAATAGTACTCCCCTCTTGAAATAGGTGAAACATAATAGCACTCAATATGGTCATTCTTTCATGCAAATAGCCAATAAAGATATTTGAAGGAGTTTGCCCTGTACCATTAGCCTTGCTAATAACTAGATTAATATGTTGCTTTGAGTACTTGAAATGTTATAAAGGAATGTATAAATGAACACTCTTGAATACCAACAAAAAGATGGACACTGTCTATACCTGATGTCAAATGCACTGAGTAAACAAGAAAGAAAATACCACCTCTTTCATCTAAAACAGCTGCAGATACAGTACCTAGATGCTTTCTGAGAAAGATGCCTTTACATTAATGAAATTTTTATCCTTTCTACAGATTTACCATTTACTTTCAGTAACTGGTTATCAGAAATTCCTTGTATAGTTTCAAGGTGTAACAGTTGTAAGCAACCACAGTAACAACCTATATTTTATTTACTAAGAAATATTTCTATTTCCTCAGAATATACCATGCTCTAAATTCTCATTTCTCTTCAACTAATGCTCGAGCTATTACATGTACTGTAGAAAAGGCTTTTATTTGTAAGTATGGTCTTTTGTGTTAAGAAAGATAAATGTCAGACTCATTAATTATGTATCTATAATTAGATACTGCTGAAAACGAGCTGAAACTTGTTTTGACATCTTCTTTGAAGAATGTATTTGTACATTGCATGTAACATTGCATATATGCATTTGCAAAACCTGAAATAGCTGAATGGCAGCTATGTACAAAAGCCAGTAAGCTTCGACAGGGTAAACAAAATCAAAGCACAGCTGAAGCACAGACTAACAAGAGGGAAATTCATGTGAAATAGCTTGCCCAGAAAAAAGCTAAATGGCCATCAAGAGGAAAGGAAGCCTCTGACCAGGAACACATGATGAAAGCTGTACTTTGTTGATTGCAGAAAGTTTGCTTTTAAATATACCCTTCTAAGTGTTTAACTAATTTCCAAGAGGCTTGATTGTACTTCTCTTGACTTCGGGGGTTTTTTTTCCTACTAATTTGGAGATGGATTGCACCTTAAGGCAGAGCCAGGAACATGGGGTGTGTGCTTAAGCAGCAGGAACCCAAGAGTAAGTGTGGGAGGTATTGTGCCTCAGCGACAAAACATGTCCCTTCCCCCACAGAGGCAAGGGAGACAATCATCCCTACAGTTAACGGTGACTTTAAGTATGAAAGCCAGCAGTGTGCAGAAAATACTGCAGGATGGAAGCAAACTCTATTCTTCCTTTTATGCAATCTAGGAATTTAAAGAAGTTATGCCAACAACCTTTTTGTGTGAGTGGTCCCGTGCGTGAGGAAACCACGTGTGCAAGAGTGTAAGCGGGCGTGCAAGAGTGTGCAAGGGCGTACATGAGTGTGCAAGGGTGTGCATGAGTGCTCAAGGGTGTGCGTGAGTGCGCAAGGGTGTGCCACCCTTTTCAGACACTGAGTTAAGAACACTTTTTAAAGCAGAGGGGAGTACTACTCAGCACCTTATTTTTGCGCATTTCAGAAACAATGTGACCTTCATTTGGGATAAATCGGCACAGCCACACCAATAGCTCTGACTGATGCAAATAACTTCACTGATCGCATCACACTTGTAAAGTGTGCCAAAAAGGAGCGATTCTCTTGTTGATGATCACTAAGTCAGGGACAGCTTGGCAGCTCCTTGCAAGCACAGTACTGCCAATGCTTGCCAGTTTACCCCTGTGCTGCCTCACATTCTCCATAGGTACAAAGCCATTGCATCATCAGTGGGCAAACACATGGCTTGCGAATATAAAATGGCAGTGGGATTCCTCCCATAGCAGGTGTCCACCAATGTGAAAAGTTTCCATACAAATAACAAAGATAAACAGCTGGGGGTTTGGTGTTCACTTTAGAGTAACCTTCAAAATTGAAAAGGAGCAGGAAAATTACATCCCTTATTTCGAAGGGTCTTGCAACTAAGAAATTTGAGTGAATGCAAGGAAATGTGAAATTGAACTATTTCTAACCTTAGACAATTTCAGTGTTTCCACGTTTGTAAGTGACCACAGCCTAGCAGTTCTCTTTCATGACAAGAGCATCCACTTTAAAGGGCATAACCACCAGAAAGACAAGCCTTTCTTCTATTCTAAAGTTTTCCCCAAATGCCATTAGCACACTGAATACAAAGCAACTCGAACCACAGTTGTGGACACTGTGCTCTGCATTGTGCAAATCAGAGAAGGGAAGAAGCTTATTTCCTGATTAGCAATTCCTCAGTGGTAGTGCTGGGGAGGAAGAACCTGCCTACAAAAATCATAGCTGTTAGGAAATATCAGCCTGTCTATAAACAGATGGCTACTCCTCACGGGATACTGTCCTCTCCAGGAATGCTGCACTAAGTTCTGAACCTCTTCCAATGCAGCCCTGAGCAGGCTGTGTTCCTAGCAAAGGTGAGGAAAGTTAGAAATGGAATGAAGCCAATCTGTTCATATAAAAGCTCTAAATTCATTACTCTCAATTAAAATGAATGAGGATAAGGATTGCTTCCAAGTACATCAATCAAAGAAAGTACTTGCTGCAGGAAAACAGAAGACACTGGTGTATACATGAAGGAATTTATTCCCATCTTAACAAAATGTGTGCAGGCAAGTGTACACAAAATGGGCAGTTTATTTTTCACTTGAGAAGTTGTAACTATCTAGGAATGATGGGTTAAATATCTAGAGTTATATATTTTTATTATTTTTAAAAGCCTATTTCTTAAGGAAATATTTGTATGCCTACACACCTGATCTTAAAAAAAATAAGAAGGTAGCTCAAGCCAGAGTGTTTCATGCCAAGTAAATAGGTATATAATGCTTAGTAGACAAGTATAGATTTGCCTCCAAATTAATTTATTCTGTTAACTATTCTATTAACTTTGGGGCACCATAAGTGCCCTTCTGAAATCAACAGCCTGAGAAACTGCAGAGCACTGCAGAATAAACTCTTGAGAGGGAAAAATCTTCAAACAAAAACTAATGCTTCTTCTTGTTGATAAAAATACAGCCCTTTACAATACTGGTGTATTTTTTCACTGTGGTTTTGCTTTTGGTTTTGGTGTTTGGGGGTTTTTTTTCCTATTGATTGCAGAATGAACAAAGCCAAGGTTTGTGCAGCAATAGAAATTGCTATAAGTTGACAAAGAGCAGGATGAGTTAATTTTTTTGTAGCTGCTCTTGTTATTGACAACATACCATCAGCATGCATGTTCCTCATCTCCTCTAAAGGATCTGTTCAGCCCAAATCACTTGCAACTTTTGCAAGTTTATCTTTGTAAAAGGCTGAGAATGTTGAGATAGCCCAGTACCTACTATACTCTGAGAAATATTTCAACATATTGTCACAGCTATGGAAATTCAGAATTAGGATATCAGGGAGAGTTGCACAGGGGATGCTAAAGCACTTGAGTAGATACCTGAGCAGGATGTGCTTGAGTAGGAATTTGGAAGAGATGGAACCAGGCACTTTGTTTCTGTCTCAGTTTATGGCCTACTTCAAAAGTGGTATTGGATATCCATATTCATTATTTGTTAGGGAGCAACTGGTGTTCTTTATGTAGGAAGAGTATAGAGTCAAGCCTTCCATTAATGGAGATGTGTCAAGAGCTTGTCGTTTTAAAAACTATATTTTCACCAACCTGTACCACAAAGCACAAGAAATGTGCTTATTTCATTAGGTGTGGCAAAAAGGGGACCTATTTTTACTAAATGCCTACTCTGTTTGATGCCAGAAAAAAAAAAGAACCCAAAGAAGTAGCTGTGATGCTTCAAAATAAGACAAGAGCCTTCCTCCATCCTGAACAATGCATGTAATCCCGCTCTGGGTCAACGCCTCTTGGTATTCCTGAGGGATGTCTATCAAGCTCAGAAAAGTAAAAACTTGACCTGCAGCACAGCACAAGGATTTCAGATTTTCCTAGGATGACTTTCAGTCCAGGCCCTATTGTTAGGGTCACATATGTAGCCTCCTTTGGCAGGCCATAATGCTGTCAGAAACGACAAACATTTTCTCACACTGACATCACCACAGACCAGCTCTTGTTGGAGAGGCACGAGACTCGTGGGATAGAATGAACAAAGCTGAAAACACCCTATGGCCATGGTGGTGAAGGGCTCACAAGAAGGATGGGTGATAACAACATTGAACCTGAGCTGATCAGGCCCGGGAAGCTGGGGCTGAAGCTGATGTATCTGCCACCTTCCCATGCCCATAGAGTGCTTCAGGAAAACTCTGCCTCCAGCTGCTGGCATCCATACTGCAAGCACAGCCCATTTGCAGGCCCCAGCTGCCCTCCAATCTTCCTTCACAAGGCTAAGAACACTCACAGGTATGCTGTGCAGGTCTCATTCTTCTGTCTGGCACTCCACGGGATCTGTGACGGGAAAATTTATCAATGAGAGCCATAGACAGACACACAGACACAATTTAAACAAGCAGTTGGACACTGACTGCACTGAGCTTCAGAGCAGGAAGAGCTGCTTCTTCAAACTGTGCTATAAGCCTAGCTATAGGAACTGACAGTCCAAAAATCAACAAACTATGACCAAAAATCTCACAAAAGCAGAGCTAACTCTCAGGGGTACTCCTACTAGGATGGATACCAGTCTACAAGGACAAAATTATTCTTGCAGGGGAAAAAAATGAAAATTAAAGATGGGGAAAACAAAGGAAAAGAGAAGGGGCAAAAGTATAAGAAAAGGCCATCACAGAAAGACTCCATGTGGTAGAAAACAGTATTCCTTAAAAAAAAAACCACAGGACTTCCAACAAAATAAGTTCTTGTTTTATTATCTACATACCAACCAAGCTCTTCTGAAACATTTAGTTCTATAATAAAATACAATAAAAACCTAAACAGAAATGATAAACAGATTTATAAGGAAAAGAGGAGGCACATAAGATCTTTAATGTAGCCACAGAAGTTGTCTCCCCTATGGCCATTTTTAGTATAGATGTTGCTATATATACATCTAGTACTACCACAGGTCTCATTAGCAGCTGTTCAGGTAGAGCTGTGATTTGAGCCATCAGGAGACTATAACCAGAGGGCAGGCTTTAAAGATAAAGACTTCAAGAACTGTGAATAATTTGAGGCATAATGCTATACACAGAACTCCCCAAATTCAATTTGTCAGTGAACATGTAACTCACTAAAACATCTTTCAGGCAGTACTGAGATTTGCATGATAGTTTGGGTCTGACATAGTAATTAAAATTAAGAAGGGTCTGCAATGACTTTTGCATTTGGGTTGAGACTTGGATCCAGGAGATTACTTTGGGTTCCTGAACACAAGCTTCTTCTGTCACAGAAAAAGCCCCACTGCATTGCTTTCTACCCCAGCCTACATCAGTAACAGGAAACTATGTTCATGTTCTTCCCCCCCCCTGCTCTAGAAGCAACTGGTGATAGCTCGAACAAGAACTGAGATTCATTAGCAACATCCTCAGCCTCCTGACCCCCACCTCACACCCCACACTCCAGAGCTCAGATCTTCACTGGGACTGCTAAGTGCTACTGAGATATAAATAGCATCTTACAATAACACCATAATTAAAACACATATGCTTATGCATAAGCATACTTCCTGAAACTGGGGACTGAAAAAGTCCTTCATTAACTCATTTACAGTTCTTTCCTATACACCAAAAAATTCACCACTTAGTCCCACTGGACTTCTCAAAGTTGATTTAATGGCAGAGCCCTCCTGGGAACTCTTAAGAGAATTCACTAATTCACTCATGGAATATTTACTTTGATAAGCATTGGTACTTCTTACATATATTTTCCATAATATATTTTCAGATAAAGTTCTCAAACATATAACTTGTTCATCATCCTTGCCCACATTATCTTGAATTAGAATATGCTCATATGAATGGCTTATATCTTTTTGTCTGAAATTACTGTTCCACCATGAGTCTCTCACTCACTGAAAAAAGGCAGTAATGTTCAGTTTAAATGAATTTTTCTATTTCAAATAAATATAAGCATCCTATCAGCATTGCTTAAGCAAAATGAAGAGTGGATGGAAGCTGCAAGACAGTTCCCATAATGTGGCTGTGTTTGATGCCATAAAGGTATGGGAACACTAGATGGCAATAACTACTGTACATGTATCTTTAAGTACAAATTTACTTTTACTCCTATTACAATACTGTCTATAGTGAAGCTTCTAAGGCAGTATTGTTTGGAAGGTCCCATATTGCATCCCGAAAAAAACACAAACAGAGAAAAAAACCCACCATCACAACCTACCCCCCAAAAAATACAAGCTGTGGGTTAGGGGGGCTTTTAGGGTTTTTTTTAACTAAGCCAGATTTCCTCAAAGAACTAGCCTTCAATTCAGGTTTCTACAACATTTCACAGTAACTTCTACATGAGTATGAATCAAGATGGTATCTTTGTTATAAGATTCAAAAGTTACTGCAGCAGATAAGGCATAAAAGTCAGAAATAGAAAACATTGCTTAAGTGTTGTCATTCCTAATATTTTATCCTGAATATTTATTTTGGCTTTTGACACATAAAGCAAATGCATAAAATGCACAAGCATCACAAAATAATGATAATTGTTCATTAAGATAATACTTTGTAAGGATGTTAGTAACAATAATAATTTTTTTTTAAAGAGCAGTTTACAACTTCGTTATCATCATCAGGATATCCAAGAAACTTGGTAAGTATCAGGTAATGGACTTCATTCAGGAATCTGTACTAAAAGTTTGAATAACTCAAAATCGCATGGTAAACACCTTGGATTGGACTAGAAGTCCAATGAGAAACCAAAAACTCTGTAGATTGTTTGTAATGTAGAAACATTAAAATGCAGAAACTCATATCAGTGTGCTGAGAAATGTGTCCCCAGATCCATTAACTGCTGTTTCACCCTGGCAGTAAATTATTTAGGAATCCTGGCCATGGATCAGGGTCCTGCAGGAAGCTGTACAGCTACCAGAGGAGTCTCCTTCCACGCACCTTACATCCTGCTCCCAAGCTTGGCTTCAGCTGCGTGACATTGTCAATTAGAGCTGTTCACTTGTCCACTCCAGGTTGCTCCAGCTCCTTCTAGAGAGGACTAAGGCGTTTCCAGAGTGATTTAACCCAATGTCTGGGTTACCTGGAAGAGCCAGGTTTGAGGCAGCTATCTTCCCCACAGAGGGAGTTCATACAGCGTCAAGTGTTTAAAGACTGCATACCCAGGGGCGCATCTCACCCTATTTTCCTTGGAATATCCTCCAGGACCACAGTGAGCACTGGATGGGGCAGCAGGGCTGGGAGGGCCAGGGCAGGGCGGCGCCGCCGGCCATGGCACAGCCGGAGCCCCCACGGCTGCTCCCTGCGGAGCCTGGAGGCGCAGGGCACCGAGCAGGAAAGCAATCCGTGATGCACAGCCCGGGAGCAGCGCTGTGCCCGCTGCCTCCAGCCGGTCCGGGGTTTCAGCCTGCGGGACCTCGAACGAAGGATCGGGATCGGGACCGGGACCGGGACCGGGACCGGGACCGGGACCAGGACTGGGATCGGGACCGGAGCGCTCCCAACTGCGGCCTTGCAGCGCCACCTGCCGGGCCCGCCGGGCAGCGCACCGCGGCGCGGGCGGGAGCGTTTGGGTTTTGGAAGCGATGGGATTCATTTGAAACCTGCAGAATTTCCTAAAAAAATACAATTACTCTGCTTCCTACACTGATCTGCCTCGAATCAGGTGGTTTCCTCGTCTGCCTCAAAAACGCGGAATGTGTTCGAATGCATATGTTTAATTGGAAGATGATAACTAAAAAAAAACGGGATCTGCATCAGCTTGTCTTTTCCTCAAAAAAATAAAAAATCTCAAGAACCAATTAATCTCTGCAGCTATTACCTATGAAACAAAGGCTGGAATAATCATTCAAATTATGATTCAACGTAAGGAAAACTGTCTTTTAGTCAGAAACTGTGATTAAATGTATGTCTAACATACCTATGGAGAAAATGGTCAGTTTAAATACATGCCTATGTGTTTTCCAGCCACCCACAGCCATGTCATTAATGCTTACAGTCGGCCACATCAGTATTTACTAAACCCAGGCCTGGTGAACTTCCTTGGCTCGGCACCTGTGAGCAGACCACTCCACGGTCGCCTGATTTCTGCAGAAGCTCTCCTGCCTCCCGCTGCACCACAACTCTCTCATGTACAAACCCAAGGAATGCACAACCTTCCCACGAGATGTGGCAAGGAAGGAGGAGGAGTTCAACCTGAACTCCCCCTTTCAAAACACTTTAAACTCATAAGGTACAGTTTTGCTTTTCCAAATAGTCATTTATTAGAACCCAATAAAACTCATCACTTTCAGCTGGCTGCTCTTCTCTTCTAAGAAAACCAGCAAAACCAAACATGGAAGAAAACAGAAAAGCAAAATGGAGAGGAAAAAGAAACTTTACCACTATGTTTGTCAAACTGTTTTTTTAAATAATGGAAAAAAGATTTCTTTCCATTCTGATTCTTCCTTCACACCAAAAAAACCAAACAGGTCTATATATTAGACAAAGAATAGACATTTATGTTGTAGTTTCACAATCAGTCAGTAACTGAAAGTGAGATGAGCAAAGAAACATTTAGATTACTGTTTCAATTTTTGTCTCACTGCCTGTAATGCAGATGTAAAAAAAGATTACAAAAAAAGATGAATTAGCACTACAATACAGAAACAAGATATCCTAAACACATGCAAGAATATCTTTCACAATTTTCTATGTATCTCAGTTACATGTTATATGTTGTTGTCTAGAGATGTTAGAACCCAAATAATTCTGAGAGAATTATTATCTGAAAGCTGCTGCAGTCCCACACGGGACAGAAAACCCCTCACCATCCACAATGGGATGAGACTGTGGGGCTTTCCCAGCTCCCAGGTGCCCCAGTCCCTGGCTGCCAGAGGAAAACAGCTCAGACCAATTAAGGATCATGACAATGGCACTGATGATTTGCTCCTTTTTGTGACTATTATCCAGATCCAAACCTTCATTTTATAAAGAAAATAATATTTTCTGCTAATTCTCTCTAGGTCTGAAAGTCATCAGGGAGTGCCATCACCATAGTGAAAGCAAGATTAACAATCCTTATATTATCAGAAAGGGAAACCAGCTCTCCTTCCAGTACCTGTAGGCTTTGGAGTCTGAACGGAATTCTAAAGCAACACATTTAAGTACATGGATAGAGGAAAAGTGGTGGTTCTCAGAATACAAGTGTGGAACAGTTTCAATGAGGAAAAAAGAGCTTTCTTGCCCTAAGCTGGCTATGACACAAGGAATCCAGAAAAAAAACAACAGGGGAAATGTTATTTATTTCCATAATTCCTGATGTGTGACATCAGTAAGAGTCACCTGTTAAAGAGATTGCACCAAACAAACAGAGTAAGAAAAATGACAGCAAGAACAACTGTGATTTCCAGAGTTCCAATACTGTTCACATCTGCAGTAGGAACTCAATGAAGTATTTTCTATCATCTCTGCTTAAAATTAAACTTCACTTTGCAATTCCTATTTTCAAAACTTTCCCTCCAAAAATAATGCTGCTCAGAGAAAGCAAGCAATTTTTCTAATGTCCAGAGACAGAAATTTTGCACCATGAAATGGCTTCTCTCCTTTTCTCAGAGCTTCATTTTGTAAGCTGCCAAATCAGGTGAGACAAGATGGTGGGGGAAAGGTACGAAATTAATCCAGAAATGCAGAATATTTCTGCCATTCACAGAAAACCAAATTATTTTCAGCTGGGGGAAAGACTCTAAGAAAAAATAGACTCCAGTGGCTGGGTTTATATATTTCTCCTTGGTTTGCACTGTGCTGTCAGAAGGGCAAAGATACCTCTGGGAAAAACTACTTGGATAGATCTTGACAGCTTAACCTTTTCCCTGTATTTTCCATTTCTTGGTTTACTAATAGCATGTCTGTACTTACAGCAGCAGCACCACCTTCGAGGCCCTGGTTTAGGAGGCCTCTATCAGCATTTCCTCAGCACAGAAAATGGCTCCAAATGAAAGCCTGCCTCATCAGGAGCAGCCAGGGCCCGCTGAAAGCAAAGGCTCCCTGAGCAGCAGGCAGTGCTGGGAGCACAATGGAGCTGAGACCAGAGCCTGCACCTCACTCTCTGCCAGCCACCCTTTCCAGCAGCACACCAAAGAGACCCACTGAAGTCAATGAAAAGGTTTCCATGGAAATCAATGAGGTCTCAGTAAGGCTGTAAAGATGCATCATTAATTTTTTCAGCCTCACTCTCACACACATCCATTCCCTCTCTAATATCAATTCTTATACTATTTATATAACTCAGGATCTAATCAAGACATGTACTCCTACTTGCTGGGAGCTGAAAAGATCATGCTGATTTGTTACTTATTTTTTAATATTTAGGAGGTACCTGGTTACACTGTGGATGTGGGCTCCATGAGAGCCTGTACAGAGACACTGAGAAGCAGAGAAGCAGTCTGGATATCTGGAAAAAAGAACTTTTACATGTAAAGACCTATCACATAGTTGCTAGAGCAAAAATTGCTTAAAGCCTAGATCAGTAGAATTTAAATATTTCAATCACTCTATTATTAATATCCAGGAGAAGACCTAGTGTTTTGTTGGCTATTATGAATCTCATTTACAAAAAACCAAAAATTCATAAGCATCTTCCCTCTAAACATTATATAGTTTAAAAACAATTTAAAAGCTCCTCTTTTTTCTGCTTATACAACACTGCTTTGTTAAAACAAAGCTTCTTCAGGAAAATGTCCATAAAGTTGTTGGTTTATTGCTTCTGCTCCTTTTTAAATTCACTGCTGCTAGTATAAATAAAAGAGTTCAGAAGCATGGAAATTAATAACTGCAGAAGCTGTGAGGTGCTAATGGCATTGTATTTCACTAGACTAAAATGTGGGCAACATAGACTGTATTAGTATTGCAAAGTACAGCACAAACTATAAGAAAAGATTTTAAATTATTTACCTTTCTACTTCAGCACAAATGTCCTATAACCAATTATCATGAGATATTGCCTAGAAATTAACCAGTCATCTTGTGTTTCTATCTCCAGATTTACAATTAGTAATGCTATTAATGTGGATCCTGTACTTAGCATCACTAATTACATTGCTATGAACTAATGGTGTTAAAAATAGCAATAGCCATCAACTACCAATTAATGCTTAATGAGAGCGAATAAACCCTGGCATTGTAATGAATTTCCAAATTATTGTTTCTCATGTGTCTCTTGAAATCATACCAAAATGTGTGCAACCTACAAAGGCAAGCAGTGAATAAAAAGCATATTTATCACAACATTTTGAACAGGAACAATAGCAAAATGTTTAAGGATTAATCTACACCTTTCAGGCAAGTAAACAGCCAAACAGTGATACACTTAGGTAAACACTCAAATTCTTACAAAGGTTAAAAATACAGTGGTCATTGAGTTGCTTAACTGTTGCAGCCTTAAGCAGAGCAGGACAAGAGCCTAAAACACAGGAAGGCTGTGAATACTGCAAATAGAATTAATAAACTGCTTTTGTGTTGAATTGTTGGAGTACAGAGTAACACTCACTATTTCCACACCAAACAGGTTTTGTTCTTTGAAATACTATGGTAGGCAAGGGAGAAAAGTACCCCCATCCCCTGCATCATAAAATATAGCAGGTATTGTTTACTCCAGAATCATTCAGAAGTTAGAATCCACTTTATGTCATAAAACCTGGATTTGTTGTGCCTTGGTGGAAAGAAATAAAGATCCACTACAGGTCTGATCTCTGGGGCACAATATGAGGCCAGGATAGATCCAGGGCTGGAAGTTAAAGGCAGGGAACACCAAGGAAAACAGAGAGGGACAAGAAGAAAGAATACTGAAAGCAAGTGGGAAATTCTGGGAGAAAAGCTGGGAGATTCAGAAGAGATCCTTGTTTATCAGGAAAAACTAAACTAGATAGCACTGAAATATCTATGCAGTGTTTGTCTGACACAACCTCAAAATTGTGGGTTTGCTGCTGTTCCCTACAGCTGGACACTCACTGGGAGCTCTGGTACACAACTGCAGTTAAAATGAAGCATCCACATTGCAAAGCAACAACAGGTAAGGAAACAAATACTGCTAAAACGGGAAAGGTCATCTTTCTGGGAAGGAGCCAGCTGGATAAAACCTGTGGAATGACTGACCCTTGGAACTGAAACTCTGCCACAAGGGGATCACCCTTAATGCAGACTTTGAGAGTTGAGAGAGATGAGGTGAGAGCCAGAGCAGTGAGTGAGTAAAGGCAGAAAGAGCACAAAATTGAACTGCTTCATTCAAAAATGTAAGCATGAGCATAGGATAAAGGATTCTAGTCACAGCCAACCTGAGCAGCCCTGGAGGAGCCACTGGGGGGCACAGCAACTCCCTTCCTGCAGGGATGTGCGGGCAAAGGGACCTGGGGAGAACAGGGCTGAGTTCTCCCATGCTCTGCAGGGCAAAGGCAGCCCGGGGACACCAGGAGCAGCTCTTCCTTCCATGGAGCAGTGTCATGGGGAGATCCAGCCTCACAGCTCCAATGCCAAGCTGGGGGAGCAGCCCAGGCAAGGTGCTCTGTCAGCACGAGATTTCCTGGGGAATGCTCCTCCAAGTGTTCTATTGTTCACCTGACAATGTAATTTTTCTCATCTTTGCTCACTAAGCTCTGTGCCCAGCTTTGATTAGAAATAAATCCCCGAAATTCTAGATATCTCCCTAACTGTGTAATCTCATGAACACATGCTGGGACAACTGTAAAAAGGCAGCAGCTACCACTGGGAAGCAGCTCCATGTTTCCAGGTTTGTTTTGCATGGAAGAGCAGATACACAATTCTATACAAGGAAGGCCTTACTCATTGTTTAATTCCTTACCCTGGTTCACTTATGACAAAATTGAGTGCTGGAAGATTCGCTATTCACTTTTTATATCCATCCTTCTAGTTTCCCTACTAACAGAATTCTATCTCAGTATCCTAACAACATTTAGGCAGTACATAGTTATGGTGGGATCTTCATGCTACTCAGTGTAAACCTGTCAACAGTTCTTGAAAATTAGAAAGATCCCCTCTACACCAAGATTATTCTTCCATTTTCTCATCTTTCCTCATCAGCAATATCAAATTCTAGAGCACTAAAGGTACTCTAGTACTAAAGCAAATACACAAAATTAGACCTCTTTTTAAGGCAATCAAGTAATTTTAATCTGAAGTTATTCTCAAATATTGGAATTGAAATGTTTTCTTACACCTTGGCTCTTCACAATTCTTTGGCCTAAACCAGTGTTACTAATTCAATCCTACCTGCCTCAATTACTTCTCCAAAAATAGGCATCAATAACACCTTTGCACAGGAAATTGAAAAGCACTTGTCTAAGATGATGTTTAGTACAAGACACTTAAATTTCCTGCACTTTTAAAGGTTTAGCCATGGTAGCTTTGAGTCAGGCACCAGAACTAAGAATTCTCATTCAATCCTGCAGCAATCCCCATCTTTTTTCACCAAAAGCATCAATCTCCTGTGCCTCCATGGTGGGAAAACAGGCTTTATCTGATGTATTACAAAGGATTCAGAGCAGAACTGATAGTATACAGCTGGGATATTCTGGGAACACATGTTGGGAACACATGCTGGGATTCTGGGAACAGCAGGGAACACACATGTGGATTGACAAGCACTGTGGTTAGTTTATATGGTTCAGGGCAAATACTCAAAGCAAGAGTTGCATAACCATGCACAGCTCCAGACTCCCCACTCAGGCAGTGCTCACTGCTGGGCACCATGTTAGAGATCATGCCTCTGCTTCTGAGATCAAACAATTAATTTTGAAGCTTAGCTGCTCTTTTAAAGTGTCTGAAAAGTATGTTAGAGCTTAAATATCTACAGTCCTAGCATAATTCTTGGAAGTAGATTTGTGGTTTTCGTTCACATTACATATATTTGTTTCATTGATAATGAGATCTTTTAAATACAAATAGATTAAGTCTTTGCTTTTTTCATTTCTTCAAAGTCCTATTTTTCTGTGGTTTTCTGTTTTTCCACTTACAAGCCAATTTCAGTTTAGTGTCAGGCATTTATAGCAAACTTAGAAATGCAGAGATTTTTTTTTCTGTTTTCCACAGGCTCCATCATATGGTGATCATTTGTAAAAGAACTTCGAAATAGTGAAGACTATCTGTATAAAATGAGAATGTTATAGATAAAGGCAGTGTAGTAAATAAAGTTGCTGAAATATTCATCATCACACAGACACACCAAAAAACTCAAAAATCAACTGGCCCTGACAATTTGGCTGTGAGAATATTCTGCTTCAGAAAAGAAACCCAAAACAAAACAACGAAAAAAAAACCACCAACAACAAAAACCTACAAAAAACCCCAAAACAAAACAACAAAACCAACTAAAAAATCCAAATTAATTTATATTTGTATAAAAGAAAATAAATGACACCTTGAAGCCTTTGCCATCTCTTTCACAAGTATAAAGGAAATGAAGTCTAAATAACGATGCAAAAACACCACCTGCATTCAAACTGACTGAAGATTGATAAGATTAAATGCATCCATAGTCAAGCAACCAGAAAGTGCTTCTAAGTCTAAATTCTCATGTATGTCACCTTTTCTCAGTGCCTTAACAGATATATCTGGGAACACTTCCCTAGTCTGTTCACTAAGGGTGAGATAATATGCAATTTATCTGTATTAGTCCTGTGTCAGCAGAGATTAATTTTGTTGTTATTTTTTCATAATAAAGAATAAATTAGAATTATTAAAGCCGGGTTGTATGCTTACAGAGTTTATTATGCAATCAATAAAATTAATATATCCAAATACATCCAAACTCTCCATTTTTAAAGAATATTAAAAGATACTGAAATGTGGCTCCTAACTGCTCAGCTTCTGACATCGGTGTCACAAAATTTCCTCCTACCTATTCTTCTTAATATCACTGAAGATGATTGCAGAACTCAGTGTAGAACTAATTTTTACTGATACATTTGAAACTTTTCTTTAACACAAAACAACCTTCTACACTATAATTGTGTGTTACACAACCCAAAACTTATTTATACATTAAGAAACATCTCAAATTTATGAGAGTACATATAATCCAATATCTAGAAGTTTTACTTGCCATAAGCCCCACATCATAATATATATTAACTGCAAATAACCAATCTATTAAAGAGATTCTCCCACCATATAATACCTGAAACAGAAATCAAAGAAAAAAAAATAAAGCTTCAGTAGAAATTTATGGTGAAATCATCTCAAATGAGTATCTGTGTTTCTGAAGGGATGATCATCCTAATTACAATGGATGGATTTGAGATAAATTCTACATGCCTGAGTTGGTTCAGACATGGCAAAGCACTTAGGCCCTGGGAGATATTATTCTGCCTGTGAATGCAGCAAGGAGCAGTCTCATAACACAGGAATCCTGCTCATTAGTGCTTGTGAGAGATGTGCACTCACAGTTTGTTAAATCTCAAACCAGGTAATGCATAATCTGTAATTTTATTGAATGCAAAAGCTTTTCTGAAGAGCTCCAGATCCCACAAATGCAAATTCCAAATTTCAAGACTGAATTCTTGAAGATTCTGTATAAGAATCTCTTCTCAGTATAAGCCCAGAGTTCAGTCATGAGCTGAGTGTACACACTGATCCTCACACCACATATCCAGCTCTCAACCACTGCACTTCCAACTTTTTCTTTCTTTGTTTTCTACAGCACAAGACCAGCACACGAGGAAAAATGTACATATTTGCTTTTCAATTCATCTGTACATAACGTTCCCATCCACTGTGACAAGGTGTAGTGACTTACTAACACAAGGTGGTGCTCTCTTCTTATTAAACAGCTCCAAACCTGGTTTACAGCTTGTGGGACTGTTTTTGAGAACTCCAACCAGTTTTCAGAGGCATTTTTCCCCCAAAACCAGAATTTAATATCAGAAATTCAAATAAGTACTTAAGCAATTTCCTTCTTTTCCCCCAAAGGTATTTTGCTGGATGAAATGAAATTTCTCACTGCATTTATCAATTCTCCTATCATAGGTCTGCCTGCAGATCTCCCATTGCATTTCCAGTCTCCTCTGCCAGTCTCTCATCCAGCCCACCAGCTGGATGTCACCAGGACTTAAGGCTCTCAAAGGAGATACACAAGCTCTTTTCTCAGAGGCTGCTAAAAACCCCAACGAAATGTATTTCTTGGTTTTTTATCAAGTGGTAAAAGATAATCTCTCAGAGACTCTTTATGAACAAGGTTCCCTCAGCACACTCAGTTTCCACTATGAGAATCTAAACACCAGATTAACTCCAACCCAGATGCCATATTAAAGACCCAAGAGTGGCTTGTTTCCTATTTGTGTTACTAATAATATGTAGTGGTACTACAGCTCTCCCACTTACCTCCTAGGAAAAGACTGGTGGGCTTTCATTGCCAGAACTTCCAAATCAGCTCCAAAAATATCAGTCATTCTGTCCATCAAAACAAGTGCATGTGCAGCACTTCCAGATGAAAAACCAGAGCAAAACAAGTAATCCCACTTGCTCTTTACAGAAAGCTTTCTTTCTGATGAAAATTAATATTCAGAGCAAGCTCAACCATATGTTTTGTCCAGGTTTTGATTTTTTAGGGTAATGTATCTGTATAGAAGCAACAAAATTGACACACCAGTGATAGAGGTCAGTCACATACAGGACGATTCTGATAACTCTTTGGGTTTCAGTGTGGTTCAGATCCATACAAACCCTTGCACCACCTTGGAGCACTCACAGCCTTTTATCTCAGTACACCCAAAAATCACAGGTGAAACACTAATTCCCAGTCTCTTACAGGTCATCCTGACCTTGGGAATACTGGCCATCTGTGGGAACTTCTCAGAACTGCAGGATACAAATTACACAGGAACACCTTGTTAACTGTATGAAAATCAGTGCATCTAATCCCTTGAGCAGACATCAGTGGTGGAAATTTCCTACTAGAAACTGCCTCCTTGCCCTGTGAAAAAGTGTATGCTACATAGTGGCTGACTACCTTTTCCATCACCTCCATAAATTTCATGGCAAACTAGAGACAGTAGAAATCCCAAAGCATAAAACGAGCACGATAAACATTTTCTCATCTCTTCCTTAGAAGTGCACCATAAGAATAGTAAGCATATGGGAAATTAGTTAACTTATAAAGACCTGTGTTACATAAACATCTCTTTAATCAGATTACTCTGGTGCCACGGGATTGTGCCATGTTTTATTTCCTCAAAGGACACGCTGTTCGGTTACTATAGCATTTCTGTATCTGGATTAATTAGAAACGGAAATGTGGATACAATTAAGTTTGAAATTAAACATTCTGTGTAGGAGAGAAGATAATCACTGCTTTAGAATGATCTGGCTGCTCCAACCTGTGAAGTATCAAGCTATTCTCTCAATTAATTGGAACAGTACTGCATGTTCTCAGAGCCAGCTAACCGTGGCACTCTGTACACACTGCTCTGGACATATTGCTTCCCTGACCTATTATTTGACCTGCATTACTTGATGAGAATAATAGTAATTAATGTCCCTACACAACTCTTGATGTCAAGCATAGTACTTACACTTTTAAATTACTCTGGTCTGTTGCACCTCTTCCTCTGGCTGCCCTGGATTCTCACCTGCTGTGTTCATCAGCACATTCTGAACAAGGAAACTGAAGTGTTGGTGAATTCAGGCAAAGTTCTCCTCCGCTTCACAGCAGAATTTATTATCAATTTTGATTTCCATGAAGAAGGGTCTTCATAAACAAGATTTTCTCTCAAAACAGGAAAAAGACAAGTCCTCTTCCCCAGTCCTGCCACGCATTGAAAAAAGAATGTGTGAAAAGTGACCAAGGTTCAAGACCTTGGGGAGTGGGTTAGTATTGATGCAATTCTGTGCACACTAATATCAATTTTTCTCTCAAAAGAAAGCAGAATAAACTTTATGCTTTGTCTTAACATTCTTGGGGCTGCAGCAATAAGAACTTAATGTCTCAGGAGGGCCATCAGCAATATACATAGATCTCATGTAAGCAGGCCAGAAAGACAGAACTTCTGACTCTGTGGGAAATCACAAAGTTCATTATCTAAATGCTTGCTTCCCTTTTACCTTCTGACCAGCTGTGACAATAGAGAGCTTATATTCTCCCCACCTCCAAGTATAGTGGAAAAGAATTGATCCATAGGGTTGAGAGAGCACACCGAGGCAGGGAGGATGTACAGACTGCATAGTCTTCAGTAAGACAAAGTCTTTCCTTCCTGATAAAACTGGTGGAGATATTCACACTAAAATGCACAAGGAAAGCAGGGTTCTGCAAATGAACTGTGCAAGTAACAGGTCATTGGGAAATGGAAATTCAGAACCATCAGAGCAAAGAGCATTTCTTCCTGTGCATAGACAGAGATCAGCTCTGTTTGACAGGTCAAGAACAGAAGTCTCTGTTGTGTGCATTATAATTGAAATACCAGAGTAGGTGAGGGCTAAAAAACCCCAAAGCAGGATAATGAAAAGTACAAACAAAATTTTTACAAGGTCCCCTTAGAAAGGTTTCACGTGGAATTATAGCTCAGAGTTGAAATCTGATTTTCACGTTTTAGAGCATCCACTGCATACATGCAAGTAAAACAAACAAATAACAAAACACAATGGAAAATTATCCAAACTGCATAATTAGAGCACCCTGATCTTCTTATTGCCAAGCCCTCGGCTTTAACTACTAGACCAGATGGTTCACACCCTAATTAATGCATAAATTCAATGTTATAAAAATTTCCAAATCTTCTTTTCTTTTTTTTTTTTTAATAAAGCTGAGATGGAGATTTCCAGTGTCAAGCAATTAGAAGTGTCTTAATCCACTCAGATACCTTCTACAAGGCTTAGCATATGGCAAGTACATTTTCCAGTCTTCTTATTTGGCTTATTGCTCTTATTTTCAATTATGTCATACTTTTTATATTAAGTTTTTCACATTTTGTAACCTTAGACCCAAGTCAGCTTCACTGAGGATGGGAAAGGACTTAATGGTCTCCTACAAAGTTACAGTGTAAATGAAGCAGAGATTCTATTACAAACCTATGCCACCTACATTTCAGTGGGTGCTTTATGCATCAAGTATGTAAACAATCCTGGGAACCTGCAGAAGGAGAAATTCTGTGCCAGGAGACTGTAGCATATTCCCTTCAAAGTATTCAGTGGTTATTTGCAAACATAAGAATGACAGTAATAATAATGATAGAGAGAATTTAAATATCACCATGGAAAAAAATACCACAGAAGGGAAAAGCTTCTGTGCATGTTTGTCATGAGACTGCATGATACTTGCATATGCAAATGTTTTTAGAATACAAAATAGGAACAAAGAACAAGCTCCTGAAAGTGTAAAGTGTATTATTGAATCAGTGAAATTGTGAAGAGTCTATGCTATAGAATAATTTCCTTTTATAACCCTGGCATCGGTTTGCAAGGCACAAGCCTTGTGGCAAAAATTTCCAGTATATCAGAAGTCTCCCGTATGTGGCCATTAATCCATGCAGAGTATTTTTCTTTTAAAGTTTGAGGATGATTAGGTAACCTGCATTTCTTTAAACAGAAAAATGCCAACCCAATAGGGCCTTACTTTTGCCAGCTCAAAACAAGCACAGGCTTTAAGACTAACTAAAAATCTCTTAAACAGGGCTTCTTATCCCAAAAAATGCACAGGCATATTATTTCCATGTATGTGATGAGTTCCAGGAGAAACTTGGTGGAGATTATCAGAAAATGAAATGCAACTACGGATCTTGCAAAAAACCTCCTGAAACGCCCATGTGTGGTGACAGGACCAGTGCTGTTTACAGAAGCTCCACATTTTCATCCAACACTTTTTCTATAAAGTTTAAAAAAACTAGTTTTCCCAGGGGCTCACTATAATACTTGAGGAAAACCATTTTTCCAAATGGAAAAATTCAACTTTCTCAAAAGAAAAATTCACCAAGTCCAAGGAATTTATAATCCTTACTCCCTATGATACTTTAGACATCCCTGCTGCCTGTGCTTCTGTTTTCCCGTCTCTAAAGCACAGTAAAGACAGAAATACTGGCTGAAGCTGGTTATGAGCTCTTTCAGAAAACTCATACTTACCATTTCCTGGGGTCACCAAGGAATTATAGCCAATGCTATCAGAACAGCTCCTACTTAGGAGACCACATCTCTGTAAACATCAGTTCTCAGGACAACAATGAGAAAAAATCTTTAGGAATCTTCAACCTGAAGATCTTTTAACCGGAAGTTCTATTTGAAGCTAAACAGTTGCCTTTATGAATATGGCACAATCTGATTTGTAGTCATTTTGATGTCTAAGATCACCATTACCACCATGATAGGTATACCACGTCATTGAAGATGATAAACCTCCATTGAAGATGGGGGACTTGGAGTGGCTCTGCTGTTTGCTGCTCAGTTGTTATTATCTTGGGTTTGGACAAAACCAAGAAGTTTGTTATATAACTCTTAAGAAACAATTCTCACAATCAGAAGGCAGCAGACACAAATAGATCCACTCACACAGGGCTGAGAAATGAAGGAACATATCAGATCTAAAGCACAGCAGGCACCATTTTCCTGGTGACCTTTTCCCTGCAGCAAAGCGATGGCCCTGGTGCATAAATGACCAATTTGGGTCTTTTTCGTTTAACTGATTTTTGCCATCTGGGCGCTCCAGACATGTTCCTTTCTCCATGGGAAGGTCTGTCCCTGCTGTGAGTGGCTCTCTTGGTCAACAGCAGGAGGTAAGGCTGGTGGCAGCTGCGTGAAGAGAGAATACAACAATCTATTACTGCTTCATGCAGGAGCAGCAGCCACCTCCGATTGTGTGAAGAAAGAGCAGGAACACTTGTTTCACCCTCAGCAATCTCCCCTATTTCATCCCTACCTATAAAAGGCATTCACACAGCTCCTACTGAGCTAAGCAATCTCCAGTGTCCTTACAACCCTCCTGCATTGCAGCAAAGCATATCATAGCTTTGTGCACATCAAAACTTGAGGCACTGAAAAATAAAGCTGCTCAAGGTAACAAGAAGTTCATAGTCCAAAGAGACAGTCTGTATTTGGAGAAGAAAGCACTTTAAAAAAAAAGCTTACTTTTATAAATTCCCCAGAAAATTTTCAGTTCCAAAAACATTGATCAATCCACAAAACCACCCGGTTGTTACACTTTTCTGTCTTCATCCTTGCAAAGCCAAGCTGAAGAATCAGTCAGTTATCTTGTAATAGATCAGACAGGTAGCAAGCCTAGACTTTATTACTGAGCTTCCTACACAAAAATTCCTGTAAAGGACTTCTACAACTTCAACTTGCTTCATAATGGTGAAATCCCAGCCTGTAAAGCACTTTGTGGAGACTCAAATCTGTGAATACACCAGTCTCTCAATCTGAAGTGGGAAATACAGAGGATGGAGATGAGTTTCCTAAAATTGAAATCCTCTCTGAAAAAAAAATGTGTTGTCACTAGAGGCTTAAGGGAATTGTCAGGCATGACCTCCAGCATCTCTAAGCTGTCAGGGCAGGTATCACCTTATTTTGATGCAAAGAAAGATAGGTTTAAGTGGTCTACCTTAGCCTGTACCCAAGACATATGGGTAGGAAATACCAACTTTATTTGATCTACACAATTAATTTCAACTCATCTGCAATGAGAAGACTCATTTTACCTTGATGCTAGTGTCATTTCATATGATCCTAACACCCCTGACTTTCAGCATCAGAACATACTATAATTAGACACAAAAATTAATGAAATAGATTTTAAAAAAATATTTGAAGATCATAAGAGATTTATCATTAATTTTGCATGACTACTTTTTTTAAGATCACTCTTTGGGGTCAGTGTCTTAGGGCAGATATCAAGTTTTGCCTTGGCAGAGTATGCAGGATAAAAGTTAAGACATGTGTTCCACATAAACAAAAAAAGTGAAGTATTTTTTGGCTTTTTTGTTACCAGTTTCCTCATAATAATCTTTAGAGAATATTATCTAAAATCCAGAAGTCATTATTTATTTTAAGTTATATTTAGTACACAAAAAGCTAAATCACACTTGTTCAAATACTGTACATACTGTAATTACAGCCTCTAATTTCATGATTTTGGTCATGCACTTAGCATAAGTACATGTAATTACACATTTAAGGCATGTAATTATACAATTATTAAGATTCACATTCCACTATATAATTAATGTATGCAAATACATAGAACTATCCTGTGACATTGATTTTAAGCAGAATACTCCACTAATTCTGAGGGGAGTTCTGCTTAAAAATTCATTATGCAATACAACTTGCAAAAGACTATACCGACAGAAAAAAGGCAGACCCACTGTCATGATTCTTTAGATATCTGCATGAAATTTAAGTAAAAAACATAGAGATATAGAGAGAGATAGATATAAAACCAAGCTATTCACACACACAAAGATTCTCAATATTGATTAAAATATTCACAAGTTTGTTTCACAAGCCAATATTGGTAGAAAAGGAGCCATCTCAAAAAGTACCCTACTACTTTCTAAACTGTTATGTCCTCAAAAATATATTAAATAAGCATGATCTCTTTACATGTTTCAATTTTAAAAGTGTTTCATTGTTTCTTTCACAGGAGTGGGAAAGGAAAGAAAGCAGCTTTTCAAAAATAAGGAACACAGACAGCAAACTCATTTCCACTATGGTTGGTTTTTTGCCTAACCACCAAAAACAGTTAACAAAAATATAGACCCCAAGATTACTGGCCTCAATGTCATTGCATATTTTTGCCAATGCTTTTAGTAATTTTATTGACACTTTTCTTCTCCTAATAAAAAGAGACTTCTAGAAGCAGGAGGGTTTTGTGCAGAACAACGCAATAATTAATGGTGCATTCAAGAAGGTTTCTCTCCAAGAGCAGAAAGTGGCAGAACCAGGAAAGCCACTGCCAGAGCAAGGGGAGTCAGCCTCCTGTTAAAGCACACAGATCACTGAGCCCCAGTGTCCATTCACACTCATCGCTGGCAAACTGGATTTGGGAAGGAATTTCAAAAGATTACAATATCCTGGTATGAGCTCCACTGGAAAGTGGATTCACCTTCCCCTGTACATTAACCTTGGTGTGGTTTGAAGAATAGGCATGAAGAGTTGAGAAGCAGCATTTCAGAATTTTAAGCTTGGTACAGAGAAGGCAAGGGCTTCTAAGCAGAACCAGTCTTCACTTCTGACCCAGAAGGTCAAAGCATATCCCAGAGGCATTTACACACATTTTATCATCCTGTTCAATGCTGCTGTCATGGCAATCGACCACTGCAAACAGGAAAGTCATTAAATGTTATAATTTAGACATATAAGGATTTTGCTGCTGTGGGAAAATCCAGCACTAGACTAAAATAGCATACAGCAAATACCTTCACACATAGAAGTCAACACATTGCAGGGCACTAACTACAAATTTTTATATGAACTTTCACAAAAAAAGGAGTTTGGAAAAACATAAACACGCAAAAAATTATGCCAGTTTGAAACCTGTTTGGGTAAACTTCAACAGCCTTGATACAAAAAACAGAGATGCTGTAGATTACTTGCACTATGACACACATTCATTGTTGCTGACACAAGTGGCATTAAGATGAAAGACATTTTCAGACTGATGATAGAAAATGATTTATTTCTAATGAGATCATGGATATAGTATAGTAGCCTAGCATACTAATCTCATCACCAGTTCCTGTAGATCAAATTTGAGCCCAATGCTGATGTGCCATGTCTTCCAAACAAATATATTTTGGTGTATCTGTACTATTTTATGTCATTTCCAGCACTGCAGCCCAGCTCATTTCTCCCTCCACCCCTCACCCTTCCTGTCTCACAGACTGACCAGGGTGAAAGGAAAGGAGCTGTGTGTGACAGCTCCTAACACTCAGGGCAGCAGCAGTCTCAGGGGCCGGCCTGTGAAAAGGGTTGACCACTGCAGACAGACTCCAAGATCTGCCACCATGAGTATTTCATATGCCATAATGCCAAGAGCTGCTAACAAACCTAGAGAAAAAGCCTGACCAAGGAAGGTGTCACACGGATATTGACAGCAGGGACCTTAACCTGTGATGCCAATCAAGGCCCTGAGCAGCGTGGTCTGTGTGAGCTTCTCCTACTTTAAAACTCCTCACCACCATTTGGTAAGAGGAAAACAGGCTTGTATCTGCTTTAAAATTGGACAGCAACATCAAGATGTATTCAATTAAGGTGTCATGTCCCATCTCAAGTGTAAAGGGAGAAATGAAGATGTACAATAGCATTTCACAGCTTATAGTTGTGTTTCTGCCTGATTTGCTCTAATTACACAGATTGAACAGGCTCAGTGTCACAGGCAACCATTAATTACCTGTTCTATAACCCAAGTGCATATTTTTCTTCAGAGTTTTGTAGCTAAGGTCCTAACCCTTATCATACAGGAATCCCACACAGAAGTTTAGGTTATCTAGTAACTCTCCTTTCATACCCAAAAACTTTATTGTTCATTTAGGGCAGACACTTCATTTCACTGCCAGCATACTTAATGGTAACTAAATTATCCCTAAGAGAAACTCCAAATGAACTTTCAAATTCATATAAGAGCCTTTGCCAACCATATATTTTCAATTACACACTAAATTGTTTCATGGCATGACTGCTGCTTTTTACATTGATAGTGGATATTTTTTGCTTACATTAAATTGTTCAAGGGCAGAATACATCATGATGAGAATTGGATTTCAAAAAGTTTACCTCATCACATTTTGGAAATCCTATGTAATACAGTTAACATTACTCTTTTTTGTTTTATTTCGCTTCATGTCTCTAAATTTTGACAAGGAATTGAAATGAATGCAATGCTGAATGGTTTCCTATTACATATTTGTGATAACCATTTACGTCTCTAGAGCACATAACTACTTTCCACTGGAAGTAATTTTGGCAGAAGTAGCAGGCTTGTGGATTGGCCCTATGAAAATATGAATTCCCATTTATGTTTATGGGGCTCTGATGAATACCCAGCTAGAGCTACTTAAAACAAGACTATGCAAACACAGTCCTTTGAAGGGAAGGAACGTTTTGGAACTCTTACTCAACAGAGTACTTTTGCTG
>NW_005054465.1:1012379-1055488 GCF_000277835.1 Geospiza fortis
CCTTCTTATAAAATGCACACATTAATTTATTACAAGCAAAGAGCTAACTGTAGAAGTAAATATAGAACATTCCTGTTAACGGAGAAATTGGCTTTGAAATAATTTCATTATTTAGCTTAAGGTTTTCTCTTACTTATAGAGGTGTTCCTTATACAGAAAACTAAATCTCTGGTCTTCCAGAAAAGGAAAGGATACACACAGTCCCTTATAATAAATGGCTGAAGCCACAAACTTCTGTGTTTCACAATGCTGTGTTTGAGTCTTTCTCTAAGGAATTGTCTTTCAAAACATTGTTATGTGCCAAGATTAAAAGTATCCACAACCTTTCAACATTGTAACCTGAAGTTAAAAAAGCACTTGTGAACACTCAAAAAACCCCAAACAAACAAAAAAAAACACCAAACCCTCCCCCACCAACACAGCACAGTATTAGTAGTGTGATAACTAAATGCAAAATGATGCTAATAACATCAGTGTAAAGGTATTGAGGTAAGGAGTCTACACTGAGAATTACAATTGAATACAATTGAATAGGCTGTGTTTACAGAAATAATGTGTTTACTTTCAATTCTGATAAAGGCATGACAGCTGAGACTGCTCAGAACACTTCTGATATTATTTTTTTAAATCCACAGTATGAGCCTTAAATTTTTTCTCCACTTGTTGTTCAAGCCATTTTATGTTGTGGGTGACTGGAGTAGGTGAAATAAGAAAAAGAGTAAGTCAAGCAACAGGAACTCGTAACCACTTATGTCTGTGGAAATACATCTTTTTCAGCCTTTCAAATCAAGGGCTTAAGACGGGTTGCAAAGTTGGTATCATATAATTCAATAATTATATTAATAACTCAGATTCAGTTTGATATTCTATATTTTTAGCCATCATCATCAAAACAACTCCACACTAAGAGAAATAATACTGGGAAAATGGCATAGGGATAATCTTATCAAAAACCGTTTCCTTCTGTGAGAGTAAGGAACCCTGTGATGGCCCTTCCTATTTCCCTGTTTGCTCTTACAGGAGGTAAAAGCACCTTGGAGGTGTTAATCCTCCTACAATACTTGATTTTGCTGTGGGAATCATTAGTTTTCCCCTCGTTAACACAAGAATTGTGTTGATTAGACTTTAGACTTGGCAACTTTTGCTGAGGAATTTTTTTTCTACCCTGGGAATTCAGGGTAGAAATATTGTGAAAACAAAAGTCTAAATTTTATCATATGGCAGCAACAAAAGAGCACTGCCACTGCAAACTTGTGCAAAAAAACTCTCAGAAATGTCTGTCTGAAAGCCCTTTTGGATTTGGAGTAATCTTATGGATGAAGGTTTTCCCTCTAAGACTGAAAACACAATGTTCCCTTCCAAAGAGCCTGCTCTCTTCTACCTAATTGCCAGGGTAAATATGTACCTCTTACAAGCACATCAACCCAGACCAAACGCAGAGGCAAAAGCTGTGATCCACAGGTGATGGAAGTTGTCTGCTCCCCAGGGTGATACCTCCTACCGGAACTGCTTATTCCCAGTACCATGCACTAGCAAATTCCCACCAATCTTCTCAGGCAATGAGGCCCCTGAGGGTCTCTGTGACATTGTGCATCTTAGCCTATTGTCCTGCTCCTGTTGTTTGTGTTTGCTGCTGGTGCATGTCTCAAAGCAGCACACACTGTATGAGCACAAAGCAAGAGCACACCATTCTCACTGCCTGCTGGTTTCTGTGAACCCTGCAGTGTTCTCTTGTTTATTTTAGAAAAGACTCTCTTCCTTTATTCTTCACTGAATTTTTCAGGATCCAGCCACCAAGCACTGCTCTGATTCTCTTCATGTGATTTAGAAAGCCTTTTGATGCTGCTTTTATCTTTCTATTAAAAATTCACCTCTTTGTATCATTGTCCTGTAAAAAACTTGGAGTGACTCTGATAGCCCTTAATACAATAGGATTTCAGCAGCCCACAAATCCTTCCAGCTCTTCTGCAGACATTGTCCAGTTCTCTGTCTTTGAAGATCTTAACCCCAGAAAGAGATGCAGTATCCCAGTATTTGTTACTTGAATCCATCTTCTCAAAAGTAGCTTTCTATTTGCACCAAAATAAGATTAAGGCAACACAACCACTTGTACCCTGCCAATCTTTTTCTATGAAGTTTACTTCAATAATCATGAGGCTTAATTGCTTACTCTGTCAGCCAAGCCTTTTGTAGAAAAGTATCGATTCATAATTCACTCTGCCTTCTAACTCAATTTAAACACAGGATGTTTATTCTTCCCTTTTGTCACATGAAAACTTCATTTAAGCTGGATATAATTGTCTATGGCACTACAGGATCCAGTTCTGTTGTGTAGAGCTACAGGCTATAGCAACCATCTATTATCACAGTGCAATTAAATAAACACTTCATCTACATCCAAATAACACAGCATGTTCCGTGTCTCTAGCACAGCAGAGTCCAGCAATCCCTGACATGTCTGAGTGTACTTTATAAAAAAAAAAAAAACAACAAAAACCTAAGTAACATTAATAATTACAACTATTTTCTTCATTCCACTTGCTCACAGAGGCAAAACACTACATTTGAAGAGCTAAATAAAGAAAAATATTGAAATATACTTCCACATATCAGGCCCTGAAAGCTTCAATCTTGTTAGCATTAAGCACAGAATTTTTTGGAAACACTCTTCTTGAAATGTGTCTTGAAATATGACCCTTATTTTTTCCTGCATTACTCTTTTCACTTGCCTTGCATAATTCATATAAATTTTGGAGAAATCTGAATTACAGACTTGGCACAACAATGCTGTCTTCCCAGAACATGAGTGATGACCACATAAATTTTGAAACAATGACTATTTAACATCAATAAGACCAACAAGGGCTATTTAAATACCAAACATGAACAACTTATGCAGCCAGTCCTGCCCTAATTTCCACCTGACTTTCTAAATAACAATGATAATGAATAAAAGTGCAGATTGTTTGTTAATGGCTATATCTGACTACATACATTATTTATTCAGGCCTTTTGTTAATATTTAAGTGATGAAAATTACTTTACATTATACCTATTGCTGATGGGAACTTTTTAAGCAATACCCCATCTGAGCTGCACGTTGTGGGGCAAAAGTTTCTTTGCTTGGTTGGATAATGAGGCAAAAAAACCAGCTGGCAGTCACCACACACTAACCATGTTCACAGCTGCCTGCTCTGCCAAAGCCCCCTCTCCTGGCCACAGAGGCAGCACTTCAGCACCTGGCAGAGAGTGGGATGGTCCTATACGTCCACTTTCATGCACTTACAAAATTAGATGCATCAAAAATATCATAAATGCTCACATTTTACACTGACAACCTACTTCTAGTACTGGACAACTATGGTGACATTTGGAAATGTGAAATAGATAGGCATATGGAATTAATTATTTTGTTTTTCAAGTCATAGATATTAAATTCAAAGAAAGTAATTTATGAGATTAGTGACAGGCAGTCACAGTGACTTATTTAAGAGGACAACACTGAAATACGTGTCTCCTTTACATTCAGGGAGGAGTAGGTGTGGATAAATCACATAACTTATAAACATCCTTGTTTCAAGAAGACAAGCCATGTTCATTTTTACCTAATCCAAATACAAAATCACAATACAATCTATCTTACAGCTTCCCCTATATCAAGTACTCATTGAAAAATGCTCAGTGATGTCTGCTACACAGCTAACTTCAGGAGGAACAAATCAGTGCTATGTATCCCTTCCAGGAAAAGAGTAAGTTTACACTCTATGAAATCTGCATCCTTGTTCATCCAAGAGGGTGCTGTGTGCAGTGTAATGTCAAGAAACTACAATTTGTTAGCATAAAGTGGAAGAGTGTTACCTAACAGAAACCACAGCTATAGTAAGAGAGAGGACATTCACCCCAGCAGATGTGATCCCTTTCAGTGTCTGGTAATATCTAGGTTTTTCAAACAAAGTTATTAAAGATAAATTATTTTTATTTTATCAGTCAATACATAAAAGTATTACTGTATGTGATGAACTCAGCTCTAGACTTAAAGTGATGAAAACAGAATGATAACTGAATTACTTGATCTGAATTATAATATTTTTGACATGTTTTTAACGAGAAAGGACTTGTTCAAGACCAAAGTTGTTCTTTGTGTTATAAATTACTTCCTAGAAGGCTATGGGTACATCATGCTACAGAATAAAAATCTAATATGTGCAGACATGCAATGTCAAAATGGTCCTCAAGACCAGAACTGGACATTCACATAAAGAAACAAAGTCCCATAAATTTACCAGCCCTTGCCTGGTACCCTAGAGGCATAGCAGATTCCACAACTCAAAAGATAAACAACAGACAACTGCGGGCAACATTCAGCTTTAGTAATGATCACAGGCTAAGAATAAGAAAGAACATTGCATCCCTCGACAGTAATAAAATCTGCCCATCCAAGTGTCTGGCTTTAAAAACCCTCGTTCATGGCTGGGACCAGCACTGCCCCACAAGCCAGGGCTCAGATCTTGTCATTTATATGGTCAGTCAAAGCAAGGAATGGATAGACAGAATAAAAATATATTAAAATGTTTATGAAAAGCAAACTTCTTTACTAATAATCAATTTCAGACAGATCAAAAAAGTATCAGGAACTATTTTGAGAAGAACTCATTTCAAAAATCTAACCTCATGAAGGTATCAGAATTAGCGGTTTTGTTGAAATAACACAACTTAGTGTTCAGACCACAACCTAAATTTTATTTATAAGAAAAAAATTTTAAAATTGGAAAAAAAAAAATTAAAAATGGCCTTTCCTTCCAGGCTTATTCTCCCCACTACTTTCAAATCTCTGTTTGGGCCTACTGTGAAAAAAACAGAGCCACATTTCACTCTGCCGAGTCATAGTGCACAACTTTATGCACAAAACATGGTTAAAACTATCTAAGCCAGTACAGATCCTTGTAAAGAATCTGTTCCCCTAACCCCCAATCTTGTTTTCTTTTCATGCAAGATGCAGCTCAACCCATCAGAGGCAGGACATTCTCCAACTACCAGTACTTATGGGAAGTTATGGCTGGGCTGCACTCTCCAGTTGTGCAGAGCCCTGGGTGTCTGATGTGCTCCATCATTTAGCCTTCCCAGCAGCAAATCAAATAAAGATGCAATTTTGCTTCTTTTCAGAGCTGACTGACATTTTAATTTATCTTCAGTTAGAAGTGTTAATCGAGCTATGAAGTGAGGCAGTAATTCACAGCTAGTAAAATCCCCCACAATGGTTTTACAAGCATCAGTACACAGTTTATCTCATTAGTTGTTCTTTGGATAATTTTAATAAAAAAAATAAATGCATCCAGAGTGGTATAACCCTTTTTTCAAAGAAAATCAGCCTCCAGGAACCCATTCCTAACAGAGGATTCTTCTTTCCATCTATAAGATAATCTAAATCCCTTATGAGTTATTACAAAGGTTTCAGATAGATTAACACCTTTATTTACTACTTTCATTTTGATACATTTACAAAGATATAGCCATAATATCCTTCCTCCCATGGAGCTTCACCCCACTGATAATACTATAGAAACAAGTTTTGTCCTTCTATTTTTAAAGTATTCTACGGATTCAAAGACTCTCACTCCAAAGATTTTCAGAAACAAAAGCTGTGCTTGCTTTCAAACACAGAGCAAAAACAAGTTGAATGTGATATGTATGTGCATCACTATTTATTTTTTTAATAATAGAAATCCTTCACAACAAATATTTTTAAATTAATTATTCAGTTGTTTATTTATTTAGTGCATGCATTTTTGAAGGATTATTTATCTTTTACAAAGCTCAACCATCTGGCTATTGTGAAAGCCTTAAAAAATAATAGAAACAAATGGCTAAGAAAATCCCTTGCTTTTCTAAGTATTATGGGTGTGATTGGGCTGTTTTGGCAGTGTGTATGTGCATGGCTCCAGCAAAGGATGGCTGTACCATACCATCATGCTCTTGATAGACAAAGTTTTCCACTTCAATAATTGTATACATTAATCCTAAAATATACTCAACACTTACATCCAATGTTTTCAGAGAACAGGGGTAGAAAAATAATTTGAGAAGTATTTGAGAAGTTGAAAGTACTCCTGTGCACAGATGCATCTCCAATTCTGAGCATATTTAATAAAAACTCACTTATCAGAGGCAGGCATTAGGATGAACTTCATCCTGTCACCACAGGAAGGGCACAAAGAGCTCCCTAAGGTGCATCACACTTACCAGACACTAGAAACCTTCACATGGTGGTTTCTTTCAAAAAGTTTTGATTTACAAGTCTAAATGAAGAAAATCAGTGCCAGCCTTTTTTCTTTTCCTTTTACTTATTTAAAGGGCTCAACAAATTCCTGCATCAGTCAGCAGTAGCTGTAGATCAGCTCAGTGCAAATGTAACACACCCCCTTCTGCAGCTCTGCAGAATTTTCCATCTTCAAGCTTAATTTCTGGCTCTGCAGATGAACTTAGCCACCATAGAAAGGCATCCTTACACACTCACTAGTGTGAGTTGAGAGAGAAATTAGCCGAGTCATTTCAAAACATATATACATCAAACAAGACATAGGAAATTTCTTTCATTTTTTTCACATATAATTTTTAACTTTGGTTTTATAATAAAGGCTAGTTTCAGATGCAGCAGAATGAAACCAACTCAATACACAAATAATCCTTTTTATATCAAATACCATTTTCTTTAATCTAGCACCTTCATCTTCATTTACAAAAGAATATAGTTGGCCATTTTGTCACTTTCCAAACATTATAACTTCTATTACTGCTTCAAGATATCATGTCAAGGGATTTTACTAGATCATACTTCCCTTTTATACCCCAAGGTTGCTGAACTTTTCACAGTTGACTGAGATTTACAAGGCAAGTGAGAAAGCTGCTTGCACGAGCAAGGCTTTGTAACTAAGCAAGAAGGAGGCAGCTCTAACCATGGAAATAAAGTACATTATTCCAATAACTCCAGTAGATAAGATATGATGGGGCAGTAACAGTACAAGGGCAAAATACCAGGGAAAAAACAAGCCACAGGGTCTACAGACTGATAAACTAACAAATAATGCATCTCCATCTGAGGCAGCTTAGATTGTCCTTGTTTTAAAATTATTTGTAATCTCCAAATAACAGACATTAATATAACACATAGTATATGTTAGTACACAGCCAGTGTTTATTTAATTCACCAAATTAATGAGACAAAAAAAGCATTGCAGTTATTCTTTGTAAGGTGACCTTGTAGGAGGATATTTTTACTATAAGTAAATCTAGAAGGATACTTCACAATTCTTTTCCCTAGATGCATTTTCTCTTATTCAAAACAGCCCATAAGCATGTAGTAGAATTCTAATGACTAAGGTGAAAAATTAAAAAAAAATATACATTTTTAATAGTGCTAATAACTCATTTCATATCTCTATCTCTATATATATGTATACACATATAAACTGGAGCAATATAATATATTAATATATGTATAAATATATTATATAAAAATAATATATATTACTTTGTCTTATTGGCAAATTTAATGCATTTATCTTCTCCAATTAAATGACTTCTGTAAGTACTACAAGGAAAATCCTGTATCCTGATTTTTACATAAAATATACACAAACAGAAAAAGGCTTTCTGCTAATGAAATAATTTATAGATAGAAAATTCAAATACCTGTAAATTAATAAACAGAACAAGCTGAGAAAAACAACAGAGCTGCCACAGCCCTGGCAAGCTTTTAATATTTCTTTCACATTTTCCTCGGAATTAAATTTTCTGTCTGGATCAGACAGAATCAGTTCTCTGATCAACTTTGCCCTTACCAGTGAGATCTGACTGCATCTCCACACAGGTCAATCCCAGGCAACACACAGACACTGCAGAGCTGGAAGAGGACACAGACTGTGTGGGAACAGTGCTCTCCCAACATTGCAAAGGCAATCACTTCACTTCTAGCAAAGAAAAGAATGAGGACATCTTGTTAATGTGGTCACTCTAATGCCAAACAAGCCAGTGACAACAGGGAAGAGAGATGCATGTAAAACTGCATGAAGTAAAGGGAGCTGCAAGCACCATGGAACCCATCCTGTGCTCCTGCTTGCTTCTCCCAAGAGAAATTGCAAGACCTGGATTTTATCTCAGCATAAATGTCCATACACTGATCACTCCTGTCTTATTGCACATCTGTTACAGTCCTCAAAATCTGTGTTAGCTTCTACTACATGCAACTCCCAAAAATGCTATTCAAGAACACAAAGGTTGAGTTTTCTTCATATCTCAACCATCCAGAGAGCTGAAACATAACCTCCAGCCTCAGCAATCACAGCTCTTTCATAAGCAGGGGAAATCACTCAGTGCTGATATCCAAAATAACATCACCAGAGTTTACATTGCTACAACCAACAGTGGAGCGTTTTAGGCAAGCAGACAAGGACTGAGTTCAGTGCTGTAAGGTTAGAGAGCTCACTCTGTGCTGCTCTCAGCACAGGATGAAAGAGATGGATAGAGTTGCTTTTTCTCACTCTCCTGCCACAAGCAGAAAAATCAACACTTCCCCAGACCCCACTCCATGGGACAGATCTTCAACAACACAGAGTACACAACTGAGTTACCAACTATCCCAGTTTTAAACCAGCTGAAAATCTTGACTACTCTGGAAAGAAGATTTTTTAAAGAAAATATGAAAAAATCCTATCTTTGGTGGTTCAAGGTTCCATGAATGTAGTTATGAAAATATTATAGGATGTACTTTTAACAAAAAAGGCAGAAAGCCATGTCTCATAGCACAGATCTCCTTTTCAGTCACAGAACTCTCAACATTATGAGTGCTATGAAGAATATTTTCCCTCTAAGTCAAAAACAAGTTTGCCTTTTCTCCTTTCTCCACAAATGTCAACACTCGTTCCCTTTGGGAAAGCTTGCAGCTCAAACAGCTTTTCACCAAAAAAGAGAACTTACAAAAGTGGTCTTGAACTATGCTTTGAAAAATATTATCCCATTTTCCCATTAATTTGCCCCTTGTGCATAACTAAATGAATGGCTTTTGCTTGCATTTATATTTTTTTTTCCTTCAGTCATCTTTCCTCTATTGAATGTTTAAAACAGAATTCCCTTTCCCCCCAGATTTTATTTACGAGTCCTATGGAGCTGTGTTCAGGAGTGTACAGAAGGCAGTGGCACATTTCTCAACACATGGTGTTCCACATGCACGACTTTACACGTGTCCGTATACTGGATGTACTAAAAGTCCTCTGACAGCAACAAATTGAGTTGCTGCCAGTCACTACAGCATGGCTAAAAGAAGTCTTTACCTTCTTCCAACCACCACTTTAAAATCTATTTGGTGTTCCTGAAGTACTGCAAATAAAAAAAGAAAAAACCTGCTCAGAAAAATAAATATTATACTTTTTAAATATGAAAATAAAAAACAGCTGAAAGATCCAAATATGCTTTAAAGTTTTTTTTCTCCACAGAATCTGGTTAATTCACAGTTGCTGCCATGAAAAACAATGTCTTGAGAGGGAAAGAAAGAACATGAATAAAAACTCTAAGTACAAAACTGGTGACACATACAGTAATCAGAGGTACACTACATGCCCTTCCTGATGGGATTACTGCTCCAGATTTGCTCATTAAATTGGGAAGAGTTGGCTGTTCATGGTCTTCTGTCAGGTACTATCTGATGATAGGAACATCATCCCAGCGTATTACAGCAACCAAGTGTCTTGACAAACGTCCTGCAAAACTGATATGTTGTATTTCAGCAGTATGCAATGGAGTTTTGCCAAATGTCTAACAGCCCTATTATTTCTCCCTGACAGGCTGTTTTACAGAGGTTATTATTTTCTGATTACAGCAAATTAAAGTATGGGTTGCTGGACAGAACAGAAGGATATTTACATTGGATCTCTGGCATCATTATAATGAGATAAAGGGCAAATATACACCAGAAATGTTTCACTTACAGTGACATTGCAACTTGTTATACTGTATAGTTACAAATTTAATTTAATCCTTATTTTCAATACAGTCTTAGCATAATAAGTTTATTACAGTCACAGTGATTAACACTCAAGAGGCAATAGCATATACAACCCTTAACTGTGAAACAAATGTATGTCTTAACAAGTGCAAAAAGTACATCGATATAACAAGACCCTCCTTGATTTTCAATAAAATTCAGACTGAATTTTTTCTACAAGTATTTTACTTTGAGGAGAATTATCTCCTACCCTTGTCATTTCTTTCATTTGGTAGCCACACAGCAGTAATTTGGCAGTATTGAAGTCCTATGAAAAATAACACCTATTATATACAAGCTACAAAATTTTGTCTTACAATTCCCTTTCCTTTTTGCTGTGTGTGGAAAATGGTATGGAGTGGGCAGAGTGAGCCCTGCAGTCCCACAAGTGTATCATCCAACAAAGATAAGGATGCATCTAAGAGGGAATAATAGTACAGCAAATGGAATTATTTCTCTTCCACAGCAAAATAGCAGGAGCTTGTTTTTCTGCTTTCCATTCCTTCTGTAGGACACATAAGTTACATGTGTTCAGTACGCAGCACTCTCTACTCATATGTTGCTGTGCACAGCAAACAAGTATATATTGTTTTCTAATTTCAAAGAGAGCAACCTAACTGTAAATGGTAATTAAGACATAATTTTTCTGCCCACATATCCATTTGCATAAAAATTAAATCTTCATGACATTTGTAGTTTCCAACAATACAGTAAAATAATGCTGCATAGAAGAGGAACAGAGCATGCATCTGTTGTATTAACCATGGGAAAAGAAGAATGGCACATATGTTAAAGATTATTACTGATCAAATTACATAGAAATCTAGGCTCATAGTAATAATAAAGAGTAAACTGAAAAACCTATCAAGGGTCAGATCTGAAGTCTAAGTCAAAATATAATAACCTTTCCATGCTAGTCTGCAATTCATTGCTTCTGGCAGAGATCAGCACTGTGGACCAGAAACAGAACATAATGTTGTTGGTTCTGAGGCTGAACTTCCTGTTTAGGTGTCAATGGTTATAAAATTTATGTTATCTTGGCAAAGATATTTCTGATCTGCCCTAGAATAACACCTTTACAGCTGCATTTATGTAAGTTGCTGGTATTGTCCTTTCTGATGGGCAGATGTTACTGCCCACAGCACAGACAACAAAATTGAACATTATCTTACCTGCAAGTTGATTTTTTTTAACTCTGTGCAACCCCCAACAATGTATTTTTATTTCTGAGTGTGTGCCTTTCCAGCTACATGCTTACAGTATCTTGCAGAAAAGGATTTCAATGTTGGATATAGTATTTCTGTACTATTTTAATATAAATACTGGTGCAAAAATGTAACAAAAAATAGTTTAAGCACTTAATAAACAAAGTAACGCAAGTGAAATGACTGCTTGTATATCCCCTGGGATCCCAGCCACAAATGCCAGGAAAACAGTTTGAGAGGCAACCACAGAAATAGAAAGTTGGATATCAGATTAAAAATAACCCAGAACAAGTGAATAGCAATTCTTATTTAAAGTTAGATTTAAGATTGTTTTATTCTGTAGTGCTAACCACATAAGTCAGATCTCACCATGAAAAGAGAACTAGCACCAGTAGCACACAAAAGCCATTAGAAGAAACACCAGTGGCAAGACTTCCACAAAAACTGAAAAAGAAAATAAAAGGTGCAAAAGCATAGACTTCTGGAGAGAAAGAAACTCATGGCAGTGTCATAAAATGGATGTTACTTTGAATATTGGTCATTGTAATATTGTGGGATTTTGTCACCACAAGCTTTCTGTAAATTAAGAAGCAGGTGCTTGACAGGGCCAATATCTGTACTGAAAGTTGGAACTTTATTGAAAACAAAAATATGTGAAGGTGAACAGCAGAAAAATGAATCAATTAATAGTAAATTTTAGCCACAAAATTACTGTAAAGTGACCCTAATAATAGACTGGCAAAGATGAGATCTAGCTACCATAAAAGTAACATTATTACATAAAGCTGGACTTGCCATATTAGGCTGCACCTGTAATTCAATATCACAAATGTTCTGCCTCTGACAGTGATTTCAAACAGTTCTCCAGAGGCAGCCATAATCCCCAAAATTTACAAGTACAGATTACTCTGCCCATAGATATTTTCACTTAGATCCCAATGGCCGTATTTTCACCACAAATTAAGATGTGCCCGAGAACATTTTCAGCACTGGACACATTCTCCATTAATGTGGTTAACACAGAAGGGAAGAGAGCCATGAGAGGAGGCCTTGGCCCCTCTTTTATGCAGGACTCTTTGCTCCAACCATATCATTTGTGTATCGTAGGTGCAGCAATGAAAATAGCTCTCAAGCAGGTACCTCAGAAGGCAGGACATCACCTTAGTAAGGAGCTCAAAGCTTCATACTCATATCTGGACCAGCCAAGCGACTAAACCCTTTGTCCAGTCCCCAGCCCATCCTTTAACACAATGACAAAGATTTAAGTACATCATATGCAATCTACGTAAGTTATCTTCACTTCTCAACAAGTAATGCTGTTGGGAGAGTGACCCAGGTAAACAATATCAGCCATCCAACTACACTGACAGGCTCAGATTCAACTTTTTATTTCTTTTCCTCAGGGGCAAAGAGCTTCTGAGGAGGTGCAAATTGGCCTGATTAAGACCAATCCCAGTAGAAAAACTGGTCCCCAGAATACTCCTATCCATTCCATAACCGCCTGTACACACTTCAGAAATCCTTCCTTAAAACCAGAAGTGCATATGTCTTGGGGCAAAGGGCTTAATCTCAATCTAAACAAACATGGCAGCATAGCAGGCAATGCACAGCAAAGTGAGAGCTAAAGACATGGGGCACATCCAAAGTCAGCGAGCAATTAGCCAGACCCTCAGTTCATACAAACCACCACTATTTTCATTAACTTCTTTGGCTCAGAATCATCTTCTAGCCTTACAGCACGCAGAGCACACGTGACTTCCTCCATCAAACTTTTCACAAGCCAAATCTCAGCCTCACTCACCTCCTTCTCCCACAACCCCTCGGCTGCATCCTGTTCCAACGCAGCTGGGCTTCATTACTGCACCCTCCTCAGCCCTGTGAAAGCACGTCCTGCACAAGGCTCAGCCCTCCTTTGCTCCTTTCTTCATGCTAGAGAAGCTTGAAAGCACCACCCTAATGGCACAAGTAACATTCTGAATATTAACTTTTTAATAGAGTTTCTAGAGTGTTCTATCATAGGGAGATACAGCTTCACATAAGTAATTTTAGTGGCCACTGCCCAGAGAATGCAAGGTCGAAAAATTGGAAATACTATTTTATCCCACATCAAGGAAAAGGCATTGCACTTTACCAAGACATACTTATGCAAGGACATAACTTTCTATATTGTATGTCAGAGTTCACAGATACCCTCAATTTGGCTTAAATATGGAGTTCATTAGTGCAGTGACCACAATTCCACAGCTGGATTTAGAAGCAGCTGAGTGAACTGTACTGTAGAGAAATTAACGAGAACACTTCTACTGTCAACTGCACATGAAAGAAAAAAAATGTGCTGAACAAAACATTTTAAGAGCTCAGCTGTGTGCTGCCTTATATAATTTATACTGAATAAACAGAAACTGGAACAACAGGAAGCTGTGTGATTGCTTACTTTACCCAGAGTTTACCGCTTGGCTACTGTAATATTCTTAGCTACTTTCAAGAGAACAAACTAAATGAAAACTGTGATTTCATTCACGTTTGGAGTGGATTTTGGCAGGACACTGCAGATTGCTGTGGTCAGCCTCTGACTCTGAAGTAATCTGCCTGTTACTTCATTCAATCCCTAGCAGAAGACATAAACACCCTTCCTGCATCCATTCACTCCATAAACAGCCAGAACAGGAGTCAGTGGTCTGTGCATGCCTATTTACATCCTTATATTTTAGTATCCAAACATGCCTACACCTGGCACATCAGAATTAATAGAACTGATATTGCTCCAGAACCATCCAATATTTTTATCTTTGTAAAAAGAAATTATACAAGAGGAACAAATGATATTCTACTGCTAGTTAGTAAGAATTATATCTTCCCATCTGGAGAAGTTTTTTTATGCAAAAAGCATCATATTATTATAATATAATTCTTCTGCATGTAGAGAAATCAAGAAAAGAAGAAATTAAAGCCTATAATCACATTCCACAGCAAGTCAGTAGCAGATCTAGAAACAATTCAGCATCCCAGCACTGTTCCAAACCCTGGAGTTTACAATGAAATCTATTTCTGTTTGACTGCTCCATACTAACTATTTCTTAGTTTCATATTTGCTTTATTGGACGTTTTTGTCCTGGTTGCACAGAAGAAACAATAACTAAATGAATAGAGAAGTGATTTGAGCCTGGTATAATTCATGATCAATCAACAGTGAAGGAAGAGTTCAATACTTTTGTTACAGATTGTAACATTTTTAAACTATGTTTTGACTTTTCTATAGGATTTTCTGTTTATATGCACTAAACCACAACAATATTTAGTGTGCTGAATACTGTTTATCTATCTTGTATTTAAGAAGTGCTTGCTGTGTTTATGTTTTAATCAGATAACACAGATGGCTTCCCCTCCACAACTCTGTAATAAATCTAAATTGTAACTCCCCATTTATTTTTACTGTTTTGACAAGAATCCTTTGAAATTATCATGTATTTTATTTAAAGGATTTTTTTTTCAGTTTTCCCATGTTTAAAGAAATCTCCTGGGAGGGGAAAAAAGGCACTTTCAAAACAAAGAAGTTCCATTAATAGAAAAATATTTTAAAATGATAAAAAGGGAGTTGATTCAGAACTTACTATTTTTTGCGTACAGATTGAGCATAAAGGTTTGTTCTTTTTTTTCTTGATTTTTATTCTTTTAAGTAATATAAATTGGGCTAGTAGGAACCAATTTTTTGCTCAGATTTTATAGAATGCATTTTAACTGAAGAATGAGGTTCCATTGAATGTTAAAGCCTGTTTTTGTTCCAGCTTTATCAGTTCTGTGGTATGATTATCCATGGCTTAGTAGGCAGAGGACTGGAAACTGGAAAATCCATGCTCTACTTTGCTTCTGTCCCTGTCTGTTGCTTCATGCCAGTTTCTCTAAAATTCATTGGCATTATAGAAGAAACATATTAATTTTTGCCTGTCCAAATTTCATGATAAAACACAAATATACAAGTTATTCAAACAAGTAAGACAAAGTCCTCAGCTCCATCATGGCACAGATCATGTCTCCATACAAGACAATTTCCCCCCTATGTGCACCTAAAGCCACAAATTTCATGTGCAGCAGCCAAGAGCCAGGGCTTCCCAAGGCTTTGTAAGCCATCAAAAGCATCAGCAAGCCCGAGAGAAAGCAGCAGGTCAGACTGTTGTACTTTGGACCCGATTAGAATAAAAGATTTGATAATCAGGGCGCCTTGGTAAGAACAGAGCTTTGAAGATTGCAAGAATATTGAATCAAGAAAGAAGATTGAGCCAACTTCTACTAGCAAGAGATGCTGCAAAATGTGTAAGTCTGGTTATGTGATGATTAACCCAATCATTGTAGTAAAACAATACTAGCCTTCTAGGATAGTATATAGGCACATGTAGCCCACAATAAATTGGGGTTCTGAGCAGCACCACTCAGCTTCCTGCTTCTCCCCATCACCAGTTTCAGACCTCACATGGACAGCTCTGGTGTGGCCTCCTGTCCAGAGGCAGAAATGTAGCACCACATGAGGGAATGGAGGGAGGCCAAGCTTCATCAGGTTTATTGCTCAGAAAGTGCTCAGGTGCAGAAGAAAATCCACAAAAGAGATATCACACACATTGCAGACTTTTTATTGTCTGTATTGATGCAGGGCAGGGTGGCTGGTGGTAAGCAATTTCTTTTCCTTTAAAGTATTTACTCAGTTCTTACAACAATGCAAATGGGCATTGCACTGGAAAGTGACCCAAGAACAGAAAATTTACAAACCATATAGAGACTATATAGAGCTCAGTGTCTGCGTGGGCATACATCCTGCCACCTTTCATATTTCCATGTTGCCAGGAGCCAGCAAGACTGCTGGCAGTGCTGATTTTTTTTCCATATTACATTTTCCCCTCATGAATCAATGCTTACAATTTCATTTTAGCCAGCTTTGAGGGGGTTAGAAGCAGCAATTGGTCTATAAAGTCTCCATTATTCTAAACATATAAAGGAACTAAATATCAATTTTTGTCTTTCCTCATCTAAAAGGGTTTTTTTATTTACTAGTAAAGCAGTGTACCTGAGAGTCCAGTTCGTATCACTCCATCTGATTAAATACATCCTGATTTTCCTGATTTAAACCAATATGAAGATTGAATCAGATTAATATTGGCAAAAAATACTTAAAGCTCCATGGAGCTGAACAGCAGATTACATATGGTCTGTAAGAAGCAAAAATTAAGATATCACATCTAAAAAAAGACAGAACAAATCCCAGGTTTTAGCTCGGTTGAAATCTGCATGTTTACTAAATGACCAGAGATCAGAGCCTTGGCACAGACATTACAGTCTCCTAATGCTTTTACTTCTAAAGCCACCAGCATGCATTTGCCCCAACTAGTGAGGATAGTGAAGCTTCCCAGTGTAAGAAACAAAGTTTATTTCACTTTTCTAAATATATTAAAAAAAAATAATTTAAAAAACCAACAAAACTGTACAGGCATGCTAAAGCATTCTGACAATTCAAATAAGGAGCTAAATTATTAACTCTTTAGGTTCCTCCAGTTTTTGAAGTGAAGAGGGAGAGTTTCTATTACTTCAAAGGAAAACAGCCTTAACTGTCACAGAGTCTGGGTAAAGACTGGGCACTAAAACCTCCAAATGCACATAGGAGAGAACAATCTTTTGTGCTCAGACCAAATACACTCCATAGAAACCTCTCAGTGATGGCAAATTATAACACTAGACACTTCACACACATATACAAAAACAACAACAACAAAAAGTAAACATTTTCATGGGAACTGAAACTAAATCATTAATTTGGTTCTAGTTTGCTAAATTTTCTCCAACAATAATTTTTTATAATATCATAAGACAAAAAAGTTCACGAGCCCATTGACTAACACTTCAATGCATTGACAAATGCATTTTAGTTTGCACCAATGTCTTAGAAGAAAACAATGCCTTCACAAGTGATAGAAGCTGTAACCATGCAAGGATTTGTACCTCACTCTGGGAGCTCCAGCTTCAGGTTGAGTCTCTCATTCTGGGGTTCAAGATTGTCCTCATTACTGCCCTGCAATATTCCTGGATGGGCACAATGAAAACAGATCTATGACTCCATGAAAACAGATCATCTAAATGGGGCAAAATCTGTAGAAATTGGATATAGAGTAAAAAGAAATTACCTAAAAAAAAAGAAAAAGGCCACCATTAACTCATGATAAAAAGAAAAACACTGGCTATAGTTATTCAGAGAATGTAGCTCACCAAGAATAACTTTTCTAAATAGCTAAGATATCTTGTGCCAAGAAGGAAAACTCATTATTTTAAAGTTGGCCAGGTCAATGGAATACACGTTTGGAAATATATCAGCTGTGTTGAAATAATGAAATTTTTCCATCCTCTTTAAAGGGGGATTGATATTTAATATCAGTATATTTAATTCAGATAAATTTTGCAATGGAAAAAAACTTCTCAGGTATTTTCTGGGTCATTTCTATTGGTTGCCTCCTTTTCTTTTATAATGTTTATATTTCTCCCTTTCTCCGAATGTTACAACTTCACTATAAAGATCAGGTATTGCTTAACAGTTAAATTATCCTATTCCAAATATTTTGACAAACTTCTGGAAGAGGCCCATGCAATTCAGTGCCAAACCCCCTCCTACTTCCATGCTCAGCAGAGGAGCTGGCAGGACACACCAAAATTGCAACCATGCCACACGACTTCATAAGAACTCCATCTTGAAGCCCCTTTTAGGATTATTATGCATTGCTCCATCAGCCTGCAAAGCAAGCTGTTCTTACATGAAGGACTGGGGTGGCAGCGACAGTCTCCTTATGGACATCATAAACTCTTTATGACTCTTCCACGGATATCTCTTAGGTTATTTTATAGTTCTGCCACTAAAAGCAAAACTTGCACAAATAGATTTAGGTTGGTAATAGAAGATAGTAAAGCACAAAGCCTAAGAGACCCAGATGCAATTTTATCTTTAAAACATTCAGTTTACTTTATGGATTTTAGAATTTACTATTTGATTTTATTGCACAGCAACAAGGACTACATGTGAAGCAAGAACCCTTTCATAAAAGGCCATATACATCCTTTTATACCATTTCTACATTGTCTTAATTTAGAACAGTTTAGTAAAAAAAGGCAGATCACTACATGAAGATATGAATCATGGCAAGTAGCTCTAATGATTCAGCACTGATAACGTCAGACATGTATATTCAAAGGCCTCTCCACAATTAAACTCTGTTTTAAGCCCTGTAGAAGCTATTTTAGCACATGCAAACACCTCTTAAGAGGCCTCTTAGCCAGGAAATTACATTGGCTGTTCACTATTGAGTACAGATCATGAGACCACAGGATTGCAGGACTGAAAGCACCTTTTTGTACACTGAGCAGGGTCTCATGTTCCCAGGGCTGGAGTACACTTCACATGTGTAAACCCCTCTGCCTTCCAAATGGGAGTACAGCTAGGGCTCTCCTTTAGTTACACGGATTTTGGCCAATGGGATGCTTACAAACCAAGCGCTTGAGAAATCTTAGTTCTGTGTATATTCCCAGAAAGAGGGGAAACTTTAAACCACCTCTTATGCTAGTTGAAGGTAGAACACGTAACTGCCTCTGCTTTCAGACATTTATTAGGCTGGCTTTACAAAACCAGGCAAAATAACAGATAAAAAGTGGTTGGACCCATTTTTTTACAGAGAACACAAAATTCACAGAGACAAGACTTGGGATTTGCAGATCTACACTGAAATCCCCATCACTGGCACTGCTGGCTGATGGTACCTGTGGCCTCCTGCTCTCCTCACAAGGCATCAGAGCACACAGGCCCTGCCTTCAGGCATAACAGAAGAGCCAGGTGTCAGGCATAAGGAGTTAGGAAAGTAGAAGTGGCTTTTTATTTCTTTCACAAAACAGCACATGCAAAAATTGACTGAGAGCATGTTTCACACAGGAAGCTCCAGCTCCAAAGCATTGGGCCTCTAACACAAAAGTTCCCTGAAATAAATCTTCTTTTCTTAAAAAGGATATTATGAAAACAGATTCTCTCCGAATTCAGTACAAAGTTCTAATTATCTTCCATGATTTTTGGTTTCAGACAGGCAACCATTGCAGAATACAGCAGCACACTAGAGCACACCAAAATATGACAATGTGGCAGTCATCTGAAAAAAGCCACAGGAAACAAACATCCAGCTCCTGGTCCTGAGAGCAGCCCACAGCTCCAGCTCTCTAATTATCCATCTGGTACTTACAGTGAACTGGACCAAAATCTTGATCTTGTTCAAGTCAGTAGCATAAGTCCCAAGTCTCTGCTCTTCTGTAACTCTCTGGCCCCAGTGTAGCTTGGGGATATTTCACTACAAGATCTGAATGTTTCAAATGTGCCTATCACAATACATCAGTAGGACAAATTTATATTTCTCCTAAATGCCTGGTATTAATCACCTAAAATAAGAATAATTCACCCCATAAAGCTGTTCAGGAGCTAAGCAGTTTTCCCTGGAAACACCAGCTAAAGTGTTGTGGGGTGCAGAAGAAAGCCTTGAAACATCACCTTCTGAATTGAATTTGGACACTTTCTGAAATAAAATCTCATCCCCCTCACTGAATTTAATAATTGAGCCAAATACTTTTCTTGAAAGCTATTTTTCTTCTGCCCCAGCCAAAAGTACCAAGAGTCCTGAATCATCCATTCACTTCTCCATTTTTCACACATTTAAACTTAAATCTCATAACAGTTTAGGTCTGACGCCAAGGGGAAATGACCACACAGCTCTGATGGATTGTCAAAGAAAAAAAGCATCAGTTTAACTTTATAGTGTTTTCTGAGAGCAAAGTCTTCCCTTTAAGGGTTTTAATAAAGGTTCCACTTTGAAATATATTTTTTTTATTTAAACTCCTAATTAAATGCTGACAGTGTTCCTGGTAATAATGCAATAAAAAAAATCCTATCAGGCTGTCTTCAGTGTATGAATTAACAGCTGTCCCCCAATGAATCAAAGCTCCCTGATACCAACAAAGAAAAAAAACAGAAAACACACTGGATTTTGGGTGATCAATGCCAAAAAAGTACTTTGCTTTACTATACAAGCACAAAAATAGATGAGTTCTTTATCCAAATTAAAATGTCCACCCACACTGTAGCTGGAGTAAGTAATACTTCTGGAAACAAGAGTGTGGAATATGAGGAAGGTTAACAATGCTGTATTCTATTAACACACTATGTGTGTAAGGCAGTGCACAGACAGCTGCAGGGTCTTGCCAGCCACAGCACAGACCCCACCCATCAGTATGGGACATTCACAAGGACTTTAAATTGACTAAATTTCAGTGACTCTCAAATAACAAGAAAATTGCTAAAGGTTTTCTTTCCTCCTTAACATCTTGTGTCTGATCTGCCACTGTTCTGCTCAGTTACACAGCACAAGCAGAATTCCACTAACACATTCCCATACATGGGTAGAAGCTCTGCCATGCTTAGAGTACTGTAGGTACAACAAGAAATCCAAAGAATTTTAATTTCTTGCCCTGCTCCTAATAATAAACATGCTTTGTACCTCTTTTAAAAGCAATTTACATTACTCTTTTAATGCCACTGGTCCCATGACTCTAAATCTTCATCTGCATCACTACTCTCAAACATATTACTGACATTTAATACTTATGGGAGAGGGAAAAGCCTTGACCTCTTCCATGAGGAAGTTGTTCATCACTGGATTTTATCCAAGGGGAATGTTAACAATGATGCAGAAAAGTGGTTAACCATTTTTCTTAAATATAAAAAGCATCCCTCTTAAGGATATGCTTCCGTCTTACTGTGGGAAATACGCTAAAAGGCAACATATTAACCTTGGTTTGTTTGTATGAACTCTTATCTTCAAATGTGGACATACAGCTCTGAAATTATTCTACCTGACAGCTGAGGGATTGCTCAAGTATGTCCACTCAAGAAAAAAGTAAGATTTAATCTGATTATGTGAGGAATGGAATCAGGCCCCTGTGCATAGGCTGCAAACATACTGCACATGGCAGCACTGAGAGAAACTCTTTGGAAGGGCACATCAGCACTTTCTAGAGCCGCTCTGCTTTGCCCAGGGTCTATGATTTACCTCCATCAGGAATGTCAGAGGACACATCTCTGCCTATTCCCTTTAACATCCTAACAGATACAGGCAGTAGCCTCTGTCTCCCTCCCAACAACATTCCTGAGGCTGCCCAATATTTGGTTGCCTTTTTTGACGACGACACACTGACACAGCAATTTTAGGGAACAGTAAATGATGGCTTAATGACCTCTTTTCTGAGTTTTAACTGCCAGCCCCAAGTCCAAAATCATGCAGGCATGTGTGATTTACCTGGGCTGCTCTCCCTGAAGCCTTATTTCCTGCCTTTTTGCCCACTCACACAGTCATGAAGAGTTCCCTCCCCATGTGCTCTAAGAGTCAATCAAGGCACTGTGGTCACAACATGGACAGGTTAAGAAATATCTGGTAACTGAGTGGAAAAAATGGATAAAGGGAAATCCACAGGGTTGTTCTTGTTATAACTGAGAATTTAGTTCAGAGTGATAATAGGCAATTATTCTTTTATTATTAGATTGGTAAATTAGGAATTTAATAAAATAGTCATTCCTTTCATGTGCTAAGTGACTAGGACTCGCAGTTGAAGGAATAAATCAGGTTTGCTACATCTAGAAGACTTAGAAAAAATAAAAATCACTTATTTCTTTTTGTCTATGAAATCTCAGGAACTAGATGGTGGCATTAGTCTAGAAAAGGTGACACAAGCCACCTGTTACTATTATCATACTCTTTATTTGGCTAGTGCTGGGGAGAGAACAGGTTACTTTTGCAAACCTCATGGGGCTCTGTTAAAAAAAAGAACCTGAGGTCTGCCTCCACAGCTGCTCACACAGTGAGCACCTACCACAGGCAGGTCAGTTGCTACATTCTGACTTTGGCCACACTTGTACCGCCTGAGGTTAGCTTGGACAGCAGCTCATACAGAGCACAACAGGGTCAAATACAGGTCCCATGACAGCACCCCACAGGAACAATAAATAAAGCAGGAAAACGTGACCCAGGGTGTGAGATTTGGCAGCCTTTTCCAGCTCCATCCCTGCAGCACTGTGCCCTTGGAAAGGCAGAGCCAGGCTGCCAGAGGGAGCAGCCCGCAGAGCTGCAGGGGGGTCCCTCAGGAGTGAAGGTTCCTCTCCTGTGCTGCTCTCCCAGGACAGTAACCCTGCTCTCCTGCACCCACCATGCTGGAAAACAGAGCAGAGCCACAGAAGAACTCTTCCTAGAATTTTGAAAGTTCATTTAATCAATTTTGAAGTCTCTTCGTCTCTCTCCATTACTTTCCTTTTGCTATCCAATTCTGATTAAGAGGAAGGTGCTCTTTAAGAACTTTATAATAGGAAAAAAGACCCAAAAGACAATTTCCTCTTTTACAATACTAGGAAGGAATTAATTTGCTCAGCTTTGAAGCAACTAATTTTATGGGTGTTAAATGAAGTTAAGTCCTTATTTACCGATAGAGATGTTTACACAAATGAAGGCAGATTACACAATAAAAACGTCCAGTTATACCCCTAAATAATGTCCAATTACAAGATTTTGCTCTTTGGGATCTATTTTGCAATATGTTTAATAACTGCTGTACCACAATATATTTAAAATCTTTTGCTTTCTAAAGCATTACTGGTACAATGTCCCCCATATTTTAGAATTGAATTATTCAGCAATTCATTAAATAAATCAGACAAATCAGATTCTAGCACAGCATGTAGTAGAATAGACTCCAGTCACTGGTATTTATGATGCTTTGCAATTGAAAGTAAACAGGTTTTCCCCAATTATATTTATGATCTTTTATTATTTTTAATCTCATTTATAGACATAGCAGCTGTTTATACAAACAGTAGCTGTCAGGTCATGTTAGAAATCAATGTGTCAAAAGTATATAAAAAGGTTTTTATATAGGGCTGTATAAAATTATATATATACACAACTCAAACATTTGCATTAGTTGTTTTTCAACAGATTGTCAAGAGGTATGAATCTATTAATTTAGGATTAAGTCTGTTAGTATAGCATGAATCCACTTTATCAGCCTCCTCAAATACACCGAATTATTTTATAGCTAATGTAAACCATTCACACTGAGATGTGCTGCAAATCTCCTTTGCCTGCAAATGAAAATATGATTAGACACAGCACCATGTAATACTTGGGAGGCGAGGACAAATGTGAGAAGTGTGAAATAAATGTAGCAGATCATGAATCTCCCATTCCCAGCAGCTGTTTGGCAGTGCAGCATGTGAGTGTGACAGCAGGGACAGCACAGTGTCCTCAGAGGCAATGAGACATTTCCCAAAGCACAGAAATGCGTCACAGCTCCGAGCCCCAGGACAGACACCGTGAGCACAGGATGCATCACTGGCTGAGGGAAAGGGATTCCAACCAGCAACAGCCACTTCAACACCCAGGTGGAGAAGCAGTATTGATCAGTATCACTACCAGAATTGTGTGATTCATCATTGGAGCTGATGTAGCAATGTATTATACCTTGCTGTCTGTAGGTACTGAAATGGAGCACTGAAGCCCTTTCTTGTCTCCTTTAGAGCAATGTATAATTGACTGTATTTTAGCAAGTAAATAGACAAAAAAGATTTAAAATAGAACTTCTTTCTTTTATCAGCTAGAAAGCTGCTCTCATTGCTGACAAGGGAAGAGAACAACACAACAAAGCTGGGATGACTACAGCAGAGAATCCACCAAGAGCTTCTAGTGGAGCCTGAGTGAACAAGACATGCATATAAAACCTGCTGCCAGAAAGCCCAAAAGACACATCCAGCATAGAAGGGGAGCAAATGTCAAGAAGCTTTTGTGAGAAGGGAAATGATGCACAAGGTGCACCAAAATACATGTGATTCACACTGCCTAGAAAGATCACTGGGGAGTTACCTGACTCATCAAGTAGAGAGGAGCTGGCTAAGCTGCATCATCACCTGTTATTTAATGTACCATAGTACACAACTGGAAGGAAAACATCAATAATAATAGGGTTTGTGTTTGAAACAGAAAATGGTGTTTGTCCTGCATAACTCAAGGGAGGCTATTTATCAGCTCACAAGGTTTTACTTTCTGTTGGAAGCACAGGGAACAAAACATAAAAACAGAATGATGCATACTTAGACAAGCAACCTGGGAGTTTCTGAAGGGTCAGAATTACCAATATATTTTTCTTATTAGCCATACACACATTCTGAATTTCATGTAAAGGCAATATTTGACTACACATAGACCAGTCTCAAAATAATGAATAAAAAACCAGAATTATTCTAATAATAAACATGTCATGCACTCTTCAACAGTAACATTAATAAAAGATGCAGAAAAAACAACTGTACATTTAACCATGCCATGATCAGGGCAGAAAAAAGTAATTTGTATATTTTTTAAAGCACTTTTTCTGCTTTCCAAGAACACTTTTCATGGGGTAACATGATGATTTATGACACTTTGGGATACCATAAGTTTATATGGTAATCAGACATGTCAACTATTCTTATGGTCATGACAATTTAGATATGAATCATTCTTTGAAAATTTGGACTTCTTATTCTTTAGCTAGGAAATGTCAGCTTTATTCTTCACTAATTCTCCAACAGCAGGCAAAAATAATAATAAACTGCCAGTCAGTCATGTTATTTCAGAGGAACTGAATGGATTCTTAAGAAAGGAACAGATATTAGTGAGAACAGATGCCAATTATCTCCAGTACACACTCTTGAGGGTGTGCATGGGAAGAAGGAAAAAGTTAGAGAGAATGCTGAAAGGTTGTGCTTTATGAGGGGTTTTTTTTAGAATATTTTTTCAAGGAGATGGAATCTTATAAACAATTTGCCCACAATCAGCCTGTTTCACTTTGAAGCCAAGTGCCTATTTTAAACATTTTTTTAAATAATACCCAGTAAAACTGGTATTTATTGACAGTAGTTATATGTGCATTGTGTTGTATTTGCATCATTTATTCTTCAGGACAACTATCTCTCAAGTCAATGCAGAAAAATGTGTATAGGCTAACAAAAACAAACAAAATATTACATAGCACACAGGATGTGGCAAGACGCAGTCAGGAAGGCACTTTTTATTTTTCTAGAAACTCACATAACACACTGATTTTCTGCAAGCTAATTCCTAACAGCAAGCACAGACAAAGAAATGTCTTTTCAGGTCAGGATCTTCTCCATGTAGAACAGTAAACACTGCACAGCTCTAGCCTAGAGATACAACAGTATTTAATGATGCAAAATAGAAACGCTAAGAGATAGAAAAACAGGACAAAAGCATCACAAAAAATGAAATGTAGACAAATTCTATTTAGTGTATATTTCTAAGATTCCTGGGTATAAAAGAACCTAACTCCCTGAGTAAAACTGATTGAAAGGCCAAAGTCAAAGAGATCTGCAGTGGGAACATCTATGTTAGGCAGTTCTTTCAGAAACCAAGCCCAAACATTTTCCTGCAGCCACCTTAATGCTAAACTTAATGGTAAATTCTGCCTTGATTCCAAGGACTGTAAGGCTGCCTAGGTTACGTTAGTTTGGCCAAAGCCAGGACTCACAATGGTCAGGTTGTGCTTTGTGTGTCTATTTTTGAACCACACAAGTTTGAAGGTCCACTGGCTTAAGGATGGGATTGCATTGGTACTGAAGGAGGAGGACCATGGTTAAGTGTAAAGTTACAATGAGACAAGGTAGGACAGACAGACAATTAACCAAGCATGCATAGTAACTAACACAAAAGAACATTCACACATTGCAAGATGTTGTCTGTGCAAGGGGCTGCAGAATAATGAAATATTAAGAAATTCCATATGGGACAGATTTTCAAGAGAACATTGTGAAAGGTGCATCTTCCAAAAATTTGTTCCGTAAGTGAGAAGTGCTTTTGCCTAAAACTGATTTCACCATTCCATCAGGACTCATTAGCAAAAGATTTAGCAATAGCCTGTGAGATGCCCCCTTACACAGAAGTGATTCAGTTTCACAGTGCATCCAAACCCACAGGAAACAGATTCACTGTAAAGAATCACATCCATTCTGTTACTGAGGTCAAGTATTAATTTTCTGAAGCTGAAGAACAGAATACAGCAACTGCTTTCTGTGCATTTCTAATCTTTAGTCAAGCTCTCACTTATCAGTGTTACTCCCTCTGAATTTGGTAGTACTTGTAGAAGTGGATTCCTTGCTCTGCCCTTGGCTCTTGCTGGTGCTGCTGTGACCATCTTGGCAAACACATCTGACACTGCAGCTGTGACCACTGCACTGCATTAACTCAGTAAAAGAACAATGCAACACATGTCTTGACAAAACACTTGTGAATAAGAGGAATTTGCTACATATTATCCAATAAACACCACAATTAAACCAGATATCTCTATGCCCTTTACTCTTTTTAATTAGCAAACTGACAAATACATACACTTTCTTGTGGTAACCAGAAAGATACTGACAAGGAATTTTACCACTTGCTGTAAAACACACAAGTGTGCACTTTCCCATATTTGAGAATTTTTTTCACATAGAAAACATGGCAAGGCCATACCCCAACCTGCCTCAAATCTCTTCAAAGTGTTAAATAAAACAGATAACATTTTCTTGATACTGAGCTAGGATATGAAGTTTACTTTGACCAAAACACTGAAAACTGATAACAGGGTAACTGAGGACCAGATTTTCATTAAACATCCTACATTTGTAATACTTCAGAATTTACCAAATTAGTTATTGGGTTTGTGCTTCCAGCACTGCAGTAAGTTCTGTCTCTCCCTCTCCTGCATGATACCATATCTTGCTCAATTTCACAGTTATAGCAAAAAGTGACAGAAAGTACCAGACATTGTGCTTTATTCTGTTCACAGGCCATTTACACACATGCTTTGGGAGAGATGGCCACATGGGCATCTGCAGTTCTGTTTTCAATTTTACAGCCCTCACTGATGAGCAACATTAGATAGAAAGCTGCTCACCCAAAGTCAAATGTGTGCCAGCAACAGCAAAACAACTTGAAGGTGTTAGATAAGTGACATTTCAATTAGAAATATCACCTTCTATTAATGGAAGGTGTATTTTTGCATTATCTAATCTGAAACTTTAATTTTGGGAGGAACAATCAAAGCCAGTAACTTCAGTACCTGGCTGTTCATATAAAGTCATTAATACAATACAGATTTTACACTGAACAATGACGAAAAACCCCAGCTTTAAATGTGACATTTCAATAGCATTTCCCTATTAACATTTAGTAGTGTTGGGAAAAAAAAACATCATTTCTCTATTAGCCACATGAAGGCTCCAAAGGGTTGGCCATCTTCCAGATTGCTGGCTCATCTGACACTGCTAACTACCTTGGAATTTTAGAACAAAAACTTTCACATTTTGCTTTAGAATACCAGAAAAAGCAATTTCACTTCATATCTTTTCATGGATGCAAATAAGTGTGCAAGAATAAGAGATTAATTGCTTCACTTCAGGTCAAAGTCAGCTACCACCTCTGTAGAATCAACACAGCCGACTCCAGGAGGCACCAGTGAGGTGAGGTCCTCAAGCAGAACATCAGAAATCCTGCAGCTTGCTACCACGTGGCTCTTAACTCCTAAGCATTCAAAAGAGAAAAAGCTCTCCAAAGACCCAGAAGACTTACCCAAGTCTGGCATCAAAGTTACAAACCAACCCCTTCCCTTTAAATTCTCATTTAGCTTTTGTAGATTTTCCTCCTGAATAATAATCTGATTTTGTACACATCATTATAATTTCACATAGATTTAGAGTTCAGCTGGTCTAGGTAAAGGAGAATAGGATTTTCTAGTAACATTGCTCTCTCTAAGAATGAAAAAAAAGAATCAAAAAGGACAATAAATAAAAACAAGGCTAAAATATCTGTGATCCTAGATAAATACTCCAGCTCTTATTCAGTCCAAGTTTCATAAAGGGTAAAGGTGTAAGAAAGTACAGAGATCTCTGAGAGAGATATCTCAACATCCCCATCCACACTTGGACAAAGAATAATTTAGAATGGATCTCATCTTTACAGATGAGCCAAACCAAATTATAGAAATAGTTTTAAAAGTTACAATGCCTATTTTCTTACTAAAAAGCAGACAAGCAGTACACAACTCTCTGATAGAAGCTGCATTTAAGAAAAATATGTATGTGCTCAACATTACCTCCTTCAAATCCATTTCTATGAATGGTTAAAACATTATTTCTCATTTTTGTTCCCTTGTTTTAATCATCTGCTCTCCCCATCAATCACAATCACTGGGAGTGCCTTGAAGTCCTTTTCAAACTGATGATGCCTCTCCAAGACCAACTTCTAACCTGTGCTAGAGCAAATGTGAAAAACCAGCCAAATGTAACACCAGCAACCCCAGCTTGGGGAAAGAAGATAGTCATGCACTTGAAAATGACGACATGTGCCAGCCAGCTTGATGCAAAATTAATGCAATTCTGTATTCCTACATGCTTTAGGGAACTCTTAGGTTTCTTTTTACCTGGGAACATAATAACCTTGAATAACGCTGTATGCTCGGATCCCCCTGAGGCAGATGAGGCTTATAAATCTATGAAAAGACTGATTAGAATAACAAAATATACTTAAGTATCAGTTTCCACCCTTGTGGGCTCTACAATAAGACAACTGGCGGAAGCAACTTACACATGTTAAGCTGCAGGCATCAAAATTAATTATTTTACACCAAAGCTTGCCTCAAAAGGGACCACTGTAATTAGTATAATAAGCATTAGTGCAGATCATGAAATTTATGTGGGTTGGGCTTTTTTTAAAGTTTATAAATCCCCTTTGTATGCAATTGCTATGTTATTGCTATTTGAAATAAAAACACAAATTAGACATTTAAAATCTTATTAAAATGTATGCAGTTAAACACTGACTAAAGTGTATATAACCCTCCCACAGTTTCAGACTTTATGGACAATATCTATCATTCTAAGTCCATAAGTATATTAATTGCATGGATTTTAAGTACCATTAACGCTCAACCAATAGTGTTATTCCAGAAAGCTTCCAGCAAGGATTAGCACCTTTTGGAAATAAAATTTAATTTGCAGGGAAGGTAATAACAATTTAATCTATCTCAATGCATTAAAAATGAAAGGAAAAAATCAGCTAATATTGGCTTTGAACACTGGAGACCTGTCCCATGGCTGCCAGGAACTAAAACAAACCCATTGATCGGGGAGAGCAGAGAGGGCTGAGTGACCTGGGGCCCCAGCTGGGGCTGCTCTGTGCTGCACTGGGGGTGGGAGCCCCTGCACCTTCTCCAGCTCTCAGCGCCTCTGCTGCAGCCCCAAAGACAGGAAACAGATGCTGAGGTGAAAGCAGAAGGGGCACTGATTGCTTCTTTTAGGATTAGCATTAAAGTGTGTGCAATATGTAACGCTTAACCCCCAGCTCCTGCACCTCCTCACCAGCCACCAGCCCTGCACACGACAGAAAAGAAGGATTTTGCCTTGAGCCAACAAAGCATTTGACTTTGTAGGAGCAGCATAGATTAATCTTGCTCCTGTTTTTTGAACGTGGCAGTTGTTTGCTTTCAAAAGTGCTACGAGGCAACATTAAGTTGCTGTTGCTGGATACTGTATTTATAATTACATCTCAAACTCAATTTATAAAACAATTTTTTAGCATATCAAAATTGTTACTGGTACAAGGAAAAATTTTGAAGGGTAATTCTGCATATAATCATTATGAAATTTGTGGTTCTTTCTCTGAAATTTACATTTGTTATCTCCAGGCTCCCAGCAATTATTTCCAATTAATTAATTACTGCTTTCCTTCCTAATTTTCTCAAACATTTTGACTGTCACTATATATCCTTGTTTGATATCCTCCCTCATATTATTTCATAGCATCATAATTAGCATTAAAACAGATACTGTTTTTCCATTCAGAACCTCATGTTTTTGAAGTGAACCTAACAATTTTTTCCTACTTTCTGATCTATTGTGAAGCCTAAATAACATCAGTAAAGTGCTGCAATATACAAAGTAAGAGTAGGAAAGGAGTTTTTATCACTGATTGTAGATTTTTTTAGGAAGAATGGGAAGGGTATTCTTGTATTAATTTCCTTCCACATTTCCTTCTGATAGAAATATTACATAACATAAAATTTGACAAAAGATCACTGTTTTGTTGCCAAGAACTCTAACATATTCATTGAAATAAACCCTTTTAAAAGGGGCCAAATATGCTTCAAGTGTTGCCTGAAAGAAGAAAGGAAAATTCCACTGAGATTTTAATCTGCCACTTACTATTGCTGAAATAATGGCTGATAACACAGCTCCCAGTAGCTAATCACACTGTTAACATCCCTTTCACATTAGTTTACATGATTTCTGTGAGCCATTGCTGGATCCATCATAATTCTTTGTTTCCTTTCAGGACACAGGGATTTACGTGATCCAAAGCTAAAGGAAACTTTTTTTGTTAATGTCAATGAATAAGACCTCACACAAAATATGCACCTTGGCTGTCTTGAGCCAGCAGTTACCAAACCCTCATTAACAAATTTAAACTCACAAAGGTTTCTGGACCAATATCATAATCATGTCATCTAGGCATGCTAAACCAAGCTCAAGTTTATGTGAAGATGAACTAGAAAATTTTAATTAAAGAAATGCCAAGATTTGGGGTGGGTTTTTTTTTTTTGTTTGTTTGTTTTTGGGGTTTTTTTTGTTGTTATTGTTTTGTTTTGGGTTTTTTAATAAAGTAAAAAAAGACAGGAGCCTGAAGGCCAGAAGAGACTCATCCCGTGTGTGTGAGGGGAAACAGAGAGGCAAGCAAGTAAAGCATGGGTGATTACATAACAGTTATTGATGGGAGAGAATACAAGATAAATTTTGACTGTGTAAATGTTAGTCAGAACAACAAGTGTGTTTAAAATGAAATGAAATGAAGGCACTGTTTGCAGGAGTTTCTGGCTTATAGCAAGCCTCACATCATTAATGTTTTGGAAAAATTTCTGTTGACCAAAGCCTGACTTGTTCAGGGCTTTCCAGTAACCACTACAGATCAGACTTGCTTAGAAAGAAAGTGTAAAGTATCAGCTCTAGTTTACTTTGGGATCAGTTTGCAGCAAATAAGGGATCCTGACAAACCAAAGACCAGCTCAACATTGTGATCCATGCCCACACCTACCAGAATGTGGATGACTGACATTACCACACAGAGAAAAGCAGGCTCTAAAACAGGTGGGAATCTTAAAAACATGAGGAGGCAACTCCTGGACCTGTCCAAACTGTTGATAAATTTTAGGAAGCAGAATGGGACAGCAATTGAAGAAATATTAACACTGCTACAGCAGCAATGCTTATACTTCGTTCCAAGCAAGGAACATTTTCCAAACCCTTCCTGTAACCTTTCATACATTTCAAACACTCCTCTTCCTCAGTTGCCATCTCCATGTCCTCCCATTGTATTTGAGCAGAACTCTGGATTTGTGAGCATGTATTCACCTTGTGAAAATCTTCAGGCAAAAGCTACCATGTGAATTGCCTTTTGGATGTGGTAACTGAGCCCTCTCAGTTCTTTGCTCACTCTTACCACACTGGGCTAACTGTGTATTTCTAGCAAATGTGTCTCTAATCCAAATGGTTAGCTGCAAATCGGTAAGCTGAACACATTAAAAAAGATACTTCAGGAACATCCTACATTCTCCATAAACCAGCATTTAAAATGAACAAAAACAAATTAAAAATCTGTGAGTTCTAGGCAGTAATTCTGGCATCCCAGAAACAAAATATAAAATACATCTGATCACACCTTTTTTCCATGGGGTCACGTCATAAGAAAAAGGAACATGGAATATTAATGTTCATATAAACCTTTGCATTTAAAGGCATGAGAATGACACATTGACAGAATTTGGGTGTCTTAACACACAGTTATTCTTTCTACAATGTTCTGGGTTTATGATAAATTCTTTTTCAATTTATATTTCCATTTTATTCCTGACCAATTCCACCACTTTTTTAATAAAATAATGTTTTAGATAAAATCTGGTTGCTATTTGTTTCTGCCAATTTTGTTCTCCTGAATTCAGTTTTGCCTGGAGCAGCACTTCAATTCTGACTTATAACTTTCACTAGTAAGGCCAATTAAGTCTCATCATACCACTTTCCCTTAACCTAAACAGAATTAAGGGCTTCCCTCAAAGCAGATTGTTTTCTTCTAAGCCATACTTTAGATGATAAAGGAATGTAATTTAAAAAACAAAACAACAAAACAACTCCATCAAAATAAAGCCAAACAAAACAAAAATCAAATAAACAAATCACAAACATTTGCGAGAAAGACTCAAAATGAATCTCAGACATAATGGGGCTAGAAAATTGTAAGCACTGAGGCTTCAGCAAAGTTAAAAGAAAAAAATGGTTAAGGTGAGAAAAAATAAATCATAATAATTTCTGATTTGCTGAACCTCTGGGTCAGGACTTTCTGGTCTGACTCAAAGAGAAAAACGATCTCCTAAACTCTTGAGTTCTTATTATAACATCCTACTCTGCTGTGGTGAACTCTTGCCTTTCCTATGAGCTTCCCTACTAGAGACATCTATCCCTAATCCCAGGGATGATCAATAATACTTCTGTCACCTTATTTTACAGACATTACCTCTTTATAGCAGAGAGTCTGCATCTCCAAGAAAGGGCATTGCCACCAAGCTAAAACTCTCCAAGCCATTTTCTTTTCATTGGTCTTGATTTAATACATCTGGAAACAAACACCTTACACTGGTATTTGCTACCAATTTTCAGCCTGAACCACCCTATACTGGGCTTTAGGATTCAGCTGTGCTCATTTCTGAGAAATAAGACAGAAGAAAATGCTAAGCACTTCATAAAGTAATTTAAGAGTCAACCTTAATGGTGCTTTAGGATACTGGTGCATTAAAATAAAATAAATGAAAAAAATTAAAATAAATAAAATAGAAAAATAAAAAATAAATAAATTAAAATAAAATAAAAAAAATCTTAAAAAATAAAATAAAAATAAAATAAAATAGCTTTTTAAATTGAGAATGCAAAGAATCAGGCAAAATATCTGCTTCTAAATTGCTGTTCTTCCTTCTTCTTCATTTCCTGATTATTGTGGGCTTTTCTACAATGCTAATGATTTTTCCAAATAGCTCTGAAAAATAAACAAATAAACAAACTATGTTTTTACTTTATCCAGAGCACACAAGCAGGAGAGATACCAAAACAACACACAGAGATAGACAAGTGCTGTAAGATCTCTCTCAGTAAAAAAGGGTCACAGGTGCAAAGGCAGCAACATCATGAGGAACAAAAAGCAGACAAACACAGATCACAGGAGAGAAAATGCAGCACAAGAGAAGGGATGTGATCACTGCTACCAAGTGGAACCTCCTTTTAAATAGGCAAAGAGGTAAACTGGTTGCAGACGGCTTCCTAATCAAGATGCTCAGGGATGAAAGTTCAAGGAATGCACCAGGTCCTGCTTTGCCCTGGAGCAATGTTATCCTAACATCCAGAGGCTGACCACAGAGACTGCTGGGGCCAACCTGCAGCCAGCACTACCATTCCTGTCTCATCCCTGCCTCAGACACAGCATAATGAACACAGAGAAGGTGGCAAGATTCTTTCCCCAGTTATGAAAATCTCTCCTTGGGTGCTGTTGGTACTCTGGTACACACAGGCAGACTCCCACCCTGGACTGCAAAGCATCATTTCATAGTTTGAAACCCATTGTACACAATCTACCCAGTAACACAACGAATGCACCTCCTCCCATCTCTGTGACTTTCTTATATTCTGGATATTCCTATATCCAGGATATCTTATAATATTTCTTATATTCTTATATTCTGGATCCTCCATCCAAGGAGGATCCACCCAAGCTTGCAGTGAAAGTGAAACCTGCCAGATATGTCAGATAACTCTTGTCCTGCCAGCTTCTCCACGTGCAGTTCTGGAGGGCTCACTACAGCTGTGACTTCCAGGTAAACAAAAGCCTAGTTTTTCCTCCAAGTACCACTTCACTCCAAATCAGAGCTGCCTTTTTATTTTTTTAACAGGCCTATAGAAATAAATAGGAAAACTAGAAAACAATGTATGTTCTGTGAGAGAAAGAATGCTGTGTTTTAGCTCTAAAATAAAGAATAAGAACAAAGTAGAGTCTGCCATCTCACATTGCTCAGATACAAGGCAAATTATCAAGAATGTTGCTGATTCTGTGAATTGATAGAGAGGTATTATGCCACATAGCTACATTTTCCTGTATGGATTCTCTTTTTTTGGCTCAATGTAATTAAGCCAGAACAAACATGGTTTCCAGTTGACTTTCCCTAATGCTGAAGTAAATCTCTCGTGGTTATAGCTCTGTGCACAGAGACTCAAACGCTGAAAACAAAAAAAAGCAGTTCTTGAAAGGCATGTGGAATCTTGATGCCTATAAACAGTTTGTTGAAATATGAACAAAGACATGTACCTGGCACTTCCAGAGAGAGGTTTATAAGGCAGTGTCTACTTCCTATGATTTATATGTGCTTATGTTTAAGAGTTAACATGCCACAACAGGGAGGTAATAAGTATGTTCTTCACCAATTATTCAAAGCACTCTACATTCCTTCAGTGCAACAGCACTGCTCCAGCTGGGCTGTGTCAGCTCTTCCTCCAGAAAATGCATCCAAATACTTGCAGATAGGCCAGGAGAACATATTGTGGAATGAATATAAACTGGGAATGGCAGCAACAATACTCTGTTTCCCAGACTCTTCCAAAAATTGAGTTTACTGATTAAATATGTTCATAAATAGAGCCTCGCTTGCTGGTTACCTGTAAGAAGCTCATGCATTTCAATCAGTACTTTTTTGAAAAGATTTATATGTCTCTGCTAGTATTTTGATTTTAGTAATGTTTCAACACATTGAGATCATGCATTGGATGACTTCAATACCTAATGTCTGCTGACTGCACCATCTGACAGGGTGATCCTGGCCATTTTTGAGGAGAAAATTAAGAATATTAGTCATTATGACCAGCATTCCCCTCATAAGCCTAGTAGTCCAAGCTCCTGCTAATAAAGGATCACCACAAAAATGCAAAACTAGAAATTTTTTTAGAGAAAAAAAAAAAATTGAATGGCAGTTATAATACACAACATGCTTTTTTACTTATGTTTATGTAAGTGTACAGAGAATACAGGTAAGTTTATTATGGATATGTTTACATATCTATACATTTTTCTATTTCTTTGTAGATGCACTAAGAAATGCTTTAGGAAACTGTGATTCACTTAATGTAATTCATGTTTTCTAAAAAGCAAAGCATTCTAAATGTTACTCTGCTGCTAAAAGCTTCACAGTATAAACCTATCCAATAAAAAAAAGCTTAAATGATAAAAAAACACCAAACCCTAATAACCATTCTGTGATCCTCTGGGGGTTTGTTGTTCTCATCCTCATATTTACACAATTCACTGTCAATAAGCTAAGCCAGACCCTTGCAATAAACCAAACATCCCAGTAAACAAGCTAAAGTCATCTCAATTATGAACAAACTAACATGTTCTTACAGTTCATTAAGGTTGCCTAGGAACTACTTTTACTTTTTTGAAAAACAGCCAGAGTCTGGATAAACAATTCAGCCCCCAAAATGTGCAGTGAAAACAGATAACATCCGAAAGCCATGAAATCTGAGTGCCAAAGGCACGCCCTGGCCTGGCCAGGCTGTTTGAGAACACTGAGATAATGGCTTACAAGTAGGGATGACAGCATGGGCTGGCCAAAATTTAGACAAAAAAAAAAAAGCAGCCACTGAAATTAGACTGCTAAATCATGTGTAATCATAGAGAGATATCCTTAACACCATTAAAACCAAAATTAGCATAAATAAGTAGATCTTCAAGATATTCATTATTGTGAAAACAACAACTCCAACCAGGCAGTTAGCACCACTAATTAGTGTCATTCCCCCCACCCTGCCCCAGCAGCTTTCCCCGGGTTTCTTTTGCAGTCCCAACGTTTCTCTCAGCCCAGCACCCTCTGTGACATGGAGTGAGCGGAGGGGCAGGGAGAAAAAGGACAGCCAGCAGTGTCACTTCACCCAGCGACAGCACCCAGGGCTCTGGCAGGGAGAGGGGAGCTCCTGTGTGTGCCAGTGCAGAGCTGGCAGCTCCTGCCACAGCCCCATCACCCTGCAGCTCCCCCAGCTCCACCCTGGAGGCACTTCCAAAGGCACACTCCATGTGTGAAACTGTGAATCTCTGGGAGAATTAATGCTATGAAATTTGGAGCTAAACCAGAGTTCTGGTTCCAATGCAAACACTCCAAACTGGTGGAGTGTCTGAAAATTGCAAACTGATCTAGATTCGCAGGTTTGGAAAAAATTGTAAACACCAGTCTTACACACTAGGAATTTGGCTTTTGTATTTCAGACAGAGCATGGATACTTTTGAGCTATCCAAAGGAGTCAGGAAAGGAAAAAATCCCTTTCAAAAACAGTGTTATAGATCCAAGGTGATTATTAAAAGTTCAAATTTTCATGCCAGTCATCTTTTATTTAAACAAGTGTTTCACATGCACAGAAACACTGAAAGATAAAGTCTCATTAATTTTGCTCATACAATGATAGAATCATTCTGATCAGTTGCTTCCATCATGCAATGATGTCTTTATAACACATTCCTTAGTTTTCAGGGTGTCCTAGTGACATAGCATGCATAAACACATAATCACAGATTACCTTTACCAAACATGTATAAGCTTTAAACTATCACCTTTCAAATCAACCCAGTCATTCCAGGCATGTCTTTTCCAAACTTTTCCCTTCACAAGAGGGGCCAACTATTGGCTCTGGTTCCAAACAAACATATGTTGAAATGTGAGGAATTCCTGAAAAACAGTAGCTCCCAACTTTTACCTATTTATACATGTTTGCATTAGGTATTAATTTCCTCCAATTTTTCCTCTGCCAAGAGATCGTATTTTGTCTATCTAGAGCCGTGAGCAGCGACATAAGCCAACGAAGAGTCAAGCTCTGTGGTTCTGCAGCCCACACACACCCTTTCAGCAGCACACTGGGCACTTTGATTAGCTTTTGATTGAAGTGACAGATTTTCAAGGGAGAGTTATGTCTCCAGTAGATCAAATACTACTCACTATTGGAAACTTGCACCTGTTTTTAACATTATCAGCCTGGTGAGTGATGGATTTTAGCTACTTTTTCTCTTACTCTATAAAATGCTTGCTCTATTTATAATAATTTTATTAGAAAGTGTTGATTGTCAGACCCCTGTGCTTTGCAGACAGCACTGGTCTGGGGCTGAGGGAATAAGGAGACTGAATTTTCACTCTGCCATGAGCATTCAGAGGATCTCCATCAAGTTACTGTGTGATTAAACAGATTAAACTGTGTGATTAATTCCCTTGTGAGGTGACGATAACACTTCTGCACTGTCTGTTCATCCCACAGCAACTGGGCAGGGCTAGGTTGATGAGCAATATGTGCCTGGAACCACTGGGTGTTCAGCCATAGCTCCAACAATCATCCCACTCTGAACTGCTCTGATGAGAAGGAGTAGAAATTCTGGTTTTGTGTAACTCTGTGTTAAGAACACCATCTTTTACTCTTCTGTTGGTTACATTTCTTTTTCAGAAACAGCAAAACTCCCTGCTAACTAGAAAATAGTGTTTTCTTCAAACAATCTGCAGAGAGAGGAAAAGCCATTTATTTATGCTTCTGTTTAGCTCAAAGAACACAGTAAATAGTGTCAGGAGGGTCTTCTAGCAATAATTCTTGGTAAATTTACAGAACTCCAGAAGGAAGAACTGACCTCTAAATCTTTTCACAGTTAGGCTGGAGAAGAGAGTTTTTCCCATAGTAATTATCACTGATAGCACTATACACTCTCCATCAAATTTTAATCACAATTATTAGGCTCAGCAAGAAATAGAGGCCAGCTCAAACACCAATTTCTGTGTCTCTTCTGGTTCCAAAGCATAAATGTGGGTTTATGAATACATACTGTATTTAAATTTACCACAATGGGAAGTCTTGTTCGTCATTTTGAGAAATGACATTTCAAAAATTACTAATTACACATTAGTCCACACCCATTTTCAGAGGTGACTAATGCAAACATCTTGCTTTACCATAACTGCAGCCTTTCCCAGAAACTGATAATTTTATGATCAGTTAAAAATGAAATGGGATAATTCTTTTGACTTACAAGAGCCTTGTATCATTAACATGTCAAGAGGAAGTGCCTTATCCTTTTCTGCTGCACAACGAAAGAACCGCATAAAAAATAGTCACCAATTTCATAACTTCGATTCTCTACTTCAGTATTTAATATGTTCCTTCCAAATTTAAACTCCATTCTACTCTGAACATAGTTTTTACGTAAATGTTGCTTCAACTGAGCTGGATTTACTCAAAGGAAGGGTGAATGAAGGGCTACAATGTGCTCCCCACTAACAGCATCACCTATTGAGAACAAATCACAAGGCCCATCCAAATGTACTTCACTGTCATCATCACTGCTTCCAGCTCTAAGGAATTTAAACATGATTCCTTTCTCAGGAACAATTTGTTGGTTCAAATTCTGCTTTCATAAAACCTGACACATAAATTATGATATTTGTTTGGCATTGTGTGGAAATCATAGCTGAATCTCAAACAGACAGGACTGCCAGAGCTAGAAATGGGAGCCAAACTTCACAGACTTTGGATCATGACCACATTCAGTGTTCACTGAATTGCATAAAAATAATCTTTTGAATGGCACAATCTTTGTAATACTATATTTAATGGCATGCATAATTTTAGAAAATACATTTTAAATATAACATTTTGCTGCCAGTTCCCAGAAAGAACATGGCCATGACCATGCAGCAGGGGTGAAGATTCACAGGCCAGATTTAGGTGGCAAACCCAAGTTAATTGGTATCTCTGTCTGGGATAAAACAAAACCATTAAAAAGTAAAGCATATAAGTCTGAGGGAAAAGGGCTGATTTTCAAAACCACAGCAATATGTTTGATGAATAAAAGACCTCAAATACCTGTGTGCTTGTAAGTGGTTGACTTTTACTCCAGCCTGACCCTTCTTGGAGGTACTGAAAAGATGGCTCTTCTTGGCTCTCCCTGCTCAAGCCAGGTGAAAGGCATCATGAGCAGAGTAAAAGGTTCTTTATCAAGAAAGCCTTTCATTCCTTTAAAAGCCAGCAGGTTTTTGACAGAAGTACAACAGAGAAATGAGCACAGTAAAGTCCAAACCCTCAAACCCAACCCACCTGTTGTTAAATAACATGTTGTTAATGATCAAGCACAATCAAGTCTACATAATTGCCCTGTTCTATAAACTTTGAAAATGATGTCACAGACTTCTCATTCAGTTCAGCTTCCTACACAGCAGAAGCCAAACAAAAAAATCTTCTATTTATCTATCAAAATCAAACCAGTTAAACTTTAAAGTGTTATGGGAATGCTGAGATTTGAAACATTGGCTTCCCTAGAATCTTCATATTTTCCAGCCTCCCCTTTTGCTGTATGCTATGATGGTTATGAGGGATTCAATTAAAGCATACCAGCTGAGGAAGACTAGAAGTTAAAGCATATAGCTACCTGGAAAGAGATTAAATACTTTAATTGTTCACAGACCTTGTCAGAAAAAAATAATAATGAAAATTTCCATCAGTCTGGAGAGGCAGACCTTGTGGATATTAGCACCACTGCTGCTCAAAAGTCCGCAAATGACCTCCCTCACTTGTCCCAAACAGCATTCCACCCTCTCCTGCTGTCTTCTCCTCTCACACACACAAACACAGATTACTCTGCTGGCCCAAGCAGAATGTTCTGGACTCACACAGCAAGTGGATGACAACAGTAATATACTTTCCTGCTCCTACAGCAGAAGCTAACATTTTTCCTGCAGCTAAAAAGGTTTGGGATCTAGAGAGAAAGAGTGAGAATTAAAATGTGTCTTTTTTCAAAATTTTCTTTCCTCAACACTTCCCAGTAACTTTCATTTTAGCAGACCTGATTGAAGGGAACACACTCGGAAAACACAGTTCATCATAGAAAAAGTGGATAAAAATTTCTAAACCACAGATGCATTGGCCTGGGATCAATTCTAGGTCCCTTTTCTCAGAAAAAGTTTAGGGATATATAAACAGGATAGAACTGAAATACTCCTTATGGTAGCAGGAGAGTATTTTGACAAGTGTTTTTAAAAAATAACTTTCATAAGTTGTCTTCAGGAAAATCATCAGCTTTACTCACATCAGATTGCTACCAGGACATATCCAGGTTTCCAGTAATTCTACATCTGAATTACTCATTTGCTTCTAAGCAAATGCACAGATATATTCTATGTGCAACAGTCCAGTCTATTTCCTGAAAGAATCAACAGTGGGAAAATGCATCAGCAATGAACATAAAAGGATACAACCAGAATGACACAAATCTCACAACCTGTGGTACTTTCCTCAAGCCTGGCTCTTAAGATGCAGAAGCAGGGGGATATATGTAAGAAGCAGTTTTCAACAAAGAAAATAACTTTGTTCTTCTTGTTTCAGCAAAATGAAATAAAATATCTTGAAAAAGTAAAAAAGGCAACAGCTAAAATGTTCAGACGTGAATCATTCCAAACATTTTACTAATATAAAAGGTTTTAAAGGCAATGTAATTTTGAGTTCCCAATAAAGAATTTGTTTTAAGCTATTTATCCTCGCTAGGCCACTAGTAACTTTAATAAATATTGCTATTAGAAGAGCTATTTATTTGATTTTATAGCAATCGAATTTCCCAGTTCAGTCACCTTCCTAATGACAGCTCTTTGCTCTAACACAAGCAATAGAATGAAACCTGCTCCCTGAAACCCTTTCCACATTACAGACACCTCAATCAATTCTGGTGGGAAGAAGCCTCTTTATTTTCAGCAGCTCGATGAAAACAGAATTCTAGTCATCAAGTCCATTATTCAGTGGATGTTCCTGTAATTACATTTCTATAGTGAGTACATGTTGCAGTGCTCATCATGTTACAATTCTGTTATTGGGATTCCAGACACAAATCTGCTGGAAGTGAAGAGATTTTCCCAAAATTACATTAAATTACATCTCTCTCTTACATATCCCAGAGATGGACTGAACTCAGCAGAGACCCAAATTCAATTTTACATGCACCTTTTCAGAAAGAACCCAATTGAAAAAGAAGTTGCTGTGGTGTTTTTCATTTTATTCTGGTTAAAAATACAGTTATCATCTACTTTCTTCATCCTTTCCTGAAGAGAAGAGATGATGGAATGCAATAAAGGGCACAAGGGCTCCTAGGCAGTGATCACACATCCAGAGGCATTGTAAACACCCAGCATAGGATGCTGGCATTGGGATTTGGTTACAGCTCCTTCAGCTCTGTGGGAACTGAAAGCCCTGCAAATGTCACCTCATGGAGATGTCCTGCCCAGCAGCTCCACCCAGCAGGTTCTGCCACAGAACACACTGAGGCAGAAGAGGACAACAGCTGCCGAATACATTGTTACTGAGCAGAGTTTGGGAATCAGTCACACGTGTACGAGAAATGGTTTGGATTGAAAAAATACGTCCCATATGTCAAGAGCTCCATGTGATAAAACCAACAACATAAATGGGGATAGCACAGCCCACTGCTGTAGCCAGCTTTAGGTGTTGTACTGGCTGAGCAGCACTTATAGCAAGTGGTTCCTAGCCTCTGTCAGGATAAATCTGTGAACATGCACATGGTTCATCACCAAAGATCTCTGAGCACCATCTCTTTAGAGAGGAAGCCAATCACAAACTCCCCTAGTGGCAGGAGGGCAGCGTGCTGCCACATAGCCTGCTTCAGTCCTGGCTGCTGTTCTGATGATTTTTCTTGTCACGACATAAATAAAATCAGGGGAAAAGGTTATGTCACAGGGGAATTAGTGTTTCCATGTGACACACGCGTGGCCCATCAGACACAGCCTGGAACAATTGAATTTGTGCAATGTGCTGCAGTTCTCCATTTCTATCTGAACCTCTGATTAAGCTAACAGATTTTCAAAAACAAATTATAGCCAGACAAGACCTTGCTGATTGTACATGTGCAGATACTGAAAAACTAGTTGTTATCACTGCAGAATCCAAATGTTTCCTCTTGATTTACCTCTCCTACCACTATGATTAAATAGACTGTAATTCTTGTTAGCCACAATAATGTTATACTGCCAACCTTTGGAGGATGTTGCCATCCTAGATCACACCTTTCTCAAGAGGGCCTTCAAAAACACATTAGGTATATAAAAAGATTAGGAAGCAATCCACAGTTGGGCAGTCCCATTGGGATCTTTAGCTCTGTCCATCTGTCCATAATTGAGGTGTGATAGACCTAATATGAAACATATCTTCTGAAATCTTGTTCTTGATGGACATTACAGAGTCCCAAATTCTGCCTGAAAAGTTGTTCCCTGTCCTGTTTAGAAGAATGAGAGAGACACAAATAAGCAAAATCCCTTCTTTAAATGACAGTGTCAGTGACATGAAAAGTCCTCCTAGAACGTGTATCTGAGGGGGTTTCCTCTGTTTCTGCTCCCCTCCACTCCCAGAGACTAAAGTTTGCCAGATTTATTATGGCAAGTACACATTTAACTCCATTACTGACGATCAGAACATTTCAGTTGTGCTCACTGGAGGCGCGGGGGAGTCTTAGAGAACCTGGGAATGTTTATACATCACTCTCGACCCCTTCCCCCGAAAGCTGGAGGCAAAGGCGAGGAAGGGGCCCCTCAGAGCATCCCTCGCCCATCTCCGCAGCCGCGAC
>NW_005054465.1:1055771-1069235 GCF_000277835.1 Geospiza fortis
GCGGGCGCGGCACCGCCTCGTACGGAATTTCCACTTGGCTTAGACGGGGCTGGCACAGGAATGCTCAGTCCTGGACGAAGAGCAGCCACTTAATCCCCCGTGCTCTGGCTGCCCTGCGAGGCCCGCTCCACATGATTATTTTAGAGAGGACTAAGTGGCCCCCAGGCTCCCAGCCCTGTGAGCTCTCGAGTCTTGGCAGCAGTTTGGAGAAAGCCAGGGCACTCTTGGCAGGAGGCACAGCCCCCGGAGCTGCAACTCCGTCGAGGCTCATCCCAGCATCCTGCAAGACGCAGCCCTGGCACCTCTGCTCAGGATCAGATGAGCAATTAAATTTTTATCGCTGTGCTCAGCTCACGATAGAAATTAATCAAACACCAGAAGTGATGCTCATGGCTTCTGGGAGTTGTGCAAACAGTTCAGTTTGTCAGTCTGGCAGGCAATGCCACTTTCAGCAGTTAGCAGCAAGTATCAGTTTAATCAGAATTTTGTATTATGCACTCTCCATAACCAGATCTATCCTTTTTCGACAGAGAAAGAATTGGAGTGCTCTACAACCAGAGATTAATTTTAGTTAGTAAAGTTAAAATGCCTCCCTCCCTTTTTTTTCCCCAGCCAGTTTCTAAACTTCTCTTAGACTCACGCTGGACTAGAGTTCTTCAACAAGTTCAAATGAAATTCTGTAGTATATTTACTGTTCTTCCCCTCTCCATGCATCAAAACACTTAATGTTACCAGTTACTTACAAGTACAAGCCCTATATTCTTCTAAGCCAACTGGTATTATCAGGTACAAGCAGTAAAATTGCAGTATTCATTTACACCTATTTCTATATTTCTGCAAAACTCCTAGAATTAATGAGATGTATGGCAATAAGGGACAGCAGGATTCTGCCCAGAGTATGCTACAGTTCAGGGTAAATTTCCATCACTTCCAAAAGTAGCAGCACTCATTGGATTGTGTTTTGCTGCATAGCAAGGGACAAGGTAGTAAATTGGCTCAGTAAAATCACAGGTTGAGGGTATAAAGAGGAAATTTTCTGTATAGGGAAGCCTCTTCTCTTGTCACTTGCATGAACCCACAGCACTAACATGATTAGATTTTTATCTGAATAGGAGGATTAAGTATGGCCTGAAGCAGGTAATTACCATGATGATGTAGAAAGGCTTTTTTAGGTCTATTTTAGTGTCAGACAAATGTTTCATACTCCTGACTATGGCAGTTCATTTTGCTTGTTGCCACCACAATCTTTTAAATTACAGCCTCTTTCAAAAATATTAAGTGCCTACAAATTCAGCTTTTGCTCATGTATTAAGAGTTTAAAATATATACCTTTCCAGTAGGAATGTGGTATTTCTTTTCCTCTCTACAACTTGAGCTACACAGCAGAAAAAATCAGTTGTGATTATTGTGTGCTTCCTAGTTTTTGCTGTTGAACTGATGAAGCAAAGTGGCCCTGTACAATTAAGAGAAGTCACATCAAAGCAAAGGGGCCCTGTACAATTAAGAGAAGTCACATTTATCATTAAATTTGAACACAGCTGGTTTCATTCTGCCCTTACTTTTGTCTTAGTCATAGATGGAAACAGAGATAGTTTTTGCACTGGAGGAGAGCAGGAGTGTGTTTATTTTCGATGGGTGCAAGGTATCCTGCCTTCCTGCTTTGAAACAGTATCTTCTGGGACTGGCCAGCATGTGCAAACTGCAATTAGAAGTTACTGATTTAAAATGCCAGCCTGAAGTGTCAGCGCCCACAGCACTGCAGAAGTGAGGAGAGTGCTGCCTTTAACTTTCAAATATCACAACTCAACAACTGCTTTTTACAGTCCTCTTAGAACAAGAAGATGAATGATGGTATTTGTGTTTCCTGAATAATATTAATTGCATTAAATATTGGAAAATATATTTAATTTCACTCTGTGTCATACTATAAAAACAGAGGCAGATGCAGAATGTAAACATGGTGATTTATTTACACTTTCTAGACATGTATGGACTGATGTGGAAATAAGTGTCAGAGTTAATGCCCTTTTTAAAAAATTCTATTTTACATTATGGGCACTGACTACATTTTTCTACTCCTAAGTTTTCTTCTCTGTGGTAATTTTATCCACCATGTTTGTTAAAGGAGCACATTTAAGTAGTTCTTTTCTCTGGCCCTGCCTATTGTTGAACACAATCATTAATATGGTAAAGTTACATAAATTACAAACTCTCATTCCACTGTCCTAGTTAAAATCTTGTTTATACAAAGTATTACTTTAAACAATTTTAAGCAGTCACAAATTACTCCTATTTGCTCATTACCTCTCTTTTTTCTCTGGAACTGTTTGTGTTCCAGAAGTTATTCTGGTCTCACTAGTAGTATTCATACGCTCACCTGTGGCTATAGCAGCACAAATTTAGGGGTCTTAATCACACTCTAAGAACCATGCAATTGTTTGAGTTGTTGGCATGTTCTCTCTACCTTAAGTATCCTATTCTGCCTTGATGACTTCGTAAAAGGTCATATTTGTCTTGATGTGGATACAGAACATGGATATTTATGCATTGCTTTAATCAAATACTGCATCTGACTTGCATGGTTGATATTGTGCATTTTTTTAACTGAATTTAATGGTTTTCTGCTGGGAGACTACCTCAATGGGAGGAAAGATCAACTAAAATTGAATTTGGAGATGTTGTATCTAAAGCTGAGCTGGGGAGATGGATTATCAAGGTTCATTTGCCTGCAGATAGATCTGCTTGGGCTTTGCATTGAACACATGAAAAAAGAGGACAAATGACCAAGCTGGGAAGGGTGGTGGACAGCAAAGCAGAGCATTGCCCTCAGCTGTTTCTGATAGTAGTGCTGACAGCACAGCAACCATCTCTACAGAAGGAGAAGCATAAACTTGGAATCTTTTCAGAGTTGCCAGTGTGGTGAGATGGGAGCTCACAGCTGGGAGGATTGGGTGAAGCTGCAGCCTGGCCACTACAGGCTCACAGCAGCCTGCTTGTCCTGGAGGCTCTGTGGCATGTTTAGCTCAATCTCCAGCCTTTGGGTAATCTTGGCTCAGTTTTCAAGCCTTATCTAGTTTATTGCTGCTGTTTGTTCCTCCTGCTCTCAGCTGCACAACAATTCCATCAGAAATGCAGTGACACAGATGTTGTGTTTCGCCCTGTGTTCCTCTCAAAAATTAATTAGGAATTTTTCAGTGTTATTGGATGGAAGTTCACATTTTTGGACTAGTCCTAAAAATGACTATGGTGTTTTTAAGAAGTCAGCCTCTGCATTTTAGGATCAGATTTGAGAAGGTAAAATTGCAGAATATTACAAAGAAACATACTTAGAAATCTCATGGAATTCTGAAAACAAAGTAAAAAACATGGATCACTTTTGAAGAGAGAGGGAAATAGAGGGGAAAATTACATCATTCTTTTCACTATTATAGGGTCAGTTTCCATAACACCAACAGGAATAAAGAGGCTGCTATTTCTGAGTATTTAACCTCACCTACTTGCATGGAATTAACTTTGCATAAAAGTTAAAATTTTTGCATGTAAGCACAAGGTGAGTTCAAATGCATTGGAAAGTTTGAGCAGGTGGCAGCCTAATCTATGCTTTGAGTTTCAAGATGCACAGAGCTCATTCATGAAGCTGAAACACTGCAGCCTGAAGAACAGAGAACAGAAAGGCTCCAGGAGAACTATTTCAGTGCAGTTGTGGCTGTATGTAGGAAAGTTACCAATCACAGTATCATTTTCTGTCTCTTCTTTCTGATCCCAAACACCCTAGCAGTAAAGAGCAAGCCAGCAATCTTTTTCTAATGACAGTATTTCTTTCCATTCCCTTTCCATCAACAAATTTGTCTCTTAGGATCACTTTCAACAATAGACAGTCATTCTACTCGGAGCACTCATTCCATGTTCTGTACCATTTTCTAAAATGCATCCGTTCCCAACAAAAGAAAACAAAATAATGCTAAAATTGCCAGATGTACCCTGGAAGGATCTTTGTCACTTTGGGACATTTTGGGGAATTTAACAAATTTAACTAACAAGGCGAGTTGGGATACTCATACTTAACATCTTTTTACCTCAGCTGTAACAAAAGAAAAAAGGTTATCTTGACTGCAAGTCCTGTAACAGCTGTGATTGTTTGAGACAAAGCACATATGAAATAAGATTGCTGGTCTAATAACTTTTGATCTTATCTTCAGATAAATGACAGATTATACTAAAATTACTCTGAGCTTTCAAGTGGATTGCAACAAAAGATAGGAAACTATCATGTTCCAAATGACAGGCTGTTAGTATTCTCTGCTGCACCATCATGTGAAAGAACTATGCATTTTGGCCTTTGCTCAGGTGTCTTTTAAAATTTTTATTCCATTTGCGTTTTGTTTGATAGCAAAAGTGTCCAGGTATTCACTACATAACAAGGCCAGCTAGAAGGCTTGGTTACTGTGTGTGGTGTTTATCTCCTTTTATTGCAGCTGAGCAGCATTTCTCTTGTAGGCACAGGGAACGGGTAATAACCGAAGACGCCTCACAGCAGGAAAGTGAGATCAGATTGGCAATGCAGCAGTGAGCGGCATGATTGAAGACAAGATAAAAAGCAGGCTACAGCAAAAGGTAACTGGCAATATCTGAAGAAACTTTTACTGAATTTGGGCAAGGTCAATATTTAGACAGTATTTCATTGCTTGAGGTGAAAGCTATAATTAGGGTTACAGCCAGAACAAAGAATGATTTAGCTAAACTCCTAATTTCAGCTAATTCACCTATTCCTTTCTTTACTTCTAGGTCATTCAACTTTGTGAGTTTCTGATAGATCCTTGGCTAGTACAATCTAATAATCAGTAGATGAAGTATAGGAACAGAAATAGAAATTAAAATTCAGTGGATTCTTGAATCCACTTAGTTTTCAGAAAACAGAGAGGAGACACTGAAGAGGAGGAGTGCTGTGCCTCAGCATTTCTAGCTGAGAGGGACACATGCAAATAAGTAAAACATTCCAGAAAGCCACTGAACAGCTGTACTTTCATGATGGGGGGCTTACGCAAGGAGAAAAATGCACAAGTTGACTTCTCTAAAAAATGTTCTGTTGGCAGCCTGCCTCCATTTAACTCTGCTTTAGCATCAGCACAGCCTGGCCAGAGCCTTTCCTCAAAGCAGGCGGCACATGATGTACAAAGATACAGCCTGGGCTTGTTTATTGAGAAACCATTCATGCCCTCTCCAGTCTACATTTATAAGAGGTATATTGCCCTTTCATCTTTTTCTTTATAAACTCCTACTGGTTTTCATCTTTTCTCCTTGCTCTACTCCTCCTTGTTGCCCAAGCCTAAATATTTTTACAGTTTTAATTTCTTCCCCTGCCAAGGGGTAGGTCTGCTACCACTGGAGTGGCTCAGGGTTTGTTTTCTCCATCCTCAGGCTCTCTACTTGATGTGGAGAAATGGAAGGCATGGGACAAGAATCAACATGTGTTAACAAACTGGGACTCTAGTTGTGCTGTCTTTATTGTTTTCCTCTTGGTTTTGTTATCAGCATATTAGATTAGAGAACTACAGTTTTTCTCAAATCAGGTAAAAAAATTTCTTTTCACATGGTCTTCCTAAAAAGCACTTCAAAGAAAAAGGGTTCAAAATCATTTTACCTTCAAATACATTTTATGATGCCATTCCATGTTCTTAAACATAACATTAAAAAAAAAAGCCCTGTCACTGAAGGACAGCCACGCACCCAAGGAATTGCACGGTAATTTCCTAGCACTAAAGTGAAGCTCCTTTAGCATCTCTGGGAAGGCACAGAACTACCCCTTCTGGGCTTCTCTGCACTTTTGTTTGCTTGAGAACTGAGACTGCACCTGCTTGAGGATGCACTGATTCACAGCATCATAGATTAGCTCACTCCAGCTGTAACAGCTGTCTTTGTTTTGCTGTCTCTGGCTGGTCCGCAGTACCCACAAGGAACATCTCAGGACAGCAAAGAGTTCACCAATTAATTTTATTTTCAAAATACAGCAATAAATTTTACTTTGGGGGGAAAAAACAGGAAACAAGCTGTACAAATTTGTCAGAACATCTATTTTGGGATTGTTCTATTACATGTGCCGCCTTCCAGACAAAGCACTAAGGATCATAGTAACTTGTTTTTCCATGTGTGATAATACCTTTCACACTGACATGGATTAAGGTGTCTATGTTTGACCTTTCCTTCTCTTTGATTAACCCCTTAGAAACTCACTAGGTTCAATTGACTCATATATTCTCAAATTTTCTTCTAGTGCTCATAATGATCTGCCCTTAACAGGAGTTTTTTGCAACTGAAAGCACAATTGGGCCTCTATGCTTTCCATGTTATACCTACCTACCAACAGTTACAATGATACAAACTTCTCTTGGCTTAGCTACATTACCATTTTAAAAGATTTTTTTTGTCTGAATAAACTCTTGTACTTTGCCAGTTACTCATACTGTTTTCTTTCTGCCTTTGGTTCCCTTTTTCTGACCCTAATGAGCGATTCATTAAGAAGCCTCCATGCTGATCTTTTGCTTTTAATCTTTTAACTTTTCCCTCCAGGCTGTTCCTAACATTCTCATTTAGGGAAGAAAAGTCCTTTCTGAGGGGTATTGCCGTTGTGTGATATTTTCCCACTGTAAGGATGTCTAAATTAATTATATAATAAGAAAAGTAATCAAGTGTCTCAGTCAGACACAGTGAACCAAATCCTATTACAGATGGCTGAATTACAAGACAAAGCTTCCTCTGAGCTAAGGTGTTGAAACCTAACATCCATTTCCTTGCCCAGAAATCCACAGTACATTGTCTTTGCTTCTTCAGTAAGACAAACACTATTTTTCAAAATAGAAAAAAAAGAAAAGAAGTGTTCAATGCAAGGTTTGCATTCCTCAGAGCTGTAGCACTGACTGGTGGGAAGTTACACAGAAATCACTAGCCATGACACTGGAAATGTAGTGATAAAGCTTTCACATTAGCTGGTTTAGTTACCATGACAGACACTTCAGTGATACTGGTTTGTCTGTGCTCACATAGAAATGCTGCATCTACACACATGTTTGTATTGCAGTTCATGCCTTCATTACTCAAAGCAAAAGATTCTGTTTGTAACTTTAACCACATTGGTGAAAGGTAACAGGAATGGGATTCATTAGAGGGAAAGACTTTTTAGGTAATAATATGCAACATGAGCTACTCTCAGTCAACTCATATAATTTCCATTAGATTAGAAAGTGGAACACCTCTGTGTGGAGATCTCCGATTCCTGGAGTAGAAGCAGAGAATTTTCAGTGTTTCTTTTCCCTCCTGCTTTCTGATTAGCCATCATTACAGATGAAGGTAATTGCTCTGCACAATGCATTTCTGAAGCTTGTTATTCATTAATTTACATTTGCCTTCTATAGCTGGGGGGGAAGCAGGGGGTTGGGTGGAGAGTGGGATGGACCCCCATCATGGACCCAGCCTGATGATTTAGCTCAGTGGCAGGAAAATGTTCTTTTGAGGATTAACATACCAGGTAAGGCTTCAACACACATCAGAACGTTGCCATGCACATCAAAATGTTACTGATTTGCTTTACATCTTGAAGCAAATCTATGTAAGCTTTCTGGTGGCACCTTTCTTGCTGTTTTACAGGAAGGTACAGAAAAGCAGTTCCTTGTACCAGAAAAGTAGAAGTTATTTTCAGTTTGTTGCTGATTGCATTAGTATCTCACCTTTAGCTAAGAAAAGTTGCTCAGGAGTGCAAATTAACTGCATACATGTTCATTTTTGCCTCTGTACCTTCTGGCTCAGCAGCAGAGTTACACGACTCTGGTAGAGGGGCAAGTGACACTGTGGTCTCTGAATAAAAACTACTGGAAAAAACAAGGAAGACTCTATTTCAACTAACTGGAAATTCCACAAAGTGCTATCACCTCCCAACTTTGTCTACAAAATTATTAGCTGTGTCTCCTACCCCTCTTCCTAGAAATATCCTTGCCTAGAGGGAGCAACAGAAACCTAATTAAAACATTACTTTTGGTACATTCATACCAGTAACACCACTGATTGAGTTGTGTCTTTCACAGTAAAGCTGTAAGGCAAAAAGGGCAAAGATCAAGAAAAACCCTTTTCTCCCAGAAGCAGGGAATTTGGTTCTTGAGGAAATAGTTGAAGTTTTGGCCTTTCCATTCTATTTTCTGTTGTAATCTCTGCCAGGAACAGAAAAGGTTCTGACAGTGATTGTATATTGCTGTGGGCATGTCACTCATGCAGTAACCATTTTATGATTTAGATGCATGATTTATGATTTATATGCATGAAATACCTTTTTCTGCTTAATTATTAACAACCACTAATACAACCAAGAGCTTAAGCTTATGTAAATCTCACTGTTTTTACCTAGAGGCTGGTAAGGAAGCTCTATCTTGCAATTATAGCAGTTTAAGGAAGTTCCTTTTCCCCCCAAAGGCCGCTCTCCCCCTGACAGCTCCCTTCTGCTGGACAAGTACAGCCACTAAGACTGAGATCTGGACAATGAAACTTAAACTCTTCCAGTACTGGGTGCATTCCAGCTAACATTCCTTCCAGCAAGAATAGGATCAGAGACCAGTGGTACTCAGAACAGCACATAAAATGTATTATTAAGCTCTACTTGCTTGCAATAACAGTAATATAATAACATTTCTCCTACAAGTTGGGCAGGAGGAATAGTTGTTACTGCTATTTTTTGCACATTGAAGAAGGAACCCTCAAGCTTCAGGGAAGAGGACCGTGTAACTTAGGACAGACTCAGAGCTGTAGGGAATGTCCTGTAAGCTATTTGTGGTTTATATATGATCTGAAAGGAGGTGAGATACCCCACTCCTTGTACCTGACCTCTGCCCTTAGAACTCTCCATGATAACCTGTGCTCACAGCCGTGCTTTTTATTTCAGTATGGTTCTTTCTTGCCTCTCCACTGCATTTTTAATATCACACAGAAATATAAATCTGGATCAAGGCCAGAATTAATGTAAATTCCCTTAATTCTTAGATTGGAGGCATTCACAATAGAATCTTATGGTGCATTACATATGGAAGCAATGGAGATATTTCAGATGTGGGGTTAGGTATCCATTTGTGCAGGATGTGCCATGCAACGTAATACAGAGATTTAAAAAAAGAAAAAAAATACCCACACAAACTTTAAAACTTCTTACTCATGGAACTAAGCTATGAGAAAACCAACTTAAAATTATTTCACTTGTACTTAATAAACTTGAATTAGATTTCTGTCTTTTATTAAAAACAATCACATGGGGCACACTGTATTTTATATAGGCAATTCCAACTGCAATAAAGGAAATGTGTTCATTCATTCGTTTACTATCACTCAGAGAAAGTAACTGTGCATGTAACCTTTCACAGCTCAAACTCATCTCTTTTTTATTCATTCTGGGATTGATGGCTTAATTCTGGTTAATTATTGATTCTTACAGGTACTTCCAAATACCCTAAAGAGACTTCATAACCCAGCATCAAATTTGAAGTTATAAACCTGCAGTAAAATGTGTATTCATACTAAAATATTACATTGCGCTGCTATTCAAAAAACTTTTCATGTCAGGGCAGAAAACCTTAGAAATTCCAGTCCTACATTGTTCTGAAATACCTTTATCTTTCATTTACTTGAATCTACTGTGCAGCAAATGACATTGTGAGCAGTATGAGGCAACAACATGGTCCTGAGGAGCAGACCTTAGGTTAGCCTGCTGATTATTGATCATTTTTATCTCCCAGAAGGGCACCAATCTTCCTTTTTGGTAAAGCTAATGGCCAGAGCAGAGGTGCAAAATCCTATGCTGGATAGTAGCTAATGCACTCATTTCAAAGTCTTAATATGCTGCCTACATGGCTTCAGCCTCTTCTACAGAAAGAGACAATCCTTTACCTTGTGTTATAAACAAGAACAGTGACTGCTTCCTGCTCTAACAACTAATTTTCATATTTGAAAACTAATTTGGCTATAGGTTTAATAAGCTAGGTAAGGGAAATATGATATTCATTTCTGTCAAGCCAGACCAACCAAGGTGACAGGACATCATGAGAATCCCCTGTCAAACATCATTTTTCTGAAGCCTAGCATTGTGATGTTTAGTTTCAGAAGTACTGAAATAGAACTATTAATCTAGAAATCTATTTTACTTTGTTTATTTAATTATCTTTTCAGTTCTAACTTACTGCTCTGGGGAGAATTTTATATTCATATCCTTAGGGTTATATGATACCTAAGACACATTAAACACCCGAGAGTTTGCAACACATTCATGCAGCCTTGGTTGAATAAAGAAAACAGAGATGTTGTTCTGATGATTAAAGGGGAAAAAAGAGACCAGAAAATTAAGTAGAAAAGTCTAAAATATCTGGCGTACACTGTCCAGCCAGAGCCAGCAGTGTCTAAAACCACCACCCCACTGATTCTCCACAAGAGATTAAACACACTGCATGTTGACAGTGCTTAACCTTTCAGTGTTTTGGAGTCCAGTTCTACATGGATTGAACCCAAGAATGTTTTCCTTACCCTTAACAGCAGAGAAAACAAATATGTGTGTATAAGAGGAAAACAATGTTTACGTTGAAACTTAAATCTAGAGAATCCTAAAAATGAAACCTGTAAACTAAAAGAATTCTACTTACTCTCTACTTTGGCTAGACTTTTGGCTAGCTCTAATGAGTGCCCTGTTGCTCTGTCAGTCAACAAAATTTGTAAAAAAAATCCCCATAATCATTGCTATGGTAGCAATCACTAAGTTCTGGTGAGGTTGAGAAACTCCAGTGAAGTTGAGCAATCCTTTCTTGGCATTAACTTCTACAAGTAAAATTTTATAGAAACATGTACATCAGGGCTTCCCAGATTCTAGGGGACCAAAAAAACACGTACACAAGTTGGGGATAAATAATTAGCTTTGTCCAAAGAGCTAAGTAGTAGGAAGAGAGATTTCCAGTGTTTCTGGACTCTGTTTGTACAGTGAGAGTGTATGCAAACAATATTCCAAACTTTCCCTGCTACTGCAGCTGCTCTCATTACAACTGTGACATCATTACACTGTGGATTGCTAAAAAGAGCAGGAAAATGTCACATCTTACATTGTAGTATATTAGCATTTAATGTCCAAAAAATATACTTGAAAGATTTTGTTCATCACGCCACAGCCCCATAAATTAGTGTTTGGAAATGACCTTTCACTTATGCCAATTTTTGCCACATTTATTTCTAACACAAAATGTAAGTGTGCAAATAATAGATTAGATTACTTTATTCCTCATTTTAAATCTAGCCAACTGCTCGCTGGTTTTCTATCTCTATATATCACTTTCATTCTCTCTAAATGCTCCTATTTTTAGCAACCTAAAGATATACACATTGTACGCTTGTACCCAAACATCCCTTAAGTGCACAGAGTTACACTGACACTGAATGACCCATTGGACATAAATACAGGACAACATACTCATTAGTCCAACTCATCTGGCACAGGACACTAGAGTTTGTCATTTTTTTTGTTCTAGTTTGTTCGTTTACTATTTTCAATAAAATAAATCTCATTGTGACACTAACAACTCTTCTGCTCCATCTGAATTAAAAGCTGTTTCCCCTTTCCAGCATTAGGGAACTGTTTAGGTAAACACATAATTTGAAACAGAATGCAGTATCATGCACTGACATTGTCCAAGGAGGTAATGACAAATCCAAGTATATTAGTAAAAGTGGGGTATGGTGGTTGTGTAAAAACTATTAAATATGTTTCTATTTTCAAAGTATTAAATTGCTTAAAATTCATAAAATGTACACGTCATTTGGATAACACTGCGTAGGCTTGTGTTACCTTTCAATTTCTAAAAGTCCCTTAATTGCTTAAAAAAAAAGAGTAATTATAAAGTGTCATTTTCAGCAGTAAAAAGGTCTTCATTCAAAATTGGCTGATAGTTGGATTAATAACATGCCTAGTTTTATCTAAAATAATTTTAGTTGAATAAGTAGGTGTCACTATTTTTTCATCTGCATTGCTAAAGTGAAGTTTCTTTAAAATATTCTTCTTAATTTGTGTCAAAGAGACCATAAATTGCATATGTCTTTGAAAAAATAAAATATCAGAATCTTATTCTAAGTCTTAAAAGTGCAAGAACTGGACTGCAGGTTAGCAAAACCAGGAATGTGCCAGAATATAGGAAATTAGAAGCTGCTAGATGCTAAAATAAAGTGAAAGTAGTTACCTATGGTACATTAAATTTAAATAAGTACAGGTACAATGGTATATATTTTGTCATATGTTTTCATCTTAAATAATCTTGAACGAAGGGGATATTTTGAAAAGTGATGGTACTTCATAGGAAATACAGACCTCTAGTGGTCAAAGTCTACATTATACGAGTTAAACTTGAAAGCAAATTAAATGTCACTATGCTTAACTGTGTTACTTTCTTTTGCTTTTTACTCCCCCATAATCATGCAAAAACCTTACACACCCCCAATTTCACTGTTCAGACATTCCACAAGCATTTATGCAAAATCATACACACCCCGAACTTCACTGTTCAGACATTCCACAAGCATTGATTTTTCCCAGAGGAAGAAGTCCCTTCATCTGTTCTTTTTCACATAAATTTTATGCCTGAAACTGAGTAGTTGAAAGATACTTGGGAAGTGAAGAGAAAATTAATGAGAGTAGTCCATGAGAACAAACAGAAGATTGATGTTAATGCTTCTCAGAATAAGCTATAAAGCCATCCTACAGAAGGACAGGCTCTTTTGAAGTGTGGCAGAGGAAATAAATACAGAGACGTTCTTACAGAGAAGGTCAGAGTACATAAACAGTTCACATTTGCAAGGTAACAGGAACTTCTGTTCTGCCAGCACAAAAAGAGTAATAACCAATTTAGGTTTCGATGTTATAGAGAACCAGATCCTGAGAGGATCACAGGCAGTTTATTTTCCAGCTATGAAGAACTAGCACAAGTAAAGCAGACCAGCTTGAACTCTTGCAAGGGGAAGGCACAAAGAACTCAAAAATAGGTTAGAGCATTAAAAAGATACATACTTTTAAATAAATAAAGCAAACATCAAAAAATTAACAGCAATTTCAACAGACTGGCAGCTGCCTCAGCTGCACAGTTGTTAAAAGAAAATGCTAAGGCCAGTACAAGGTCCTGCAAGCTCTGTTTGTTCTGATGTCAGAACCACCTCCTGATCCAAAATTGCAGAGCAGCTTGACAGCTGCTAACACAGGTCTGCTGAGGTTTGCTGTGTGTTCTTGGTGTTTGTGAGCTGATGTACAGACACTGTCTGGTGCTGTACTACCTATCACAGCTCCTTTCCAGTAGTATTTTGATTTATTGGCATTTGTCACAAAGTCGGATGCTGATCTCTGTGGAAGGTACCAGCAGTGATGACAAGAGCCCACTTTAATGGCCCCACAGTTGGAATTATGTACCCTTG
>NW_005054465.1:1069263-1074192 GCF_000277835.1 Geospiza fortis
TCTGGATTAAAGATATTTAGGAAAGACATCGGTGGGAAATATGGACTGTTGGAACTAGCTGAAGAAATAAGAGCCAGGAGAAAGGTAAATCTGTGGCTTCACAATGGTACTACTCAGGAACTCCAGGAAAGCACAGAACGTGCTGAAGTGTGGAAGTGAAATAGAAATAGCTCTATTCACTAAGGCCATAAGGACAGAAAGGGTTCCTCTGTGGGATAGAAAAAGACCCCAAAAGCCTTTGCAATAAAGCATGTGTAAGGGTCATTACTTTCTCAGCAGTTAGAATAAATTAGGAAAGGGGGACACTAAATTCTTAAGATTAAGGAAAATTTACGCCACAAGGAAGAAATAAATATAGATAATATACTGAACATATTGTTCCAAACATTTTTCATTCTCTTTTCTCCCTGCACAAAAATTTTACATAAAAATAGAATGCAGTATCCTCTTAAATAAAGCACTAGCTTCTCATTTGTAAGAAAAGCAAATAACCCACCCACTGTCAGAAGAAGGAAAGTGTGCATTATCTAGTGATAAGGTGGATGAGCTGTGACAGGATTAGTCAGCCTGAGTTTATTTAGTCTTTGTCAAAGCAAATATTAAATACATTTTTGTTCAAAATCTGACTTGTGACACCTGCTTACCTATTTTTAGCTGACAAAGTTGTCAGAGAAAGCCACAGCCCCTGCTATCTTATCTTTCAGTCAGCAAAGTGCTGTTTACCTTGCATGAGCCCAGCATTCTTTTTTTCCACAGGCAGTTTAATTAGGATGCACCCAACAGAAGCAATGAATGGAGTGGTAGATAATAGCTGGTTGAGCAGCCTGAAGAATTTAATTATCAGTGACTTACTGTAATCATTGTAATTAAAAACGATAAAAGGCCAAACAGGTAAGTTTGACCTCAGAACAGGTACTTGCTGCTCACCAGATAATTTGTTGGAGATTGATGCCACCACACCATTCACAGTCACAATTCAATCCTGTTAGGAAGAGCGCCTTGTGTGTCAACCTTAAAATGATCCAATTATCATTATGTTAACACAGGTCATTTGAGATGCTTGACATGGAATTATCAATGTTCACAAATTAATGGACACATTTAACTGGCCAGCATCTGCTTTGCATGTGTGCAGCCATGATCCTGGGACAAGCAGATGAGCTGAGGCAAGTGAGAATAACAGGAAAAACTGAAGGTGATATGGGAAAGAATTCACTGCTGCAGTGGCCCTCTCACACTACTCAGCACAGCCCTGGGCCCATTCCTGCCAAAAAAAATTACCTTCTCCAACTTTGACGTTTTCCTAATGCTCTGAAGTTACAGTTGTGCTCAAGGAAGCAGATCCACCTGGAGCTAACTCTGAAACTTTAGAATTTCCAGGAAATTTAAAAATTCTATTTGGGATTGGCAGTGCCTTCCTTAGTGTGCTTCGTTTGTATGGCTCCTATGAGGTTCATTCTCACAGTTCAGTTCATTCAGACAGTTTTCAGATACCCAGATGGCAATCCATATGTGTTTACTCAAAAACAACCATATTACATATTTCTGCTTCCTTATCATCACTGAAAATATTTATGGATTTATTTTAATTATTGATTGTAATTCCTTAGTATATATATTCCTTAGTGGTAGCATACCAGACACGTCATTTGCACAATTCCACTGACTTCAGTGTTACACCAAAACCTTTACCTCCAAAAGGATTACACAGTCTTACAGAGGTAGATTGAGGTAAAAATACTATTTCTTGACAAAATCATGCCTGATTCTTCATGGGAATTGTTCTGCCTTTTTTATTTCCCAAGCATTCCAGAATATGCTCAGGCAATTCAATACATCAGAGTGCCAGACAGTTATTCCCAACTGAATTATTTTTTATTTTAACACATTTCTGAAAATGTAATAGAATCACTGTTACTCTTTCTTGAAAGAACATATGCTATTAATTAGTATCAGCTAAAGCTGCTACAGACATGAAACAGTACAGGTCACCATGTGGGTAGAAAATTAGAAGCAAAACAACACAATGCAGTACACTGGAGGGATGTGTGAGGAGACCATGGGAAAATTGCTGTGGCATCTACCATTGCACAGAATCAACCCCACCAAAAGGGACTATTCACCCTCAGCTGCATTTGCCTTAAACACTGAATCTGTCACTCAGTACACACAGAGCCAAATTGTACCAAATGGTACCAGGGACTGGTGAATCTTGTTTCTGAGAAAGGTCTTGCCCAGCCTTACCCAGACCTGACCCATATTACGACCAGTCAAGCCTGCACAGGTGATCTCCCAAGCAGAAACTTCACTCCAGATTCTTACTGCAAAGTTCTGGGCTGTAATTTTAGTGGGTGTATAAGGGAGCAAAGACTAAGTGACCATGCTGCACCAGCCTGCAGCTGGGAGAGGGCAAATGTTGCCAGACCTTGATGTTGCAGAACATATCAGTTACTGTCAAAGTTACTTTCATAACCATAGATGAGATAAAAGGATTTATCTTGAAATCTTTCTATTGTGGTTTCCCTGTCCCAGGGATAGGCTGACCTTCCACAGAGACAAACACCCTGTATTTGAGATTTGGTACAGTTTAAAAGCCAGGTTTTGCTCAGGATGTACTGGAGTGTGATCAGAATGGTGAACCTTTCTTTGTGCTAGCTCTATTTGCTTGGCTTGTTAATTTCTTAAACATGGCAAAAATAGCTGATGTCATTTTGAGACATCCATACCAACTGAAGCAACAAGGCTAATACACAGAATGAATTGAAGGGACTGGGAAGTGTTGCATGGCACATCTTGACAAAGTGTCTATTAGTTGCATTTTACTAGATAGTCTAAACTTGATAGAATTATCAAGAACCTAAATCTTGACATTATCCTGCTAGCTTTGCAGAAATGAATCAGGTTATGAATGTAAACATATGCTACAACATGAGCTAAGACAGAGAAATAACAAGTCTTCAAAAGGCTAAGAGCCAAAGGGTGACCTTGCTCATAAGATGCTGCCTGCAACCCATATTCTGCGTTCAGTTCCTTGCTCCTTCAGACTTCCTGTGTGGGTTTGGCTGAAACAAATCTGTGCCTCATTTTCCCAATTAAAAATACAGTCATTTGTAGAAAGATCTGTCTTCCAACAAGAGCCAGTCAAACACTAAACTCAGTGGCATTCTGAACTCAAAAGGAACACCAGTGCAGAAGCACTCAATGAGCGGCTGCATCTGTGACATCCCTGGTGTGTCTGTAATGATGGGCATCTCTGCTTCCTGAGTGCATCTGTACTGCCCAGGGACTTAGGGTGGGTCTTACATTTATAAAGGGTTTCTTTGCCATTTGGGGTTTGCTTTGTTTTGGTTTTGAAGCCAAGGTATTTCAGTTAATCTTTGTTTTAAGCAGCACAAGCTAGGTTTGGCTTATAGCTGGATCCTGCAAGCAGCAATAAACAGTATTCTGCCATAATAACTATATGTTTTTTTTAAACATACATTATTATTCAGGGAAGACTATCTGTTTTTAGATTCTAGAAAGTAATGAATGTTAGAGTCGCACTATATTACCTTCTTTCTAAAGTAATCAGTCATTAATAAAGAAATGATTCTTACAAAACACACAGGCCTTGGCAAACCTAACAGGTGCCCTTTAAAGGAGATTTCATACCCTTACTGAACACTTAATGTGATCCAGAAATATACCTTCAACTCTTGGATACATAAATTTTGTCAGCAACTGAAAAAGTAATATGTTCCCCCTTGCACCCTTCTTAAACTCTTTGTACAGTAAATTAATGTACAACAGATCTGGACATGTCTGGATTTTCAGATTTTTTTTCCCCCTCACTAGTAGTTAAATGCCACCTTTCCATGCCAGATGGGGAGCTAGGTAACTTCTGAATATTTAAGGTATTTTTGGTACAATAGAATACTAGATTCTGTGTTTTCATCTTTCTCTGTGATGTAAAAATTTTCTCAAAGAATTAAGTTCAATGTATAAGTAAATTTCTAGTGATTAATCTCAGAGATACAAATGAGTATCTAATCTAAAGTCACTTATTTTCTTAATTCATTGCAGTTTGTATTTACATACTTAATTAGTATTCAGAGTGCTTAAGTTTAGTTTCTGAGATATCTGAATAACTTACCTCATTAAATATGTCACCTATTTATGCAAAGAAAATAATCTAAATAACTATAAATTCAGCAGAGTATCTGCTATTTTCAGTCTCTTATGATTTTTGACATATGTTCACTAGTCAGTATTATTTTAATTTGGAACTTTGTTCATTGAAAGAAGTTTTTTAGATTTATGTTAAAAATAATCTAAAAATGTTCAGCCTACTCCTAACATTCTTATCTCTGTTTTACTCTGCAAAGTCTGTATTAAAATACAAATTGGTTGATAAAACACTTGAAGATGGCTTATTTTAAAATTCAAAGACATTGACACATTGTGTTAGACTTGAAAAAAACTTGACATTTAGTTGAGAATTGTTAAAAATTAAATTTCTGTCACAAATACTGTTTTCTTCCTCTTTTCCCTTCCTAGGTGTGAGCTTCATCTTTTCTCCCTTAAACTAGGTTACAGCTGAGGAGTTCAAGATGATTCCAAATTACTCTACTGAAGAAACTGTTAAAAGAATCCACGTGGACTGTCCTGTTTCAGGACGACACAGCTACATCTACATTATGGTTCCAACCGTTTACAGCATCATCTTTATCATAGGCATATTTGGGAACAGCCTGGTCGTCATTGTCATTTACTGCTACATGAAATTAAAAACTGTAGCCAGCATCTTTCTTCTCAACCTAGCCCTGGCTGACTTGTGTTTTCTGATAACTCTGCCCCTCTGGGCAGCCTACACGGCCATGGAGTACCAGTGGCCTTTTGGCAACTGTTTGTGCAAGCTGGCCTCAGCGGGGATCAGCTTCAACCTGTACG
>NW_005054465.1:1074203-1085898 GCF_000277835.1 Geospiza fortis
AGTCGCGCATCCGCCGCACGGTGTCCGTGGCCCGCGGCACCTGCGTGGCCATCTGGCTGCTGGCCGGCGTGGCCAGCCTGCCCGTCATCATCCACCGCAACATATTCTTTGCCGAGAACCTCAACATGACGGTCTGCGGCTTCCGCTACGAGAGCAACAACACCACCCTCCGGGTCGGGTTAGGCTTATCCAAAAATCTGCTGGGCTTTTTAGTTCCTTTTCTGATCATCTTAACGAGCTACACCTTAATTTGGAAGACTCTGAAGAAGGCATATCAAATTCAAAAAAATAAGACTAGAAATGATGATATCTTCAAGATGATTGTAGCAATTGTGTTTTTCTTTTTCTTTTCCTGGATTCCTCATCAAGTGTTCACTTTTCTGGATGTGTTGATTCAATTACACGTAATAACAGATTGCAAAATCACCGATATTGTGGATACAGCTATGCCCTTCACCATTTGTATCGCTTACTTTAACAACTGTCTGAATCCCTTTTTTTATGTGTTTTTTGGAAAAAACTTTAAAAAATACTTCCTTCAGCTAATAAAATACATCCCACCGAATGTCAGCACACATCCAAGCCTCACAACCAAAATGAGCTCCCTCTCCTATCGGCCCCCAGAAAATATCCGCTTGCACACCAAAAAGACTGCCGGGCCTTTCAACACTGATTGAGGCACTGCACAAAGTTCTTCTTCTGAACAACATTGTGTGTGAAGCACCAAGAACAACGAGATTCATCTGCGGTCCTGAACATCACAGCTCATTACAGCAACACTGGATCACCTCAGAGAAATCATACTGCAAAGAGTCAGCAGCGGCCTTACAGCTTCCGTTGTAAAGAGGACTGCTTCGTTTTCATTTCACTTTACTGAAAGCAGCCTAAGTGTTGGACAGGTGTGTCAGAGTTCCTGCCACATCCCACCGTTTGCTTGGAACTACAAAAGAAGGGCAGGGAAAACTCCTAACTGAAGTTCACAGGTGTTTCAAAAGGAAAAGCTTGTATAAATAACACGAAATACAAAGAACCTGACTTGCATATATGTGAGCTATTCTGTTGAAGAAGTGGAGCTTTGTTTTTGTTTTGTTGGTTTATTTTTAATTACATGAATGTCCTATAATCATATTTATAATATATTTTCAAATATATGCTATATATAGAGGCCCAATTTTAAATTCAAATGGAAATTTAAGGTCCTTGAAATTGGTCTTATTCTGATTTATGCTACTATTTTTTTAATGGCAATTTTTTCATAATAATATATGCAATAAAATGCAGATTTATTTATTAAATATAGAATAAATATATTTTTAGATTTATATTCCTAGTCATACATTTCAAACATGGCTTCAGAAATGTACATTTATATCTCAGTGGGTATTTTAGTAGTAGTTAAAAAAATAACTATGTATGTGCACAGAAATGGGGTTCACTGAGCCTTTCTTCATAATAACCCACCCTGACTTTGAAGAACTTTACATACAGAGGGAGTTGACTCCATACTCTGTATGACTAAAATTAAAAAATTTCAAATTCCTGCACATTTAGTGAACTCATACACTGATAAGCAAAACTATGACAATGCTTGTGCATCAGTTTAACTAATAATACTTTTAGTGCCATCGCAAAACATCCAAGATCAAACTTTACTCTTGGCTTTTATGGAATTTATTTAAAATTATGCCCAGTGTATTTTCTCCCTGTAGAACATTCTTTATTTATATGGAACAAATTCAGATTTATACTAGCATAAATCAGAGCTAAAGTCTGGCTCAAATTCTCAGTACAAATCAAGTCAAAAGGAGACAAGCACTGTGGGAAGTTTCCACCAATGATATCCCCATGTCCTTTTTACTTCAAATAATGAGCTTCAGATAATATTTATGCTTGATTACACCCATTTGTTGTCTTCAAAGATAAATGAATTCATAAGTACTTTTTGACACTACAAAACCTAAGAAAAAATCCAAAACTTTACATGTATCATGTAGAAAATTACATGCCCCTTGAGAATTTACAGTACTTATATTCTTCAAAATCATACATCTAATGTGGCTTTGTCTCAAGTAATGCATGGTTGGATTATCCATATTTTCTGATGATCAAAATGAAAACACAAAAAATCAGTTATTTCTGCAGTTTAACACTTTTAAGGAAAAAAATGGGACTACAACCAGGTCTAGAAATCCTCCTACTCTTTCATTCACTTATACTAAGGGAAGTTTTTTTCAGTTTGGCCTTTGTTCTTCCAGCTGCAAAAGTGGGAACAACGTGTCTACTCAAATACAGCAAGGCACTGTGACAAGTCACAACTTCTAAAGCTGTATGACAAAAAAACTCTCCTTCATTAAAACTTTAAGTTAACTTAATTGCAAGCCAATATCTTGACATTTGAAGTCTGAACACCATTTAACTATGTCATTTAAAGATATATTTAAATTGTTATACTGAATACTTTCTGTTTAGCTCATATGCTTACATGTGAGACAGCCATTTGCTTAAATTGAATGTGGCAATAATCCCATGCATTATCAATAGCACCCAGAAGGGGACAGGTGCCCCTCTCTAAGCTGACAAAGGACTGGCAGAAATTGCCATTTATCTGTATATTTTGTTCACGGACACACATGCACATGCTGAGCAGCATTGGACGCTTCCCTTGGCAGAAGCATCTCTGTCCAGCCATAATTCTGTGTGCTGTGCTTGCCACCTGCTGGATGCAGCCACAAATTTGCTTTACATCTCAGAAGTTGTTACAGGAAGAAACAGCAACACTTCCCTGCCACCTGAAGGATCTGAAGATCCTCATCTGTGGCAAAACTCCTCTATAAATAAAACACAAACTTGTCCATCTGGGTGGCCAATAACTTCCTTGACAGGGTCTAAGCAAACATTTTCTCATCACTTGCTCATCCCTTGGGTCACTGCAACCCAGTGTCCCCAGAGACCACAACAGGGAGCTCATTTGCAAAACATTGATTGCATTACTACAAGAGCCATCTCAAAGAGAAGACATAAAAATCAAAGCCATTGGTTACTGATCTTGATCATTTCATGCCAGATCCTGCACTTTTAAAAGGCTGTGTATCCTAAGCTACTGGTGCCACCTCCATCTGCCTGTGCCATGTGCAGGAGTGTGTACATTCAGCTGTGTTGCTGGAGGAAATGTAGGAAGGGATTGCACCTGGTGTGCTCTGAGGGCAGCACAGACCTTGAATCGATAGGCAAAGAAAGTGGAGGGGAAAGCTTTCCTAAATAAAGCAGGGCAATTTTTGTTCTCCTAAGCAGTAAGGAAACAATCATCAGCTGCCAAATATGCTAGGTCCTTAAAAGAAAAAAAAAAAAACACAAACAAAACAACAAATCAACAGATACTGAAAAGAACCCAGAGATAAAACTTTCCAGCAACTCTAACTGGGTAGCAGCAGAAAGTAAACTCCTTGGACACAGAGCTTGTACACAGAGTTACTGTGTACAACCAGATGCTGCAGTTTCACAACACCCCAAACTGACAGCTAAGAGAAGAGCCCACAGGATGGGTACCCACACCACCTCTATCATGTATCTGCAACCAAGGCAGGTGCTGGGAAACACATTATTGCTGAGCCTTACACTCGCCTGCCCACCTGTGCATGGGGCAGGCAGAGGGGACAGTCTGGCCTTTGCTGGGGACCCTTGGCCCTGTGGTCCCTACTGAGGGGCAGAAAATTCTTTGGTGCAAGGACCTACCCAATGCCAGCAAAGGAGGGAGTAAGATTTGGATCTGTATGACTTTGCCATCTTTGGGGAACTTTGGATCGAGTCCTCTTAATATCAAAAGAAAACTAGCTGTAGATTTTAAGAAAAAGCTCCCATTAGCTTAAAAAACATAAGGTTGAAACTATTAATATGCAATAGTATGCAGTTGTTTTTAAAAGGAGTATGCACAGTGCTTTTCATTCCTGTGATGACCAGAATAAAGTACTACAACCTCTTAGTCTGCCCTTGTACCCTCCTGTTGCGAGGAACCCAAGTCAGTATTAATGAGAACAGCATATAACCCTCAATGCAGGCATTACAACCCCTGTTCCACCACAATTTGATTTATTTGAATGAACATCTTTTATTTCTGCTGAATAATTACTAAATTACACATTTGACATGTACATGCATAATATCTATTTCTATTTATTGTTCAATAGTACTTTCTATGACTCATGTTTTGTGCTCTACTCCCTACTTGCTTGCCCATTGTACGCCCGTCCTAAATCATACTGTATCATCTACACTGGTTAGCCCAAATTCCAACAAAACCATTACAGATAGAGCAGGAATTCATCTGGCTTCTTGGCCTAACAATTTCCTCGTGTTTACATTGTTAATCAAGAGGTTGCAGAGTAAGCACAAGACCAAAAGTCCTTTACCTTGCCAGCATTACTATTTAGGTGATAGTTTCGATTGTCTATGTGAAACTGTGACGGCAGCAGAGAATAGAATAAGTTTTCTAGTTTTGCTTTAACAGCTTCAGCAAATGTTTCTTTTGATAAACCTGACCTCCCTTTCTAAGTATACTAAAGTGTAGGTATTCCCAGGGAAATATTTGCCGCTGAAAGGAGAAACAAATCCTTGGGAGAGGGTGGTTGAAGGCCTAAAACAGGGACTTGCTGAATTTGTAAATATTAAATGTAAATATTTATTTTTGGTTTTGCAACAGACTGGGGGGAAAAACACACACAGACAAAAAGAATAAATCTTTCAGCTTAGTGCAAAGTGAGGGCTGTTCTATCAGTCACTGAGTGCACCTCCACAGGGACCTCCCAGCCAAGGCTGAACTAACAAACCCTCAATGCTACAGCCCAGCTCAAGCTCAGTGTCACCAGCGAGCTCTGCAGATGTGGCAGGACACTCAAGGGATAGGGACAGAGCAGATCATGTCTGAGAACAGCATTGTGTGATCTTTTTAGTGAACTAGTGCCATGGGCACCAGCTTTGTAGTTAGCAAGTTAGATAACAAAAACTAGGTATAATTTTCTTTTCAATATTTTCGTGCAGTTGTAATTTGTGACTCATGGACGTTAAATGTTTTCTATCTCAATAGCCATAGTTTTATATCATAGAACCTTACCTTGATTATATAAAAATTTTCACTGTCTGAAGTATTAGTAAAACCACACAGGCCATCAATAAATGCCTTTGTGAAAGTCATCTCCACTTCTGTGTTAAGCACCCAAAGCAAAGATATCTGTTTCTGTGTTGTTGTAAGTGCTATACTGTTATCTGTGTAACTACAGCTATATATATGTATATATGAATATTTTTTAGGCAATATCATCCTTAAAGTACTTCTGTGTAATGCTGTAACATTTTATACCACTATTCCTCATTACTTTTAACCCTGATCCTAATCCAGCTCTCCCTTAAGCTTTGAGATGAACAGGTTGTGTCTGCAATTCTTATTGGAAAAGACACCCAGCTAGCTCCAAAATCACTTGTACAACAGCAGTTCAGTAATTCATGTCTGTACCCCAGAACAGACTAAGCTAATGAAGTTTACTGAGTGGAGACTTAGCAAATTGCTAATTTTCCTACATACAAGTTGGAGTTTGGAGCCAAATTTAGGCTTAACCTTTTAGAAACTGAATTTAATTTTAGGGACAGATTTATTTAGAATACTGTGTTCAATACAGGACCACATTACATTACGAATTATGGCCTTGAACAGCCTTACTCAGGCTGCCTGTAGCTGAGGATTCCATGTAAATAGATCCACTTAGAATATAAGCAGTGCCACATTGTACTGTGGCTGCAGTGGAAACAGCATCAGGTTCCAGAAGGGAACCTGATGATAATAAGATATGACAATATGATAAGAAGAGATTGGGAAGGGAAGGAGGGGTTGACAGTGAAATGAATGGTAGATTGGATTTTGCCATTTCCAATTTGTATGAAAATAAAATAGAATTTAGTATTTAGCATATCTCTAGTAAACCCTACTTCATACCGTGTCTTATAATGTCACATACTGGGAAAAAGTGAAAAACAGCTAAAGGTTGGGCCTATGAAATTTTTATGGCTTATCTGCTGTATAACTTATTTTCCATGTATATGAGTTATTCCTCAGCTTTGTGTATTGGCAGCTTTGTGTACTGGTAATATTGTTAGGCTACAGTTAAGCAAAGGCTCTGGGGCAGGAGGACAGACAGAGCCACACCTTGGAGCTTTATCACAAGTGATGAGAGGTGAAGAATTGTTAGAAAAGGATGGAAAGCAAGGACAGATGCTGAACAAATACAAAGCTGTAAAGATAATTAACCCCATTAAGTAACATTTTTTAAATTTTTTTTTTTAACCGAAGTCAGCCAAATAATTAAAAATAATAAAGCAAAAAAGAATAGAAAATGCTGAAAGAGAATTTCAATTCCACTTAGAATTACAGAGAATTTCAAACATCTCCAACTCATATGCTCAAGCAAATGCAAACCTGGCCATTTCTGTGAAATTGAATGAATAAACAGAAAAGTTGAAGTTAAGAGATGTGCGTAAGATACAAGCAGCCACTTTGCTACTATTGGCTTTTCTTTCAGAAAAAAAGTTGAATTATGCACTTGTAATCCACCAGATAATTATATGCCTAGGAAAGGGAAACAACATACTGCCTATGGGCTTAGATGAGCTTTGCATATCTAGCCTGAATCCTCCTCCTGCTTAGCTAAGCCTGAATCTTCCTCATGCTTAGTTTATCACACAGTACACAACTACACCCAAAAAAAAAAAAAAAAAACCAAAAGAGCTAAATCAGAAAACAAAATGGAAATAAATTAATTTTGTGAAAATATGTATTACAGTAGTGCTATTTAATTTTTAAATCACCTATGAAACACTAAAGGATCGAAAATAACTTTGTTACAACAAGTTTATAGTCACTTAAGTAATTTTTAAGCTTCTATAAGTATTATGTTTTGCACTGTAAAAAGATCTCCAGGCATGAGAAGCAAGATTCCAGACCCAAAGCCCTCTTTCTGTACAGCAGCACCTATAAAGTGAGGTCACGTGTATGATTTGCAGGATGCCTTTCAAAGACAGGACATAAAAGGGTGCCCCTGAGATGGAATGTCACCTGCCAGAGCATTGTTAGTGTTGAACCTGATTTTTGTGACGTGATTATTCTAGATACAAATGGAAAGAAGCAGTAGAAAGCCTACTCTGTATACTAGACTGTATTATACAGTGCCATTTTTTACGTGTTAAATTCTGAATAATTATATTTCTGTTATTTTTTATTTTCTCTGCTTATCTATGATGGCTCTCTGTACTGTGATCTGTCATTTTTACATGTGAGTACACAGCAGATATGGACTGCTCTATTTAAAAAGAAAGTAACACATTTTCAACAGCTTTCTGTCTAACACAGCTGCAAAAGCAGTAACCTTTTTCACAGAGCCATCTACACCAGACTGGTTGTATTTTGAAATACTGAAAATATTAAAACAATACAAAATAACATTAAATAAGTGTCAGTTTAACTTACTCTTCATACTGTATGTTTAGACTGTTTCTCTCAAGTTTTGTCTCTCCTTAACCCTACAAGCAACTGTGTTTTTATCTTTAACTCAGCAACATGGAGGAGAACCATGTACAGAGTCTGACATGAACACTTGATTCTAGAAAATGTACATTATCTGTACAACTTATACCCTAGAAATTCTGCAGTTGCTCAATTTTTTTCTTTAATCAGCAATATTTGTGATTTAATATCCTGTTAATTAAAGACGACTTAAAACATTTATTGGAAAAAATACACTGTACTTACTGCTTAAACTTAGATAACATTCTACTAAGGGATGTGCTCCTACAATTCTTTTCATGAGGGATTCACCACTAATGTGTACATCAAATATGTTTTAAGTGCTTGACAGATCAGTACCAAAATGTCAACATTCAGTACTATGACCCAGAAATATGCATTTGATTTAAATGTGGAACCGAACCACAATACTGTCAAGACACTAGAAAGTATACACTACATTAAAAAAAAAGCTAAAGGCATATTCCAATTTTTATCCCAGTTCCAGCCCAAAAGTCAACTGCAAACTTTTCATGCAAGATAGAGTTTTCCTTACACTTCACTGCTTATCTTGGAGCTGTTTAAAGGCTAAATTTTCTGCCAAGTTAGTTCAATTATTTTGACAAGGTCATCCTGTGACAGAACATGCCTTTATCTCTCCTGACATATCATTTGATTGATGATCTGGTTATGTCACAGGAGAAGCTGATCAACACCACAAAGCTCCAGAACTCCCAGCTCCAAGGAGATCATCACCCTGGCATCCAAACCTGCCCAGGAGATCAGTGTGCACAGAGCACAGCAATGGAATCCAGTTTCACTTATTGCAAAATAAAATGTACTCCCCCGGCCCCATACAGCCATGGAGGCAATGACATCCTGAACAAAAATTATTGTGGGTAGAGATATCCCTGAAATTCAACTCCTATGCAATACCTACAATATTTCAGTTACTGATAACTGACTGCCAGCCAGCACATACTAACACATCACTGCACTGGAAGTATGGACTAGAACAAACACTAGGGCTTGTTTTTGTTTGGCAAAGCCTTGCATTTAATTTATCATGTCTACACTTAAATTTTGGGCTTTCCACCCTATGTTTTTCTCCTAACAGCTATGCATGAAATACTCTCTAGGGGTTAAGTTCATTATAACAAAGGAGAAAAACACATGGGCAATACCAACAATTTGCTCCAACACACACTGTGTTAATCCCACATTGTTTTTAAATATGTGTTTTCACCGAAAACAAAGGAATATAAGACTTTCCCTATATGTTTTTAATTTGGGAAATGTTTGATTTCCCAAAAGCACAGAGCAACTCTCAAGAGGTCTCTAACAAATTTGAAAACAAACAAACATTCTTTTGCACAAGCTTTGAATCACAATGTAGACAGTATTTCAGATGCAAACTGCTGACTGCACATTTGACAGGATTTTGCTGGCAGTCATTCCAGTATTTCTTTCTCCTTCAGAGGGTCTCTGAGTTACAGGACATAAAATATTCTTTTAACAGAGGATAAAAACTAAAATATACACTGAACAATAAATACTGGAAGACAGGTCAATGCAGCTGTGGTTCCTAGAGCTGTGTTACCCACTATTAATTTCATTACATTGAAAATGGTACAATTTCAAACTAAGAGCCTCTCTAACAGGCAGAAGTGGTCTGAAGGCTCATTATTATTTCATATTATTTCATCATTATTTCATATTATTATGTATTGCCCTTTTCATTTTGTTTTCTTTTGTTTCCCAAACAAGGTTCTCTGTCTTGGTATTCTCTAATGTTATTTGAATCTTGTCTTTCACCTAATCAAATTATTTCAATAAACTTGGAAAGGTAATCCTAACCCTATAACCCCAAAAGAGGCTCAAAACTTCAGACACAAAACAGCTCACTCCAAACACCACTGCAGAGTTCACCATCAGCTTGGAACCATAAAGAAAGGTAAAATATAGCAGTCCCCATCCCAAGCAAGCAAGCAAGCAGATGCATCCATCAAACACGTAATTGTGACAGACCACTTCCTCTCTCCAGAGGAGGTGAACACCTTCCTGTGCTTATGCCACCAGCTTCTAGAAGAAGTGGGGTTTTCCTGTTCTGCTTTTCCAAGTGAGAGCACGGGGCTGACAAAGAGGGAGCCCCTCCATGGCAGAGAGCTCAGACTTCCCTCTTCCATTTCACATCTATGATGTTTCCCCTGCTTTGTTGTTGACCTCCTCATTATATCTAATCTTAAAATCAAATGTTATGCAGACAAGAAAGACAACAAAGCATTAGAGAAATGGTAAAACTAGATTTTATGTTAGCCCTGCTTCTGTTCATACGTGTAGTCTGCCATTTGCTAGAAAACATTTCCTCTCAGAAAGCTGTTTAAGAATGAAAAATATGTAATAAAATCTTTTGAACACATCCCTTTAAAACATCTACTTAGTTTACCACATCACACTCGTTATGTATATCCACAAAGTTGCAACAAATTTCATTTAAAGTTTCATTAACAAATTATTAAATACTCCCCAGTTTGCCAAATTTTCCAAGGAATACAAATCTTCATGTAAAAATGCTGCTGTGAAAGACAATTCTGTGCAAACTTAGACATACAAATAAAAATAAATCACACTAAGACATCACCCCATGTGATTTCCTGAGGGAGAAAACCCCGTAAGATTTACTGAGCTAGGAACAATATAATAAGAGACAATCTGTGAATTAATACTCAAATCAAAACATAAGGATTTTATATACTAGAAGATTTACTTTTATCCCCATTATTTCTTTTTTAATGTAAGCACTGTTATTTATCAACTCCCTAGTGAAAAATATTTGTGGTTTTCTTTTAAAAAATGATGAAGCAAAACAGATGCTGCAGAGCAGAGCACAGCGATGCAGGGAACTGTTGTTTGCTCACTCTCCAGTGTGCCACGCACATTATTGGCAATCATGCAAGCCCTCATTAGGCCAAGTGCTGAGCCACAATGAAGCCTTGCTGCCTTGGGAGCTGTGCACGTGCAATTGAGATCAGGATTTGGCCACATCTGTGCTTTCCTGGCCCAACAAGCACAATCCTTGCTATATAAATTCTTACAGATGCACAGACAATAACCCCCCTGCTGGCAGGCAGCTCACAGAGCTCACGTTTGCCTTTCACCAGGACACTGCCCAGCAGAACACCAAGTAAGAGTCTGCTCACTTCATTCATCAGCTGCCCCAAGCACAGGGAGCCCGTTGTGATTCTGACATGCCAAAGCCCACTCAAGCACCAGCTTGCCCCAGAGAAAAGTGCCATCCTCTCACTGTGGGGTGCCCAGTGGCTGCTGAGGCTGTGCCTTGGTCATGCTGAAAGGGAAGCATTTTCATCAGTCTCTCACAGCACAAAGCCTCTGTTCCTCATCCAGTACAGGGGGGGCTCTGTCACTCAAGAGAGGGTTCCTGGGTGCTGCCCTTTCCACCTGGCTCCTGGCAGGGCACACACATTCTGCTGCCACACTCCTCCAGGTCCCTCACCCAGCCTCTGAGGACACTTTTGTGCCTCAATGAGCCTGACCAGCAGCACCTGAGGGCTTCCCAGCCTGCCCTGGCCCAGCAGCCCATTGCAGCCCAGCCTGGGCTGCGTCCCAGCCCCAGTGATGCTGATGGACACTGAGCTCTGTCCCAGCCCAGCTCTGTCTCCATGGCCCTGCTTGGCCATACCATACTGTGCCCCTCCCAGGTGTCTCTCACCAAGCCCAAAAGAACAGCACTGAGAGGTTGGAGGTTACTCTGGCAGTGGTCTCTGGGCCAAGAGGGAGCCGTAGCAGAGATCAGGATGTCGAAGTTTTCCACTCAAGCTTACTCAACTGCATCCTCCACAAATCCCACATCAGAATTCATAATGACTGGTTAGGATTGTCAAAATAATTTCAGTCTCATCTTAGCTTCTATCTGTTTTTTAAGACTCAGTCTCACCTGGGGACAAGTTTGAGTTTTGTTGGATCTTTAAGGTGATCTAAAGGTTTTTCCCAAACCTAGGCAGTCCACCTGACAAGCATTAAAAACCAGGTAGGGAAAAAATGTGCACTGTAGACAGGTCTGGCCTAGTGATAAAACCCCTTAGAGGAGGAATGTCAAATGGGGCATTGTATTGGCAGCCTGCACATGCA